>NC_134437.1:7097265-7407681 GCF_030867145.1 Opisthocomus hoazin | reverse complement strand
GGTGACAATGCTTATGAATTTGGTAGAAGAACAAGCACAGATGTCTCAGGTACACACTGTGCTTGAACAAAGTTTTTCTGAGGTGCAATTGATCAAATTGTACGAAGCCTTAAAATGGAATCACACTTCGTTTCATCCTCTGCATGTTTCCTCTCTCATTGTTTTCCAAATAAACATGCTTCTATAAGCTCTGAAAAGGTACTTATGGAAATTGAAGTTCTTCTCAAGGGCACGAGATGTTTGTAAAATGCTGGTCTCAAGGTGTTGTCCCTGTATCAACCTCTGAGAGCCCCTGAAGCTATCAGGTTTGCCATGAGCCCAGATGTGTCCAGCCAAAGGCTTTTTCTGGAGCATGTGATACCCTGCTTGCTTGAGCAAATCTGATCGCTTGATAAGGAGCAGGGTGGCATATGCTCTTAGCTAGGCAAACCTGCATGGGGAATGTCTCCTATCCGCCAGAAAGCAGCTATACAAACAGGAATAAGCAGATTCGGGTATATCGTACTTACTTGCCGTTGCCTTTCTGGTGCTGTGTTAAATATCACCAGCAAAATTCAGTTTCTGGAGAACCAAGTACGAACTTCAGGCGAGCCTGTTGTCTGTGCCTCAGTTTTTCCACCCTTGTACTTTGCAGATGAAGGAAGGAATAGTTCTATATAGACACAACACTGCATTATTCTTTGCACAGCAGTGACCATCCCCTGTACTGCCGTTCTTTAAGGTCCCTTGACAATCCAATGAGTTGATCTTGCTGCTGCTCAAAAGTTCCCAAATATTACCGTGCCTCTGGTGTCCTCTGAGGCAGGACCTTCTGGATGGTGATCGTGCCCCCCTTAGGATGTAGGTAAAGGTTAATTTTTTGGTCAACTGACAATTGACTGTTTTAGCCTCCTCTTTCTTCCAGCTTTTAGGAACTCATTCCATCTGTTGTTTGTTTACCTGACAGCCCTCAGCTGCATTATATAGACTGCTAAGACTCAGGGGGGTTTTGTTTGATTATTATTATTACTGTTTTTATTTTGGACAATGTCCCAGTTGCCTAGCAATGTCAGTAGGTTCTTTGAAAAGAAATAGTAAAGCATAAGCTTCCTGCAAGGTAGAACATTATATTCTGCTTCACATTGAGTCTTTTTATCTGCAAGTCTCCATGGACTCTATCAGCATTAATAAATGAAATTCACCCTCTCTTTTTGGAACGCAGGGGAGGGAGAGAAAGGTACAGGAAACAGTCATCATCCTATTTTTCACAGCTGATAACCAAGGCAGAGAAAGGCAAAGCAAGGTAGAAAGCTTGGTTTGATATCCTGACCCACTGAAGTCAGGCATTGATCTCTCATGGGAGTCGTGAAGAAAGCTGAGAACACATCGCCTGAAAGAATCAGAGCTCCATTGAATTCCCTTTGCAGCTAATGGCTTGGATGGAGCCTACGGTGTTGGGCAGAGTAAGGAAGTGAGAAAGTTGTGCGGAGTGATTGTTTGTTTAGTTATTTCCCAAGAGTAGGAATACGGTCCCAGGGGCAACACAGACATGGGACAGGGTAGTGAAGAAATCAGCATGTTCTCTTTACATGTATTCTGCTCTTTGTTCTGTCCTTTCACTAGGAAAAGGGTTATCCTTGATTGTTGTCTGAGTTCAGTTCACAGTCCCGTGGAGCTTAGCATTGTGAAATTTAGGCAATGTCTCTATAGGGAGAGCTGGATCGAGGAGCCAAGTTTGTACTTCTGAGCAGTTGCAAGCATGACCAAAGAGTATGTGTGCTATGTAGGCAGTGCCAATGGCAACTACAGCCCCTAGTTCCTGCCCTCCCTCTGGTAAATCCACAGCTGACCCTTTACTGCTAGTAGTAACACAGCTGGGTGGCAACTTGGCCCTTGTTTCCAAGGGCAGCAGAGTGGGCTGGCAGTCTGACATTGTACCCATAAAGGCTGCCATTGATTTTTTTTTTTTTATGTGTGGTTGCTATTATCAAAAGAAAAAAAATATGAAGCGTCCTGGGGGTTTTTCCCCCAGCAAAGAACTGAAGGTACTTCGGCTACATGCTGTCTTTACAGAAGTACATTTACTAGACGATCACACAAAAAGCCCTGTTTTTGAAGGTCAGGACATTAGAAATAGCCATGCAAAGAATGACTATTTTACAGATGAGTGAACCCATCAAAATGAGTCACTGGGGAGGGCAGTAGGAACAGGGTCTGATAGCAGAGAGCTTGTCACCACATTTGGTAACAGAAAGCAGCCTGGAGTATCGGCCATAGCCTGCTAGTTTTGCATTGAGCAATGAAAATGGTCAGTGGCGTGTCTTCATGTGTGTAAGGCTCAATGTGCAGGCTGGAAAAAACACGGTCTCTGGGGAGCAGTGATACAGCAGGCACAGCTCCGGCTGGACTGAGAGCCTCTGCCTTAGCGCTGGAATAGGAAGCAGGAATTCAGCCAACTCTGAGTGAGGTTGGCTCCTTATCTCTCTTAACCTGACATTTCAGGACAAGGGGCAATGGGCACAAATTGAAGCATAGGAAGTTCCAGCTGAAGATGAGGAAGAACTTCTTCCCTCTGAGGGTGACGGAGCCCTGGCCCAGGCTGCCCAGGGAGGCTGTGGAGTCTCCTTCTCTGGAGATATTCCAGACCCGCCTGGACGCGGTGCTGTGCAGCCTGCTCTGGGTGACCCTGCTTGGGCAGGGGGTTGGGCTGGGTGACCCACAGAGGGCCCTGCCAACCCCTGCCATGCTGTGATTCTGTGAATGCCATAACAGATTCAATGACTAGGTTAGGTAGCTGAAGGCAGTTCTCTGTCCCTCCTCTCACAACGTGTCCATATACTGAAGTTTCCAATTCACAAAGCTTTTTTGTCGTGTCTAGTTCTACAGAGCCATGAGGTGCTTTCTGAAGAGAAGCTTGATTTATGCCCAGGCAGGCACCTTCATCTCTTGTAGCAAGGTTTTCTGTAGGTCTCCGTCACCCACACCGAGAAGAACTTCAGCGTTGCACGGCCTTTTTTGCAAATGGTAGATGTGCCAGAACACGCCTATCCTGCACAGTAACTCATAACTACTTTCTAAAACTGTAAACTCATATAGTCCTAATGTATGGGTAAAATACTTAAAATTGGCATGTATCATTTCCATGGAAAGCTACAGGGAAAGACTTTATTTCAGTAAAGCTTCTGCTTCAGGTTTAACCCTCTGTACTTTCTTGCAAATAGGATGCATGGTGAAATAATGTTTCAGAGACACTTGTGGCTTTACCCCCGAGAATGGTCAGAGAGTAAAATAACCAGTGTGGCTGCCCACCACCCTCTACTGGTCTGTGCAGGGACGGCCCGAGGTAGTGCTGGCTCTGTATGCGACGGGAAAATCTCCTGCCAAGATGAGAGGGAGGGAGGAAGGTGAAGCTTTTGGCAGCAAGCATTTCTGTTAGTCATGCCATACCTGCCTGAGTACCATAAAGCTCCATCTTCCTTTTTAAATTAGGGCTAGTGTTGTCAATAAAAAAAAATTAGTGAACCTTTCCTTATGTGCCAAGATCACTCTGCACAGCAAACAGGTGAAAGCAGAGAGGCTGAACTTGTTTTCCCAGCTATGGTGGTTTTGCTGATTTTTTGGGGATGGGGGGAACACAGAGGGAAGTGAAGTTCCGAGTTGAAACAAGGGTGATGGTAGCACTACATGTCTGTTGGCTTTAGTAGTTTTATCTCAGATTTAACATCGTTTGGATGAGAACAACATCTGGTCTAGGTACGTGAGGGAATTTTTTTGGCATTGGCTCAGAGTGCTGAATAAGTCCTGGATAAATCACCCAAAGCAATGTCCGTAGCCCTCCTGGCGATTCAGTTTCAATAACCTCATTGCATCACAAGGTGTATGCAAGCTGTTGGCACAAATGAATCAATTCTCTGCGAGTGAGACAGCACTGAATCTGCATCTTCCAGGGGTATCGTTAGCGTCGAAACACCACAGCCCAGGGCAATTTAAGTGCTGAGGTGACATAACCCAGTCATCTCGCTAGAAAATGTTATGATATAGAAAAGCCTGGGGAACTGAAAGAAGCCTCACCAGAACAAAGACCATGTCCATATGGCATCGTGTTTCCTGGGAAAACTTATTTTTACATTTTTTTGACATGTCTGCAATGCTGGTGTTATGCCTCATTTACACTGGTACATTCTGGGAAATCTAGTCAATGATTCCTCATCTCTGCTCTTACAACAGAGATCGGTGTGACTTGTAGAGTCATCCGAGTTATTTCTGTGGTTGTATTGCCCACTGAGAAAGTTTTATAATGGCCTGAGACTATACTGATCTCCTTAATCTCAGGCTCAGATATATCAAACAGCGGACAAATTTCATGACTAACAGCAAAGTAAAGTAAATTTCATCCATTTGGGTCAAACATCATTTCTTGTACAATTTTAGCACTAGGCAGATCTGAAATTTGGAGTTGGTGCATCGAGTGGCAGAGGAATAAACCCCAGGGAAATCCAGCCCGAAAGGAAAGCTTCGCTGAATGACTGCAGGGTAAATCCAACAGTTGCACTGCAACTACAGCGAGCTGTTGCTGCACAGATTGCATCGTGTAAGGGAGCGCTCTCGTGAGCTAGGTAATGTAATTGGATTCAGCATACTTCCAGAGAAGTTTGACTTGGAAGTTCGCAGAGGACCCAGTTTGTCTCTCAGCAGCACAGCGTCTTTCTCAGGACTGCCTGAAAGTTCCTTGCCACATCATGGTTTTGTACAGTTGTAAAGCAGGTCACTGAGAAACTCATCTTTCTTCAGGAGGATGGGAAACACTTTAAGAAAGGTCTCCAAATTCAGAGTTCCCCAAAAGCAATTCTGCAGCTTGTGTTCCAGGCACCACAGCCTGCTTACAGACTGTGTAAAGGGACAGGGGCTGGCAGCAGCGAATAGCAGGCAGCTGCGTTGTGCTTTTGCGGGGAATTCAGATCCCATCGTCTTGTAGCATCATCTGCCTTAGGCACACCAGTGTGCTGCCTAACTGTGTCCCACTGCGTGAGGGAAAGGCCTTGTTACAGCAGGCAGCAGCAGCAGGCTGCAGTCTGGAAGAGGTGTGTGTTTTCAGAGATGGCTGCAAAGCCTTGCTGTCACAGAAGCGGTGCCCTGTGGCATGTTAGTCCCACTGCAAATGCTTCATCCTCTCTGTTTTACGTGAATATGCAGTGGTAATGAGCGGTGGGTTCCCCCATCTCCTCCAGAGCAGGGAGTACGGGGGAGGCTGGAACAGAGAGACCCAAGTCAAAGAGTTTTAGCACATTTTGTCCTTCGTGCTTTAGCCAGTCACTGCCTGCGGTTTCGTATTTATGAACCTGTATCAGGGGATTGCTTGATAGGTCTTTAATTTCCTTTGGTTTTACTCTGAACACGCTGTCTCTTTAGGGACAGCAAGAACATTCTCAGTGTTACTGAATGTCATCTCTGTGCAAACTGAACAGAGGAAAAATATTCTGATAATAACGGTGAAATATGAGGGGTGGTAGGCTTTCTGGCTGCTGACTTTTTTTGTTATTTTTTTTTTTACTCTGATGAGAGTTTCAAGGTCAGCTGGCTCCATAGATACAAATATGCCAAGAACAAAATGTACAGATGCGCCAGGAGTCAGGGACACAGACGTGCTGGCATGGTAAACAGGCCCGGATCACGTCCAGTATTGTCAGGCAGCGAGCACACAGAAGTGTTCATAAAAAGGCACTTTATTACAGCGATATCAAGATTTATCTTTTCTCTCCATTGCATCATTAAATGTGAGTTATTCGCATTTTTGTGGAAAAGCCTAGGTTCAGCACAATCTCAGAATTTTATTTGGAGGATGGGGAAAGGTTTTATTCATGTACTACAGAATCCTGTAGCAATATCTGAGCATGTAATAGACATTGTGGTTCCCTCAATAAGTGGCTGGAGTAGAAACCAGAAGACTGGTTCTTGTCCTGATTTTGCTGCTGATTTATTGTGTAAACATAGAAAAATCTTCTACTGTAGCTGTTGCGAGTTCCCATCCACCCTTTCCTTTCCCTCCTAGACACATTTCCATTTGTCAGTTATTTGCTTGAACTAAACATCAACCCGTCAGGCAAAGGCTGGAAATATCTTCATCTAGCAGTCTTTGGCAGACTTAAAATATTAATGCATTTTATAGTGTACTTATTTTTCATAACTGTCAGTTGTTGCTACCAAGGCAGGGAATTCCTTATAAATATTGAATGCTGCTGCAAGGTCTGGGAAAAAATTCTAGAAATGGTTCTCTTAAGCTCCCAAATGACTGAAAAAACTGCTGAAAATCTTCCTAATGTTAGTAAATTATGTGGAAATCCAAGAGCACAGAAGTTACCCGTCACTGGCATTTTCTAATAAACAGTCATAGTTCTTGAATTTAACCAGTCCATGCAGTTTACTTACTGGTCATAGACACCTTGGGGAAGAATGGAACTATTGGGTTTGTTCTTAAGGTCTCCCTAGAAGTTGTTGTAGTAAGATGCATCTCAGAAATTGCCTTGAAGCTCTGTTGCACATAAAAGAATAAAACTTAATTGCAGAGGAGATCCACTGCCTAGCTTAAGCGCTGGAATTTTGACAAAGCAAAAAATTCCCCTGGTAGAGCAGTTCCAGCCCTTGCAGAGGAGGAAGCAAGCATGCATCCAGGCTCTGCTGTAGTCATGCGAGGTCAGCAACCGCTATGCCGCTCTGTTACGGCAGCAGGAATCCACTTTCTGGTTCTTTTCTGGGCCCTCCCACTACCTGCTCACACCAAAAGGATCCTAGGGCAAGGTACAGCTTAGTATTTTACTAAAGCTCGGCGCTGCGTATATTGTGAATTTAAAATGGGCTCTGAAGATTTTTCACCTTGAGATCCCTAGTTCCAATCTAGCCTAGGCTGACCATGACCGAAGCTCTAACTCCCTAGTGACATCAGTCAGCTCCTAAGGGACACGGCGCTGGGCTCCACTGCAGCCATGCTCATTAAAGTAGAGAAGCCAAGGGTTAATTGCCCAGGTATTACCAGCCAATCTGTCTGTCACGCGTCTGCTGGTTAGCCTCTGTAGCAGACCCTTTCTGGCTCCCGAGCTGCTCCGTCCAGTCACCTGAATACACTTGGGGTGCAATGGAAGGGCAGCGCTGGGGAAAGGCTGGCCAGACACTACCCATTTGTGGCTAAATAGAGGCCTTTTGTCCCCAGGGCTGCTAGTCTGCTGCCAGGCACACACACACGAGATTAAACAGTAATAAAAAGACTTCGTTAGAGTCTGGGGAAGGGGAGGTCACTTTTTCTGCAGCCAGAGTAGAGCTGAAAAGAATCCTGAAGTGAACTTAGAGCAATGACGTGTGAGTCCTGCTGTAAGAAACGCCGAGTTGCTTTTAATTCCTAAAACCGGATTGCAAATGGTATTAAAATATGCCAGTTAAATAAACGAGACTTGCTGACGTGCATTGCCTAAAATCTATCTTGAGGATATTATTTTTACCCTGTAGATTGTGCTCTCTGCTAAGTAACTACAGAATAGGCTGGAGGTGACTGTTTTCTGTTGCGCTGATCTGTGATGTTCTGTGGAGCGTTGTTTCAGAGGGCGGTAATCCTGGACTTGGGTGTGTGTGTGCACGCTGGGCTGTGGTTGAGCTCCTACTGGCGCCCAAAGGCAAAAGTCTGTTAGACTCTCGTGCAAAGACGTTTGTGGAATCCTTTGGAATCGGCTAAACACCCTGGTAGAACTCCTCAGAGTTAAATGAAGGAGTTGCGGGCTCTACCTCTTGCTGTCTCTGTGGGAAAACCACAAGTGAGAGGTGAGATCCTTTTTCAGTGGAGGGACTGCTTCCTGGCTGAGCTTGAGCAATCCGCTGCCCCTTTCTGCTCACCTCCTCCCTGCAAAGGGAAGGCCGCTCGTTTTTAGGGGGGAAGTCAGTGCAACAAGATTCCCACCCGAAAGAACCAGCGCATTTGCTTTTGTCAGAAATGTTTTTGTATTCTGACAGCCTAGCAAGGAAGTTGTTTTCATAAATTTGCCGTTGTTAGCAGTGTGCTAGGAGTACTGCATTTTTTTGTTTGTTTGTCGTCGTCGTTTCTGAGCTCGCAGGCAGCGAACAGCCAGGTGCTCTGGAAGCTGGAGCGGCAGGTGATTCACAGAAGAGATGCCACACATGCAAACAGTGCCCCTCACCAGTGTTTTCTAGCCCTGTAGCTACCATGGGCCTCAGTGGGCCGTTCAGTCTCTGGGTGCCCTTCAGCCTTAGGTTCTGCTGCTGCTCCTGCCAAACAAGGGCTTAATTAACGTTAATGATAACAGCAGTTCACTAAGAACTGGACTAACACACTTCTGGGCAATCCAGAAGTTAAAAGACAGCAAGGACTTGGGATGTACGTTGGCTGACACAAACCAGCGGTAGGCAATAGCCTGGTATAGCTGCGAGAAGAGCTGCCTCTCTCCCTGGGTTAGCGTTAGCTCCTCATTATCACATCAAAGGAGATGGCGAGCAGGCTCCTCCACACGCGCTGAACGGAGGCGGGGGAGTTTGGGTTTGTTGTGGAAACTTTTCCTTCCCCTTGCCTGCCTCTGTTCCCACTTCCCAAGTTTCATTTTGAGTCTGGGGTTTGAATAAGCGCCCAAACACAAAAGAAAGTCGAGACAGAGTGGGTGACTGTCACATCTAGATTCTCAGAGCTTTACTTGAAAGCTCAGCTCCCGCTCAGTCGAGTGCACCAGGGAAGAGTGGAGGTGGATGAGACAATCTTGGAAGCTGTTTCGAGCACTGGCTCTTACAACTCTGTTTTCTTCTAAGGGGATGGGAGGTTAATGGTTAATAAATGGGAAGAGACATCTCTTGTTCCAGAGATCAGATTGCACAACAAATTAAAATGCTCCCTGAAGGCACTGCTGCTCCCTCTCCTCTCAATACACATAAAACCCAAGACAGTCACCACTGATTTCAGAGCAAGATCTGGATTTCTGTCACTGGTGCTCAGATTGAAGACTGTCCCTTTGGGTAATAGATGTCATGGGCCAGACGGTGCTCATCGTGGAGAACGGCTCATTTACGTGCAGTGACACCTCAGAGAAGTGGTGGTTACTCCCGATTTGGTTCATGAAAGCTCAAAAATTGGACTGCCCTGATGCATTCTGTAGGAACCAGGAAAAAATCCAAACTGTTTGCTTTATGAAAGCTTTTTATATACACAATGTCCTCAGAGAGCTATTTAGTTATACCAAAATGAGATTAAAGTTATGCTCTTCCACATCTTGGGGTTCTGTTTGCAAATCCAGGAGCTAAGCCTTCCACAGTTGCCACAATCTCATCCCTGTACATAGCCCTGTACTTCCTTTGAACAGTGAAGCCCAGCTGTCAGAGTTTGTGAGCACCCCCAGGAAAATCCAGACGTTGCGCTGAAGTGAAATTTATATCTATGTGCTCCTGGAATTAGATTGTTCCTCCAATTCTAGCATAAGAGTCTAATTTAGATGCTTGCTGATACTACCTGTCTCTTTGCATCAGTTAGAAAGCAGATAGCACGGCTGTTCAGACTTGGACTAGTGCGTCCTAAGTGGCATTACCTTAGGTGAATCTCATCCCAAACACTGAGAGAACTTTGCATGACTCAGAGAAGCAACCCTTCTGCATTTCCTTGGTCACATGCTAGCCCGAGAGTATACCCAAACTAGTGCTGTTTTGTGTTAAATCTGCCCTTCTGTAGCAAGCTGATGCCTGGAGTTCTTGAAAGTATGTCAAACTTGTGAGGACACTGACAACTTTTTAACCACCTTAGCAAGGGCATGTTGATGTCACTTACTGAAGTATAGTTTCCAGCTGAAAAACTGTTTTTAGGGCTGGCTTGTCTTTAACCAGTACAAATTGGAAGATGTCCATTGAAATAATATGTGAAGCAATGCACTAGTTTACAGCGGAGGAGTAAGGAAGCAAAAGTCTACCAAGAGGCATGAGCTCATCTGGACCCCTGCAAAAAGTACTGCCTCTCTGGCAATTAAATAAATGGCTCCTAAAAGGCCTTGAAGGTTGATTGAAGTAGGTACTGCTCAAGTGGCCTCTTCTCTGTGGCCTTTGCTGCGCTTCGTAATGCGCCTGGTGCCTCGGGTCCCGTGACAGACAGCAGCCACCGCACACAAACGCAATTACGGCGTGTGCTGGGCGGCATCTGCGGATCAGGGCTGCAGTCCCATCCTCTCCTCTGAGCTGACATCTGGATGGAGGTGGGAATACAGCAGAAGGTGTTGGCAGAGCTGCGGCAAAGAGAGGAGAGTGTCAAAATTACGTGCCTGCTCCTGAGCTGCCAAATCTCGTTAGGGGAGAGGTCTGGTTTTTCCCAGCTGAATGGTACGCGTGAGATGTTGGGGGAACTGGGCTTTCTGCAGCCTCACAGCTTAGCGGGCGCTGTGAAAATCCAGACTCGGCTTCAGACCCTCCCTGTGCCCCACTTTTGCCAGTTTGTAGGGAAATCGGTGGAAGGACGTGGTGCCGGCAGATGGCAGTGCCTGTTAGCGGAGTCTCACTCGAGTCAGAAGGAAGAGGAGCCTGCTCAAAACGGGAAAACGTTTTTATTTTCATTGCCTGAAACGCAGTGCCATTTCTCGCAGGTGTGCAACGCAATGGGGTAGCTCAAGGCGGACAAATGGTCCCCACAGAAATGGCCGTGCTGTGAGCCCGCTCCTCGGCGTGTCTGGGAGACCCCTGCCCGCTTAGAGGCTGTCAGCTGGGTTGGTAGTTGAGATGCATTGGAAAATCGAGTGTGGGAGGTGGGAAGGAAGGCTTCTCCTAACATTGACCATGTCACACGAGCTTTGCAGACTTGCAGAGCTTGTTCCTGTAGGGCTGCTGGCTGGGCAGCTTCTCCTAGCACAAAAATTCATTCTAAATCTTATTAAAAGGTGAGGAAGAACTTCTTCCCTCTGAGGGTGACGGAGCCCTGGACCAGGCTGCCCAGGGAGGTGGTGGAGTCTCCTTCTCTGGAGATAGTCAAGACCCATCTGGACAAGGTCCTGTGCAGCCTGCTCTGGGTGACCCTGCTTGGGCAGGGGGTTGGGCTGGGTGACCCACAGAGGTCCCTTCCAACCCCAAACATTGTGTGATTCTGTGAAATGAAAGAAGCAGCAGAGCTGATGTCTTTATGAAGGTGACACTGTGCCCAGTGCTGATGAAGCAGCATCCAGGGACTTAACCTGCTCTGAAAGCCAGAGCTATGATTTTAGGTGGGCATGACTCTCATGCTGTGTGAATTACTGTTTAGTACTTTTAAGGAAGTTTGAGTGCTTATTAAAAAAATACAAACCCAAAACTGTTAATGTACTCCCGAAATAGCAATTTTATAAGGATACTTCACGTATCATAGACATACTCCTAAAAGGTAAAATAAATATTGCTGGAAAGAGCATTCCTAACAGTTATGAGCAGGCAGATCTAACATAATTTTATAGGATTTAATCAACAGTTTATTACCGTGCCTTTTACTTTCATTGAAAATAGTTTCACTGCTGATTTGAATTCAGTCCTCTGTCCTGTCTGCAAACTCAATGGGGTAGCCCTGTCCTAACGCATGCGAAACAGGAGCCGGACTGGCTAGTCTGATCTCATTGCCCACGCTGTGGTGAAGTGGAAATACAAACTAAGAACAAGTGGAAAAGCAAAATTACAGCTGTAAAACTAATTTTTAATGGCCCAAGTTCTTGGTCTGGCTCCAGATTCCTGTCCCTTCTGGCCAGGTCCAACCTCCACGTGCAGATTGGAGTTCAAGAACACTGGTAAAAAGTGCTGCGTGTATAGAGATGTGCTTTCCTAACCCAGCCCCCTGTGCAATACGGCTATTAATGATACTCAAAACTGTGGTTATTTTATTTATCTTTAGCATGTCTGTCTGAATTTTTCCAGTCTAGCTTCCATAATAAGGTGCTACGTAGCCTAGATTTAAGGTGCTTAGGAATTGGATTGTCTGATCTACAGGAAGTTCCACTAGTTCCATTTTTTTCCTGTTCCAAAACAAGAGCGCAAATAAGAAGTTGCAAAATGCCCATACAGTAAAATAAAAATGTCATTCCAAGGCTGAGGTATTTCATTAGTGATAGTGTGACTTTGAAACAAATTTAAAGAACTGGAAGTCATTCAAAGCAGAACGTGTTAAAAATAACTTTCAGATTCCAGCAATACTGACACATTCCTGTACAGTGCTTTGGTTTTGAGCAGTTCTCTTTTGCTGACCAGAAGATATTCTGTGGAAGCCTTTCTGACGGGCTGCAATGCGTGTGGTCCTGGAACCGAGAGTTCGGGAGGGCAGGGGGACAGGATTAGGGGAACGGGGCAACGAAGCCTGAAGGCAGCCTGTAGTCACCAGGCAGATCTGTCTCTCATATGCAGCTGGCCTGACATTTGCTTTTTTGGAAGAGTAAATATTTTACTGAGCTAAGGAGACAGTGTGGTATTATCAATGATAAAAAAAAAAATAAATAGAACAAAGAGGAAGACAAAAAATACAGCAAACCAGTGCAGAGCTTTGCGAGCGTTCCCTGGGACTAGCGGGATCGCAGGCAAACACCACAGCTCCGTCAGCAAACACCGTTTCAGCAGCTTGGTGCTTGACAGGAAAGGGAGGAGAGCTTTCCCTCCTCCTCCCCACTTTTCCCAGATTCCTTGGTCCAGCCTGGAAAAGCCCGGGCGGTGCAGGGGAGCGGAGTGCCCGGGGTGTTCCCCAGGCACCGGCTATGCCTCTGTGCCCCCCCCCTCCTCCAGCCAGCCCCGGCTGAAACCCCTCCCTCCGCTCCCTCCCGCCGCCTTTCCCTCTGCTGCTCAGGCAGAGCAGAGGATGCTCCCCAGCGCAGGCGGTCCTCTCCCTCCCCTCTGCCCCAGCCCTCGAGAAAGCTTTATCCCACCAAGAATTCATTTGTAGGGGAGGGGGCAAGAGCAGAGAAAAGGCAGGCATTCGGCAGGGAAAAGTAGCGCTGCAGCAGTGGAGGGTGAGGGTTTGGAGCATTCCATGTCTGCTCTGATAGAGCAAGGGAAATCAGGGCTGCCTAGGGACAGGGGCGTGTGCATTTAAACCTTCAGTGCCACATAAATGTTTTCTGATAACAGGCAGAGGGAGGAAGGAAGGAGGCAGCCCAGGGATCAGAAGACGACCCCAGCTCTCTGGTGATGGCATGGATCGGACGCTCTTCCAGCAGCTGTTTTACCTCTCAGTCCTCTCACCGTCCAGTATCCCCGAAGTGCCAAGGCACAAGACTGATGCAGAGCCGCTCCTAGCAAGTAAGTTACCTGATTTTGTCTGTTTTTCCAGTTCAGTTGTTCTTTCTGGCTGCGAAGGATCAGGAACCCAGAAGGCAGGAGGACAAGTACCTGAGGTGTTAGGTCAGCTGAACACCAGGTTTCTGTGTCCAGCCCTGCCAGGGTGACAGCTAGAGAGGTGCTGTGGCCGAACTTGCTGGCTGCAAGAGAACTCTTTGGGAAGCTGGAGATTAGATGTTGATCTTGGGAAAGAGCACTGTCAAATCTAGCGAAGGTGTTGTGCAGGAAAAGACATTAAAGATTATGAACTGCTTAGATACCAGATTAGTGGAGATCGCTGGAATACAATGGGCAGAGACTGATCAGTAAGCAGCCCTGAAATGTGCAGAGTGACTCCATAATCCTCACCTAGAGTCAAAGATTAAATTCTTTCATAATTAAGATATTTGCTAGTCAGCTTAGGGTTTAAAGAGCCTATGCAGGCTACTCCCCAGACAATGAAGTGGCATGTTCAGCCCTGGGAGGGGTCAGGCAATTTAATGCACTGGGAATCCCTAGGGGTGTTTAGGGCTCTGGGAGGTAAAAGCATGACTCATTTTTTTACTGATGTCTTGCTGCATCGGTCAAAAAGGTGCCTGAAGTCCTCCTTTTTGTGTCAGTACATGCTAGTTGGGAGTAACACGCTAACTTTTATATGGCCTCTCTCTCGTTTGCTTTCACCTGAGAGCTTCAGGAACCAGTCGAGAACTGGCAGAAACCGTCCCTGTCCCAGAAAGCTTACCTTCTGAAATTCTGTAGTCGAGCAGATCCTTCCTCCTGCACCCTTTTAGGTAGACAACTGTTTTGGATTTATAGTAGAGTAGCTCAGAGGGAAACAAAACTGCTCCCACTAGTTCTCTGACCAATCCAATAGTTATCTGCTGTACTGCGTGGGGAGTGTGTCTGGTAGTGTTTGTGCTGGGAGAGTTGTTTCACTTCTGGGGTTCAGTTCTTTCCCCCACTGTTCCTACTCAGTTGGAGATAAAGGATCAGGATCGTTTCTGGTTCCCCTGAGAGAAAATTCTTCATCTCTGGAAGGTTCCAGCCTGATTATTTTCAGACTCTGAAAAAGGCAGAGTTTTGGGGTCATGTTTTGAGACAAATCTCTGGACTCTTATATAGAAGTCATCCACTTTTTGTTCAAGTGAGGTCAGGAGAGCCCCTTGGACATTTGGGGTGAGCACTGGCACTTAACTGGCAGTTCAGTATTAGGTAGGTCAGTTTGTCTCTCCGTGACTCATCTTCTCTTGTCTGCACAGTGGGTTCAATAGCACCGTTAAACATCTTGGGGCAGAAAGAGCCCGTGTTTGGTCAGTTCGTCTTTGAACTGTTTGGATACAAGTTACTGGAGAAGTGTGAAGTGTTATTAACATCCCTCAATTTTCTTTAATTTTTTTTTTAAGCCAGCTGCAGATTAGGTAGTGATTCCCAGTTGCTATAATGGTGAAATATCTGAGCAGTGGAAAACAGGAACATCACTGCTCTTGGGGCAGGATTTCCTCTTAGAACCGAGGTTCTGCTTTCCTCAAAATTCAGTGTGTGCTGTGTGTAGGAGAAACAGGAGCATCTTATCAGGACATAAGTGTCTCTCTTTCTTTGTTCAGTTGTGTTGGTTGAAAAGTAATGGTCAGATTTTCAATGACACCATAAGGTCCCCCTAAAAATAGAGTCTGGGGTAAAAGGACAGAGAGACTGCAGAGTGCCTCAGGCAGAGTCACTTCTTGGAGGCGAAGGGATGAAATTGGTTTATTTTCAAGTTTTATTTGTTGGCAAAGAAAACATCATTTGTCTGTTCAAAATTAAGAAAAACACCCAAGAGCATAATATTGTGATTGCATCCTTTGCACGTGGACTTTTCGTGCTCAACTTCTTTAATTCAATGAGGTATGAGGTAACTGACTGAATGTTGGATGGGTTATGTCCTCCCACCCACCCTGTGCATTTGAACGGTGCTATGTCAAGTAGCAGATACCCCTTATGTTGTGGAAACTCCACGTTCTCCAGTCCTTGTTCTATAACAAATTGTTATAGCCTGTACACTGGGGTCATTACGACGTCTCGTAAGGCATTTTCTAGTTTTCATCCTTTTTCTGAAAAGAAAACCCCACCCACCCCAGTCTCTATTCTCATTGGTTTCTCCACTCTTTTCTGCATTGGTCTGAAGTCAGTATATTTAATGCAGCTGCAAACTTGTGTTATGTATGGGATGTTTTTTATAGTTTAATCCATAGTTGGAGGGGGGAATCTATTTGAAACCTGTAGCTACCTGAGAAAACAGAAACATTATTTCTTGGCCTTAGAAATAATGCTGTTAGGTTATTCCTGCTGATAGTTCAGGCTACGTAGGCTTTTCAGAGGAATCTTTAGACACACCTGAAGCAGACAGGGACTGTAGTCACTGCTGCTGGATTGGTGGAGGGGAGGAAGAGTGGTGCGGTAACTACAGGCACTCGTTTAGGACTTTGGAAACTCTAGGCTTAATTCCCTGCCCTGACACAGACTCTCAGTGCGAGTGTGGAAGAAGCAAGTGTCTTTGTGACTCACTTCCTCAACTTGAAATATGGGAAACAGAGCACTTCCTTGTTCCACAGATCTTAATAAAGAAATAAATCAAATTTTAAAGCACATGATACCTGTGTAAAGCAGTGTGAAACATCTGGATACTCTGGGAATGGGGGGACCACATTGCTACCTCAAAACTGACAATGAAAGGGCTGAGGGATATTAGAACTGTGATTATCCAGCATTGCTGGGGAGAAGGATAGATTGGGAGGTAATTAGCAAATAAAAGTAAAGTGCAGATGTCTGTCTTTGTGTCATATTAGCTTCCTACACAGAGATATTTTCTTACAAGGTATTTTGTTTTGAAAGACTGAACACCTTCTGTTTCGGTATTTCTGAGCCTGATGAACTCTAAGCAGACAGGCACTGTCATCTTCCCAGCTCTGTAACAAGCACAGAGTCATCCTGCTTCTTCAGCGGCTGCCTAGTTAATCACCAGTCACCCATTTTTGTGTACTGGTGGGTGGGTGGGTGTCTCCTCTAGCCCCAGAGCGACTCTGTTGTAAAATCATGCCTGTCAGCATGTTAGGAAAACAGTGCTGCGACTTAATGAAAACTCAAAGAGGAAAGGAGAGGCATCTTCCTACTTCAGTGCTGAGTGAGATTACGCTTTGAAAAACAATTATTTGGATGAGGGAGCTACTGAACCACATGTTTGTTAGTGAAGTGCCATGGGTCTCCCTTTCTGTGCAGTTTCCTGAAAGGTTTTGCCCTCTTTTGCATCGTTCCTTCCACCTGTGGATCTCCAAGCACTTTCCAAAGAGGCAGCCACCACAATCTCTATTTACAAGTCAGAAAACTGAAAGATGACATGATTTGCACAAAATCTATCCACCTTTCTTTTTCCAGCATGCGTACGTATGCCTTGAAAGGTAATCTCGTGTTGGCATCAACTGCTCAGCCTCAGTCACAGCCAGGCAGTAAATAAAAGGATGGTGGGAAAGATGCCTTTCTCAGGGAGATCAAAGCCCTACCTGTCAGTCAGCACCTATCTAATAGCCATTTATCTTCAGGCTGTCAAAGGCCAGCTTTTCCTAATACTCCCTCTTCCTCTGTCTTTCCACTCGCACTCAGTGTTCAGCGATCAGTGCTTTCATTCTCCTTGGGTGCTACTGCTTTAATTTGCTCTGTTCCTCTGCCAGCTTTCCCATGCTGCTAGCGTCTGTTGATGAACTTCATCCCCTTGTTGCAGTGTAGCCCCATGGAGAAGATGTGTCCCAGAGGAATCTGGGGACAGTGACCCAGGCTGTGTTTTAAGTGGTGCAGGCCAACAGGCAGCAAAAGAACCAGGTCAAGTTTTTCATTAATGATCTGTTTGGTGTTTACTGCTGTGTTGATTGCTTGGTGAGTAGTATAGGACTCTTTAGTAAAAGAGATGGCAGAATTCAGTAGAATCCTGATTTGGGGAGGTGAGGGGGATTTGCTAAAGAACAGTTGCTCATTTATTCTCATAATGCAAGAAAACACGAGCATCAGGTTTAAAATAAACAAAAACAAGTATTTTTTTACACAAACTTGATGACAAATTCATGTCTTCAGACTCTTCCTGCCTGCTAGTTTAGACCTCTCCAGAAGCAAATTCCCACTGAAACTTGCAATTACTGAAGTGAGCTCAGTGATTATTTAAATTGAAAAAGTCACCATAGTCATCAGGGGAAAAAAAGTTTCCTGCAGACTTTTCTTGTTTTACCTTCTGCTCTGTCTTTGGCTAATTCTTATCTTGGAGACTTGGAGCTATCAGGAGGTACATCAGCTCTGTCAGGCAGGGCTGGCAGACAGCTCTGCAGCGCAATGCCTCCGGAAGGTACTTAGCTAACCCCAGCTTGACTCTGCTTCAGCAAATCTAAGAGCCCTAAATGTCACCGCCTGCCCGAGTGTCGTCTGGGCAAGAGCTGAGCAAGAGCAAGTCCGATAAAAAGCCTCTTTGCAAGGTTGATAATACACTGACTCACATCTCCTTTTGCAGTAGCCTGTCCCAGAGGAAAGCAGCGTTGTACAAAAGTGACATTTTTATTATCCTGGCCTGGTTTAACCAAAGATGGTAAATGCCAGTGAAACGGGACGGTGCACGTGACTGTAAGAGGCAATTTCATCTCTGCGATCTCTGTGCTGGAGGGAGCAGCGGTTTGCGAACTGATGTCTAAATCTGTGAGATGTTTGCACGTAATCACCATCATCTGGACAAGATGTGTATGTTTGACAGCGGTGGGGGTATATTACACAGTGAAGGAGTTAACCAAATCCTTACATAGGTATGGTGCTCCTTTTACAGTGGCTTGTCAGTTGTGCTAAAGTTTCCCAGAGCAGTTACAATAATGAGGAGATGATAGCAAATTTTCCTAGAAGATTCTTGTGCCTAGGATCTCACAGACCATTCATATCCATATCACAGATTTTACAGTTGGGGAATTAAGGCAGAGGGAAAAGCAGGGATTTGCTCAGCATTAGAGAAAAAATACTGAAATCATTTGGAACAGAAAGCTGGCTAGTCTTCAGCTATCCACACGTGTGCTCAAACTGCTAACCAATATTATTCCTTTTAAAGAATCTAATGCAAAGATTCATCTGCTTAATTATTTTCAATAACCACACACTGAGGTTATGCTTATATGCTTATATGATGGGAGAGTTGAAGATTAAATATTAGGAGAAATTGTAATGCCACTGAAGCTGTCAGTAAAGTTCATATGCAGCAGGAATTTTTCTGCTTTAATGGACCACTTGTAAGGTGTTCCGGAAGGTTTCCAGAAAGATTTCCCTTGACCTATGGTTAAAGATCAGTAGCGTTAGGAAAGTGATGTTGCCAGTCCCTGGAGTGTGTTAAAGCAGGTTTCCCCGTACTTTCATTAATGGGCAGTCCCTCTAGCCTGCTTCACCAGAGTGATATTTCTAGGGATTTAGGCTTTTTGGATTGTTTTTATTCTGTTCTGTTCTTTTTAATATGTTTCTAGATCCTTTTTGGTCCCTTTGGTATGAATCTAAAATATGAAACCTTACACTATAGATTAATGTCTTGAAATCGATTGTTCTCTCTTGCATAGTGTCAGTGTAAGTGAAACTCAGCTTCAAATATAACTTTTATAACAAAATTATCATGAAAACAGTTCTTTTTAAATTGAAAACATGCAACACTTGCCTGTGTTTGTTTCTACACATAGATAGATCAAAAGCTTTTTAGTCCAAATGGAGTAACTTTAGATTAACGAGACAATGCAAACAAAGATCAAAAGTAATATTCACAAGAAGGAAGCAGGGAGGTTCTTCTCGGTACCTAACTCACATTATGTCAGTGGGTGGGAGGCTTCTTTCCCTGTTAAAGAGGGGGGAAAAATGTGCGTGATTGTTCTGAATTGCACTTGGTAGATGCTTTCACATGTAGTGAAGTGAGAGTCAATAGGTACCCTTAAAATTTGATGGCATCCAGCAGGCACTTTGCCCGCGTGTAAATAGGCACGCACCGTAAGGCCGCAGGGCGCCCGACCAGTGGCCCAGGAGATTGGAATTTGCAACAGGTAGCCGAAAATGGCTGAAGATGTATCTAAATATACCATGAGCCAGCTCGCAGGAGTCCTGCCTTCAGAACTGAAAGAAACAGAGGTAGGGATTAATATTCTGCCAAAACCCTCGATGCTGCTGTTTGAGGAAGTGACCAGCACAGTGCTGGGGCTGTGTCCCACGTCCAGATCGTATGCAGCCGTGGTAGCAAACCTGATTCCTCCTAGCTTACCACCCCAGCATCGTTAATCCCCACTATTTACCCCTTCCTGTGGCAGCACTTCTTCAGCTCTGGCCCAAACCCTTCAAACCAGGTGGATTTGCCAGCACGCAGCGGCTTTGGGACTGTGCTGGGGACAGATGGCTGGGCTCCCTGGTGAACGGAGCCAGCGGGTATGGTTCCAGCAACAGGCTCTGGCTGCTTCACTGGAGTAATGATTGATGGTGACTTATACAAGGGCTAAGAGTAATTCTTTGCTGTTAACCAGACTTGGCTACAGCAGAATGGAAGTGGAAATTTGTTGCTTCGTTTATTCATCCTGCCTCTGCTTCCTTCCCACCCACCCTCTGTGCTTTTTAATGCTGAAAAGATGAAGCTACTTTGCTCAGCCTTAAAACTCTCTTTCCCAAGATACTCTTAATTGTATCTCTACACCTCTTCTCATTCACAGACGCATAAGAAGATTAAAGATAGAGGGAGCAGTAATAGATTTAGTTAGGTTTTAATAGGATTTGCAGAGGACAATGCAGGGAATGAACGCCATACAGAATATTGCTACTCTATCTTTGATATCCCTAAGGCTTCTTAGGTAGCCGTTCCCAGAGATTTTGTCCGGGCCCTGCATTCAGAGTCAAGAATCTCGTTTTTCAACAGAGCGTGTGTGTTGTTTTTTTTAAAGGAGTATCTAATCATCTCGGTAAACAGGATGTTACATTATAACCTGCAAAAATCATTGCAGCCATCATTTTGTATTATTTATTTCTATCTCGTTAAACATAGTTTTGCGTGTAGAGAGAGGGCTTTTTAATACCTGTCTGTTACGTTTCTAAAAGTGCCTGATGTTTTTGTCGAATGTCAGATGAAGTAAAGGGACGGGTTCTGATATATCTGATTAACAGTGGGCCTGGATGCATCACACCTTCGGACACATAACTCAAGATATTAAATTAAAAGGCTATTTCACATGCGGAGCCCAGGCTCCAAGAATAATTTGTGGAGCGGGTGGGTACTTCCAGAAGGTGCTTCAGCATACCTGAAATCTGAAGTATGCCTGGAGGTGCCTTTCTCTGCTGACTGTAAGGGAAACCTTCATGCATAATTTAGAGTTATGTGAGATTTAGGTAGACAGTGGTGCTCAGCATTTTCTATTAATTTCTAAGATTTCTCTTGGTATGCACCCAAAACCCGAGGCACCAGAAAACTCCATTCCGTCTTGAAAATATAAGTTGGTATATTTTTACTTTGCTCCTAGTTGTGATCTCAAGCAAATTTTGGGCGTAAAAAAAAAATTTAAAAAAATCTGAGAACCTAAAATAAACCCCTGTGACAGGATTTACCTATTTCATGACTCCCAGACCCTGCTCATCACCATATTTTCAGAGGTTCCAGTAGTGCATTAAGCAAAGTGACTAGCAGCTGGTTCATGCTTGAAGAGACTGGATGTTATGAATCGGTATTTAACATCCAGTTCAATGCAGCGTTACATTTAGTGAGTGGCTGTTGCAAGAGCAGTGCTGAAGCCGTTCAGAGTGTTTCCCAAAACAATACTAGGAGCAGACATGGCCCTAGCAGAAAGCTTTCCTGGTGCAGAATCAGCCTGTATTCAGCCCTGTACCAGTACAGGGCAAAGTCTGTCAGTGTAGCAATAATACTTGCAACTTTTCTTGTCCTGGTCTGTTGTAATGGTTCAGACAGTAAAATGAAATGGCTGTTGTCTCAGTTCTTTTTCCTCCTATCTTAAGCTTCATTTCTCTGTTCTCCCACAGCCCAGCCATGGCCGGAGATTCTAGGATCTTCATGAACCAGGACATGGACATCGGAGTTACATCCAGAGAGCCTAAGAAGATTCCCAAACAGGCTCGGGACGATGTCCCCATTGCCACTGACCGAACCCGCCTCATATCAGCAGAAGGTAAGAAGCCACGTCAGCGTTACATGGAGAAAAGTGGCAAGTGCAATGTGCACCATGGAAATGTCCAAGAAACCTATCGATACCTTAGTGACCTCTTCACTACGCTGGTGGACCTCAAGTGGCGTTTTAATCTTCTTGTCTTCACTATGGTCTACACCATCACTTGGTTGTTTTTTGGGTTCATATGGTGGCTCATTGCCTATATCCGGGGAGACCTGGATCATCTTGAAGATGAGAACTGGATCCCCTGTGTTGAAAATCTCAGTGGATTTGTTTCTGCATTTCTCTTTTCTATCGAGACTGAGACGACAATTGGGTATGGCTATAGGGTCATAACGGAGAAGTGCCCAGAGGGCATTGTACTGCTCCTCATCCAGGCTATTCTGGGCTCCATTGTCAATGCGTTCATGGTGGGATGCATGTTTGTCAAGATCAGCCAACCAAAGAAGAGGGCTGAAACCCTCATGTTTTCTAACAACGCAGTGATTTCCATGAGGGATGAGAAGCTCTGTCTCATGTTTCGGGTTGGAGACCTCCGCAATTCCCACATTGTCGAGGCTTCCATTAGAGCCAAACTAATTAAGTCCAAACAGACCAAAGAAGGAGAGTTTATCCCCTTGAACCAAACGGACATCAACGTGGGATTTGACACTGGAGACGACAGATTGTTCCTGGTGTCACCTCTTATCATCTCGCATGAAATCAACGAGAAAAGCCCCTTCTGGGAGATGTCCCGCACTCAACTGGAGAACGAGGAGTTTGAAATTGTGGTCATCTTGGAAGGAATGGTGGAAGCAACAGGTATGGACTTTTCAAAAATCGGTCACAATTTTGAGGGGGGAAGGGGAAAAACGGAGTGCGGTTTGGCATTAAGATTTTATTGCCAATGTCACCTGGACTGAGAATGAGTTGGGATTTGTCCTTCTCTGGTGATTCAGGTGGGATATTGTGGCCTGAGATAACTGGCAGTTAAAAGATGGGTCCTTTGGCTCATGTTATAGTGTTTCACGCTGTTTATAAGTCCAAGATTCAGACAGTGGTTAGTTGAGGAGCTGTCCATAATCACTTAGAACTGATCCATGGGAAAAAAAAAGGAATGGACTACAGGAATTCAGGAGGCCTCTTGTGGTCCCGTTTCCTGTGATCAAAATTCCTGGCGTAAATTTTTTCCCGTTTTGGCTCTGTGTCAAAAATTGGCTTCAACTGTGCTATTTTAGGTATTGCTGTAGTGTTGCTTTTTAATGGAGGCTGTGAAGGAAGTGCCCGGGTATTACTATATCCCATAAACCAGCATGTGCTGAAACTGAATGACTTGCATGTGATGCAGGATGTATATTTTCAAAAGGAGCTCAAAGAGGAAAAATACAGAAACTGCTTTTGTGACTCTTGCAACCCAGCAGCTGTTTAACAGCTTAAAACAATGCTGTGTAATGGGTAGATTAGGAGATACACTCAGCTGATTCCCAGTTTCCTCCTACGGGTGTAATTGTGGCAGGTGATGAAAGAAGTCGGCGTCCGTATATAATAAATCTGGAAAAGTTGTGTTCCTTGGCTTTCTAAAGTGTAGGAAAGCGAGGAGGCAGCGTGCCTCTCAAGCTGAGCGGATGGATGGCCACGAAGGCCGCCAGGCTCCTTGCCGCAGGTGGGATGCTTTGTATCTCCTGGGGACCAGTTATGGATCCAGGAGGCTTTTGCTCTGGAGTCTCACCTGAAAGACATGGCACCGCGGGGTCATTTTACCATTTACTGTCGGCTTTGAGGAGGAGCTGGCAGGCTCTGTCTGCTGTGCATGTTTAAGCACCCTGAGATGCTGACGCTCGCTTCGGGCAGGCTTGCTGGGTCTGGGGTTGGCAGCGTGCCTTGGTCGAATCCGGGCCTCTCGGGGGAATGGGGCTGCAGGCAGCACTGAGGAGACGACTGCTATGCAGAGATGTGGAAACGTGGGAAGAGTCAGAGATGCAAAAAAGCTTTTATAAGTAGCTTTTCCCCTTGGTGTTTAAGGATTTTAGTTATGAGATGGCGCTGTGAACCCGCATTTTCTCTGTTGGTGGTGGTTGGATTTTTTTTCCATCTTGATGAGGCACGGGTTCCCTCTGAAACACTAGCAAGGCTTATCAGCTTGATATGAGTCCCCAGCGGTATCAGCACCCTGTCGCGCAGATTCTGGCCCTCGCTTACTATTAATATTGTCCCCTTCTTGAGATTTGTCCTTGTTAGTCTCCTAACAGCCAGCTGTAAGGGGAAATAGTCTCTCAAATTCCTGCATCCCAGACCTTTGCTCTTAAAGACAGTTCTCTAGAGAGCTAATTCAGTTTCCCAGTATCTCCCTTTCGTCATTAGGTGACAAGCAACAGCTGACTTTTCCAAACAGAGCTAATGGGAGGTTCCATATAGACTGCACTGTACCGAGGCTGGAGTACTGTATTGTACAAATAGAACTCATCTAGCATTACCAGGCAAATATTCTTTCCCAGCAGAGTATTGTAGAGATATGACAAGAGAAGGGCTGGGTGGAAAAGACTATCAAAGGCAAAGATTTGTAATGGAAGCTTATTTTGTAGCCTAAACATTTACTGCGTACTGGAACCTCCTAATCTGAACATGGAATGCAGTTCCTTGTTTGTCCAAAGCCTCTTTCCTCGCCGCACAGTGACACTATCAAATTCTGTTTGAACAGCTACTGCGCTGCCACCTTCTTACGAAAGCTCAGCCTCTGTTAGATATGTGTGAGAGGAAGTCATTATCAATAACAACCTCAAAATTAAAAGCATGGCATAGGAATAATATTGCTTTACAAATGGGCTCCTCTCCCAGAGGGATTGTACAGGCCAGCGTGTAATGGTATTAGGAGCATACGTCTGTGGAAATGAATTATTCTGCTCTCAGAAGACAGGCTGTGAAATTCCAAAACTGGAGCTAGAAGAGCCAGTTTGCACTGAACTTGGAGCAGAGTGGACCTCCGATGATGCCGTTCTCTGATTCGGTTTTCTGAATGACATATGGTAACCGCGGGGAGGGCGTGTGATGTTTTGCCACAGTGAGAGCGGCTCGCAGAAGCGCAGTGCTCGTGCTTCACCCTCACGCTTCATAATGTTGACAGAGCAGTCTAGGGGTCATTAATCCCTACCCTCCATACCTTAAAATTTGCTCCAAGCAAATTCTTTAGGTTCTTCCCTTCCGATCATATTGTTCGAGCCCCATCTGCTTTGGGGAATGGTGTAATTTACCTGCAGTGTGACTTCTACTATACCATGACACTCTTACAACCTGGTGAGATTCAAGACAGTGTAAAAATGCAACAGGCCATTTATTCCCTTCGTAACTCCTATGAAAAATTAGGAACCACCCTCGCAGTGTTCAGAGGTACGACTGGTCAGCATGTACAGCCCTGTTCGTGGTGCACAAGAGGTAAGCGAGTCCTGCGTGCTTAGAGGTGGCTCAGCCCTGCAGTAGTTGTCAGGAGTAAAAATTAATAGCAGCTTACTCCGTCTTTACAGACCACAGCAAATCATACTCTGAATACACCCTGCACTGGTGGGGAAAAGACATGTATTTTTTTCAAAAGGTATTTTGAAAGCAGGTCAGAATGGTGATTGTCAGCGTACAAATGACTAAAGAAATTTGGGTAATGTCTTGACTAAAAGCATGAATATTTTCCACTGAAGCATTTGGGACAGCAATTTTATGACTATTTCCAATAGCTTTAACCAACCCCATACATATTACAAATGTAATGTATTGTCTCCTCTCAAACAAGCAACTCTTCTCACTGACATTTAAGTTTAATCCTGATCCAGTGGAAGGCAAAGATGGTAAATAGTTTCAGATGAAAAGGACAGAACAGATTCTGAAGAGCTGAAACACTTGAAGTCACTGTTTTTTTTACAAAATGAAACATTGTGGTTTAAAACAACATTTTCATTTTCAAGTTGACTTGAATTTCCTACACACTTCAAGTTGTTTTATTTACAAAGTGAAACATTGTGTTCTAGAACCATGTTTGTGTTTTCAAGTTTACTTGAGGTTTTAAAAGGATAAATAACAACACATTGAAGAACAGCAACACACAAGAAACGCACCAGCCAGCCTAAAATGCAATGGGTTTGTTTTGCCGAAAAAAAAAATATTGCATTATTCTAGTGAGAGCTCTCCAGGGACCCACAGCTATTCTGCTAACCCCCAAAGCCAGCTGTGGTGGAAAGCCCACTGAGAGGGGACTTTCCAGTCAGTATTTTAGTATGGCTGAGGCACCTGTGTCTCCACGAGAGGTTAAAAGATGCCAAAGGGAGATGAAGCTTCTGGGCAGAGCTGCTGTGATCATTGCTGAGCGAAATGACCGCTCTAAAGGCAAAATCAATAGAGATGACAAGTGGTGTGACTTCCAGTGCTGCTCCGCGGGCATCTTGAAAGCGGCAGCATCACTCACAGTGCCTACTTAATGAATTGGTCGGAGAGATTACTTTAGGGAATTAATTCTCTTTTGCCTCATCTGAAGGGGACACTTGTCAAGGTCAGCTGGCCCAAATTTGACCTGCAATAAAAGGGAAGAAAGTGAAGGTGGGAAATGTGTTTGCAAAGCGAGTATGTTTTCGCTTTCACTGCCTTTCTGCTTCCCACAGCGGCAACAAAAAACTAGAGCCTATTCTGTTGACAGAGCAGGCCTGGGCAGTTGTTGGCCAGACCTCTTGCCCTCACCCTCCTCATCCTGAACTGAACACAGCGCATAAAGCAAAGCTGCCGGAATGCAGAAGAGCAGTGGAGATTCAGACCCCCTTTCTCATTCCATGCAGCGTCAGCTGGGTTATGATAAAGAATTTGGCTGATTCAATTAGAGAACATTGGAGATGCCAATTGTTTTTTTTCCTGTAAGCCATCGCTCCATGTGATGACGCAGTCTGCATATCCTAGAAGAATTTCGGGCAGATAATTTGAAGAGGTCCTCTTCTCTTCCGACTTTACCCTTCCGCTGCTGTTTACTGACAGTTAACCAAAACCTGATTTATCAGTAGCTGTCCTGCAAACCTCATTCTGTCTCTCCAGTGTGCAGCACTGCTATTGCCTGGGCATAGAGATAGCAGGGCTTGTTACCTCACTCTTGGTCCTCACTGGTTTTCATTACCTCTCTTTGCCACCACTATTAAATAAGCCACAAGAGACAGTCCAGATGCCTGATTAGTCCAATCGCTAAATGAAGTTTTAATAAACTCTTAGGAAAGGATAGGTATATATATTTCTGGCTTAGAGTCTGTGTGATAAAAAGTGGTTTAATGATTGGAAGTGATTTACTTCATCCTGTCCCTGTGAGAGTGCAGGCAGACAGCAGCTTTTTTGCACCTCAATTTATCTGCCTTTACAGAGGACATAGTAACATTTCCTGGCTGTAAATATAAGACCAAAAGAAGTAGCCACAACATAAAATATCCTGAAATTAATCATGATTTTCATAGGAGAACAAAGGAAGGGTGAAATTACTAAATGGAGTTTTCGTGCATTCATCATCTGGTTTGGGTTGTCTTGTTTTGGTTTGCGTTTTGCATATAAATAAGTTTTCTGCAAGAAGGGCTTTGCAGAACTGTTACAGAAATTGCTTATATAATTACAGGGAAGAGAGACGCGTCTCAAGTCATTCTTGTCATGGGCTGAATTGTCCTCCAGAGGTAGACGCTGGCAGGCTACTCATCTTGGGGGCTTCTGTAGCCACTGTCGATACCGTTGTGAGGGGCCTGAAGTTACCCGGTGTGAGCTTGGTGCTCCCGTTCTACCTGGTAGAGACGTGGCAATTGAATCAAAGATCTTTAAACCTTAAGGTCCTTTTTTTTTTTTTTTTTAATTTCCAGTGCCTAGGAGCTTTCACATGCCTGGAGAGCATTCAGATAAATTAAAATGCTATTACTCTCCTCTGGCGTAAAAATCAAAGCGAATCAAGCCCAGACATGTCCTCGTCTAAAAGAGTCAAGCACAAATAATTAGAGGACCGTGCTCCTACCTTCCAATATTCCTTTTCAAGTTGGAGGAATATTGACTTTTTGGAGGTTACAATGTTCTTTGGTCTAATTAATGCAAAAGGACTAATAAATTTTATAACTGCCCAAATGCTGATGCTAATCTAAAGACACGTCTTGCTTAATTAGAATGATAGAACTTAAAATTTTTATAACTACTCCTTGCCATCCTAACTTACATCAGCGTGTCACTGTACCTCTGAGTCCATCAGTTCTTTCTCTGTTCTTGTAGAGCAGGTGGAGCTCAGCTCAAGGAGCTGGGTATGTCTGGTGCAGCTTCAGTGCGTCCAGTACAAGGGGAAAAGTCACCCTGTGTACAGCAGCGTGTGAAAACAAGGACACAGAAGTGAGATCACTTCCAGAAATCTCTGTGTCTGAACTGCAGAGAGCGCCTAGCAAATATGGCAAACGTACAGTCAGCATCCTCATGACATTTTGCCAGCAGATAATCACTGAGCTCTGTGGCATTTAAATGAGGAGAGTTAATTTTAGGCTGATGAAAAATGTCTTGACAGCCCCAGGGGTTGGGATATCTCCACCCACTGAGCAAGTTCAGGCCATGTAGCAGTACTGAAAGATTCAACTATACTGTTGATGCAATCAGATTGAAGCCTGGGGCAATTTCTTGGGTTGGTTAGATCATGCTTTGTGGTCCCCTTGCTCGCTCCTGTTAAACTGCCAGTGAAGGTACTGGCTACGACAGTATGTTTGAGGAAAATCCCCATCCTCCAACAGCTGGAGAGAGCCTGCTAGTTCATCACTGGATAACCAAACAGCTGGAAATGCAGTGAGATTTGGCCTGTGATAATGAAGTTTGGTTTTATCTGGTAACCTAAGGGTACACAAGACCTGGAAATCAGGAGCAATCGCCGCTTTGCCTGGCAGTGTGGTGGAGCCAGAGGCGTCTGCTCCAGTTGCATCATCAGCGGCATTGCAAGCAGTGAAACCTTCTGAAATGTGCAACTCCCATGGAGTGTGCTGCCGAAAAACCAGGCTCCTCGCTGAGCGAGCCATCAAATAACTGCGTTTTGTCAGCACGTATTAACATTCCTTTGTCTTTGAGAAAATGTAAGCTGCTTGATCCCAGCTGATTTTGATGACAGAAAAGTGCCCTGTTGGTATTGTTCCCTGACACCTATTTTACACACCAGGCTTTCCTCAGTGACTCTCTCTGTTCTCGAATGTAATGAAACACCTGGTTTAATACACATAGCAATATATTTTGCATCTTTTCATCTTCTGGAAACCAGAAATGAGCCGTTTAGGAAGGCATCTGTGGCTGCCTTAAACAGGAACATGCACAAACTCTGTTATTGATCCTGTGATGTCGTGACTCCAGCCAACAGACAAAAAAATCCACTTCTTAGGATCCTGCTATAATGAAATTATCGTTAAAACCCTATGAAATGTTTATTGCAGAACTTGAAACCAGGAGACAGTCCTCTGGTCTCCAGCTTTCTAAAAAGCCTGGAACTGGTTTCAACTTTATTGAAAATTTGGTGCATCTGCTTATAACTGTGTACAAACTTTTCTCTGGTTTCAATTAAAACTGAGTTTTGTTTGCAACTGAAAGCTAAGCTGCTGAATTAAGACATGAGAAAGCTGTAACTAAACCTTGAAAGCTGAAGATTTCACACATCACTTCGTATTTTCCATAGCTGACAGATTGTACAAATCTGTATTAAATGTACTTTTTCATTTTTAAACCATATTGTTTAGGAGAAAATTAAACTTCTAATGGTCTTGCTATCTGGAAAATATGATACACTTGAAAAACAAAAATCTCTTATGATTCTATTTTTAAATAAGTTTTGAAGCACATCTACTTAGATTGATAAAGGGGAAATGAGGGTATTCTTTTGGCATGAAGCTTATTTAAATGCAATGCCCAAGTCACCGAATACCACTTCGCTATAACTCTACCAAATATCTGTACCATTTAAACCCAAAATGTGTAGTTATATCTACTTTAAGAAAAGAATTAACAGCCTTTATCAGGGCCATAAATACTACGATTATTTTTACGAGAAATTCTGAGAGTTTGAAATCTCCCTCAATCTCTTGTGCTCTCCAAAATGTCGGCGCTTCGGGCAGCTGTAGTGGGTGCTGCACGAGGCAGTGCTACCGCACTGACGTAGAACAGCAACATTGGTGTGGTTCTTGATGGGTGCGAGCGAGCGACGTAGCGATTCACCACACCCGAGATGTCCCATGGACTCAGCTAAGCAAGGCTTATGCAATGAAACCACTGATTTCTGAAGAGAGCCCACAGCCATGTGTGAAAGATCAGAGTCTAGCGAATTACCCTGCCCCACTGCGAGCTGAAACGTAGATATGCAGGGCACGGAGGGCACAGTGAGCATCGTGTGCAAGCAGAAAGTGGCTGCATCCATGTGCTCTTAATAAAAGTAAGGTTTATTGTTTCCACACCTCTTCTGTCATCTTTTTGCAGTTACAGAGGCAATAATTAGCTAGGGACATTACAGATACATTAATTAACCAGGCTGGAGAGCACAGGGCAGCCTGCAAAGCAGGCACTGAATGGAATTTGAAGCAGAGACAATGCTGCTGTTTACTGGGTAATGTAGGAGTTGCCAAGCAGTATGTCCCCACGCAATTAAAACACCACTGCACATGTGCTAAAAAGGAATATTTGAATGGGATTATGGAGCAATTACAAGTTGTCTTATTGTGCTGGCTCTGTGTACCCCTGGGGTTACAGAAAGCAGCTACTGCAGGAAGCTGGCAGTGTGCAGTATTTGGTTGCTGAAAGCTTTCTATTGTTCCTTCTTTAATTGAATACTTACAGCAGGAGAGAAGTATGATTGTGTCTCTGGAGCTCGGGTTCACTGTCAGGGGCTCTCCCCAGGGAAGGAGCTATTTCAGGCCCTGATTAGAAGGCGGGAGTTCCCTTAGATGCCTCTGGCCCCCACGTTTAGCAGGGACACCCCATCTTGGCCTTGGGGACTTGTGCTTCCTACCTTTCTGCAGCGCTTGGAAGGCTGCGATAAGAACCAGCCGGTTCCTTCGCAGGACCTAATCCTGTGAGCCTGAGTGGTCTCCTCTCCTGCTGTCTTTGCTGGGCTTTCCAAGCACTTGGAGCTTCCAGGAGGCACCCGAAGGCCTTCGCGATTTTTGGTGCAAAACCAGCTCTGTCTAAAGGAAAAAGAGCTAGTTTATTTGAACTGTCTGCTTACCATACATGTACATGCTGCTGGTTGTCTAGCATTTTGGTCTGCCAGCATGAGGGAGCATCAGAGAAGGGCATTAAGCCCTGCAGCCTTGCATTACTGCCCCTCTAAACAGCCTGTAATAAAAGCCCTTGCCCAGGGAGGTCAAGGGTGTGAGAAGTCAGCGGCACAGCTCTTCTGAGAAGAACTGTAGCAGGACTCCATGAGCTGCCTGCGCGTTGAGCTGCTCTTTGCTAGCTGATGAAACGGAGTGAAGATGAACCAGTCTTCACCTCGAGGACCGAGGAGTCCGGGGCAGGTGATGCTGCATGCTGTAGTGTCACCATATAGGCAGGAGTGGTCTGCATGCTGGTTTTTACTTGTAAAGCAAAAGCTGATAGTTTCCTGAAAAGGTGATGTACCTCAATAGAGCTGCTCCTTAAGGCAAAAATGCTTGGGGTAATTTTCTTCTTCCATTATTGTGTTTTTCATAGCAGCCTCTGCGCTTCCCAGTTCCTTCCGGTCCAGGAAGCAGGCACGCTTAGAGCACTATGACTAACTCTGTACTTGTTGTTCCTGCCCAGAAGCAAACACTCCTGCAGATCTTCTGGGGAGGGGGAAAATTGGCTTTTCAGGCTGTGATACAGAACTAGAAATTTCTCGGTGTTGCATGTGTCACCGTCCGTCTTTTCCCCTTTCAAGAACCAAAAGCAATATACTCCTGGCCCGATAGCTTTTAAACTAAGGAAAGCAATAACAGACCAGTAAAGCCTTCCAGAGAACTTGCTTGCGTGGGTGTGTTTAATGGACTGACTGGCAATTACGAGAACAACAGATTTGTCTTTTCACAAAGGTACTTTCATTTTTTTTTTTTAAGGAAAGGAGTTTTCTGTTTGCTCTGAGATTTCAGTCACTTAGTTGAGCTCACGCGGTGACCATAGATGACATGCTCTTCCCTGAAGCATCTGACACTGATATTTTCCCCCCTGTGACTTGCTTTAGAATTCTGTTTGTGTACTTTGGGCTGCAGGAGTAAGAGCTGGAAGTATTAGCCAGGAACCTGGATCGAGTGCATGTTTTGAATGTATTCAGTCAGGCCTATCTCTCACCCTCCAAAAGAGAACAGTGGGAGGACTTTGTGAGGTCAAGTTTTCCAAATTTCACCAGAATTAATTCAAAAGTTGTAACATAATTAGGAAAAACAGAAGACAAATATTTGGAGGAGAAGTCAGCCTGGACACTGGCAGGTGCTTCCAAGAGAATTTGTTTGCAGTTACGCCAGTGCTGAACGCTTATCCCTGCTCTGCAAAGCTGCTCTTTAAACTTGTGCAAAGTACGTAAATAAACTCTGATCCTTGGGGCTGAGAAGCAGCTTGACAAATATCAGTTTCATATTGCTCACTGTTCTTTCAATCCACAGTCCATTAATACATGCAATTCAATATTCTTAGGAGCTTGACTGTGTGTTGTTGTGGGGTTTGGGTCTGCCAACCCAACACGGTTGGACTGAACCCCCCAGAGGTATTTAAAAGCCAGCATGCCATATAAATCACTGGGAGTGGGTCCTTTCGGGCTACACGTCTTGGTGTCTTAACCTAAGTGTAGGAAGGAATGGCTGATGCTGCTGTGGATGGAGAGGGATGGGGTCAGACAGAGCGGGAGTGCAGGGCAGTGGTTCGTTCTGCTTAGGGGCTGTGGGGGTCAGGATCTGCGGGGCATTGGCAGGGCTGGATGTCGTTCTAGCACGATTCGCCAGAAGCGCTGTTAGCATCAGCCACAGAAGCAACACCTCAGCAGAGCAGTGTGAGGACAGAGAGGAGCTGCTTAGTGGTACCAGACTTCAAAGCCATAAGCACAAGGTTCAGGAAGGAGTGTGAAGATGCGGCGACGAACCCATCCCTTTTCCTTTGAGTGCGCAGCTTTTTCAGGATAGAGGCTTTTGTGAGGCTTGCTAAGCGAAGACCCTTTCCGTGTCCCAGAGCAATCAGGTATGGAGATAACACGAAAGTGCTTTTATATGAAAGAAGTGGTTGGGTGAGCATGTAAGCTAGCTTTGCATTTAACATCGCTCTGTTTCTACCCAGGGATGACTTGCCAGGCTCGCAGCTCCTACATGGACACCGAGGTGCTGTGGGGACATCGCTTCACTCCCGTCCTCACCCTGGAGAAGGATTTTTATGAAGTCGACTATAACAGCTTCCATAGCACTTACGAGACCAACACCCCTGTGTGCTGTGCCAAAGAGCTGGCCGAGTCTCGCCGGGAAGGCCAGCTCCTCAGCCACCTCTCCAGTGCCACCCTCCTGAGCGGAGGCAGAGAAGCAGAGACAGCAAAAGGGGACGAAGAAGAGGAAGAGGAAGAAGGCAGAGAGCCAGCAGGACTGAATGGAGCCAATGGGACAGCAGGAGAGGTGAAAGAAGATATGCCTGTATAACACATGCACTGCTGGACAGCAGATGCCCACATACTGGGAGACTGTGGCCTGACTGGGAGTCAGAGAGCTGAGATGTATGTCCAGATCTCTGCTGCCTGCTGCTTGATCCTGCCGAGTCACTGCACAGCACCGTGCCTCAGTTTCCCTCCCCTTTTATCTGTACGGTGAGGTTCTGAGCTTTGCCCTCGTTTGCAAAGCATTTTGATCTCTATGGACAAGGCTCACTAAATATGATCACTGTTAAAATTGAAATTCCCACCACTGGTTGTTTCAAAAGATGTTCATTGGATGTTCAGAACTCTTTCTCCTTGAGAGGGTATTTAAGAAATAAAAGTCCAGAATGTCCCATCTCAGTATGAAGAATGTGGTTTCATACCTTCACTTAATTTGTGAGTCAATGTATTGTAGACATTGTTACTGCTAAATTAAAAGAAGAGTTAAAAAAACTCTCTGGTATGTAGTGAAGTGTTTCGCCTTTGTGAATTTTACGAATAGATTTTAGTGTTTTCCTCCAGGATCACAGTCATTGTGATTTATTTATTGCACAATGTCTGATATTAACAGGACGGCTTTCCCTGCACACCTTTAGCATGTTTATCTGATATTTTTGACTGTCTTCTCAACCTAAGTGCTATCTTTGTGTACCCTTTTCATGGAACCTCTGACACATTTCATAGCCTGTCCGTGGTCAGAGAAAGTTTAGATCTTGCCCCAGTGAAGGTTTTTTGCTGGCCTGGATGTTCAGTTTCAGTTCTGGCTGATGATTTAAAATGAACTAAGTAGCCGTCTGGGAGTTTGAAATATTCTGGAATTTCAGATGTAGTCCCTGGAGTAAGGTAGACTGGGTAAGTAACAGTCTGTAAAATTCTCTGCTCTTCTATAAAGTTCGTATTTAAAATAAATGTTTAGATACTGATGTTCCTGTAGCTAATGGGAACGTGCAGTGGCATAACTGAAGCCATCTGGTCAGGCTAGTGCGAGCACGTTAGTTGATGTCCAAAGTCAGGATCAGTTCCCCAGTTCTGTCAGTAACATCTCTGGAGGCCTGATGCTACCCTGCCAGTGACCTCTCCAAGCGTTCCAGGCGTGCTGTGTCCCGCGGCCCAGTTAAGATGGCTGTTCCTGTGAAGCACCAGATGGAGTTCACGATTTTGGTCGTTACAAAGAGGTAAGCACAGAACCATACTTCCCCAATGAGGATTGTCACGTCCAGAAAAGGGGTGAAGAAAACTAGTCTCTGAGATTAAAAATTGCCACAAAGTTGAACGACAGCGAAAAAAAATGACCTTGTTGGGGAAAATCTCATTCCTTAACCCCCAAAAAATTTGGTGGAAAAAATAAGATACCTGCAGAATTACTTCTTTATCAAAATGGAATGAAGAATATATAATATGCATGAGTTATTTGCCATATAGGAAGGGCTGTATGTATGTCTATGAAATAAATAGACATTGTAGTAGGGGTGGACTGAGGGATCTTAAATATGGTTTTGCCTCTTGATATTAATACATAGACAAGACAAACTGGAAATAGAAAGCAGTGGTCTTATTGATGTGTAAACAGAGAGGAGAATGCTATCCGTAGGGGTCAGAGATGCTATTTAATTAGACACCTAATGTTATAACGTAGATAAAAGAGAAATTTATATTTCTTTCTGAAAGGAGTGGGAAAACCAACATGATATGACTCTGTTGTACTTAATACCATGCTAAGATCCAGCAGTCAGCTTGGCCTCCAGGATATAGGAATTACCATTATGTTCTACAGTAAGTTTCAAAGTGAAGTAACTTCACTGGAAATGCTTGTCAGTTCTGAAAGCATCTTGCAGACTTGGAGAGCGCAGTATTTTTCAGAAAGTTTTTGGTTTAGTTTTGCTGCTGAGCTTCCTCTTTTTCCATACTAAGCCTCAGAGGAACAGAAGGAAGAAAACGGAGAAAAATGGGAGAGGTTTCTTAGAAGGGTTTGTTCTTTTTCCAAGATCTTCACTTCTCGCCTTACCTCTGTGAAATAATTACGTGTCAAAATTGTTTTTCGGATTTTTTTTGGTTTCTGTAGCTGAAGTGAACTCCTAATGCAGAGGGTAGTAATGGAGAGTGAAGCTGTAACTGATCTGTGCGAGGCAGAGGCCATTTCAGCCCCTCGGAGTGATGTTAGAGAAGCTCTGCTCAGCGAGCTGACTGGTCCAGCTCAATTCAACACGAGAGAGGGCCTGCTGGGTCCCTTGCATGATGCCAGAGACTGAAAGCCTGGAAAATGGTGCTTAGACTGCCCTGCGCCTTTCTTCTTCGTGGCTGTGGCCCTCCAGAGAGAAGCTAACTGTCTTCAAATAGCCAAAAAAGTTAATTGGTCTTCTCTTTGCCCTTGAGATTTCATCAGACAAAGCTGCTCTTTCCTACTGCTGTCACATCTGAGAAATCAGATATCCTGCATGGTAGGAATTCTTCTTGTTGCACATCAGGTATTGCTAGAAGAATGATTGCTGAAGGGTGTAGAAGCAGGGTGCAGATCTATTAAAATGCATGGGAAATAAGCGTGTTTCTCCCCTCCTGAGCAAAGCCTTAAGCAGCCGTGTGCTCTGTTGGCTTCAAGGAATATTTTTGTGTTTGAAATTTGCCAATGTGCCTAAGTGCCTTGTTGAATTGATGCTGCAAACAGCGCCAGTGTGAGCAAGAGAACTTCCCTGACTCCTGTCGAGCAGGAGAAACAGCCTCCTGGGTTTTTTAGTAAGCTGAGCAGATCTGCAGGAGGATGTCCTCTGGAGTTGGATACACCTTGCCTTTGATAGATAAGAGGTGGGGAACCGTGTTTTCAAGCTATGTAGCCTGGCAATCAGCTATGTTGGTGTTGGTAGTGTGATGAAGTCATATCCTTGCCAAAGCATTGCTGGCAGGCCCCAGGGCTGTCCTGTATTCTCCTTTTCCTGAACTGTATCCCAAAGAGAGATTTAATTTAGTGAGCATAGTGAACATTTTTTTAAAGTAAGGGAGAGCGCCTTTTCCAGAATTGTCATCTCTGAAAATTATATCGGTTTCCCTGCTGTTCCCCAAGTGTGTGCAGGACAATAAACGATAGGAATAAAAGCATAATAGGCCACTCTTTGGTGTAATGAACGTTTAAATACAACTCTGCTTCTGTTATGTGAGTTGAAATAGCTCACATAGATATGTCCACCCACATAAATATCCAATATATACTATACACTCATACTTTCAAAAATATTAACTAATACTCCACAAGAAACATTTATAGCCTGTAAACACACTATTCATGCACAAATAACCATTCACATTTATATAATGTACCCAGTAAACAAGCTAAAATTACATATTCAAAACACTGAATAATTACATCTGCCTTATAAATGCATCAGAGACAAGCAAAATTCACAATGGTAACCATCCACAGCAGCATCCACTTGTGTAAGAGCCTGTGTGCAGAAACCAGCCGGCTCTCCTGCCGCACACGACAGCAGCTCCCAGGAGCTGCAGATACTGTGCCCGTACACAAACAGTATTCACAAACACACACCCCCAAACTTGTGTACCTGAATCCTGCATCTCAAAACACCACCCGAGGACTGTCTATTCCTCGTTGTCTTTCGGGCAGGCAAACCTACATGTTCAGATGGTTTTCCAACGCCATACAGATAAACCCTGCACTGCACGACACAAAGTCGTCGTGTAACATGCAGCAGTGCAGAGCCATGAAAGTAATGTAATTCCAGGTGTGTGTTTCTGTCCTGCAATCACTAATGAGAGTTTCTGAGCAAACAAAAGCTATGCTTCTTGTTCTTTATTTTTCTCCTTGTGGCAGGACAGTTGGGAAACACCTTTCTAATGCAGGAGAGTTAATGAGCTGTGAATGGAGGCAGGAAAGAAGAATTGCTTACAGTAAAGTTATTCTGCTTGATTTTGTTTGACGGTTTGGAATTTGGAGTGGGAAGATATAATAACCCTGCAAGTCAGTTTATTATATCCCTTGCTTCCCTAGGCCTGGCTTTTTAACTGTTCTGTTCTTGTGCAATGTCACTAGGGCTTATGGATGGCCGAGCTGACCTGTATGCCTTGTATCCTGCTTTCTCTTGTAGGAGTTTCCATACTTATTAAGACTATTCATTTTGACCAAAGTACGTTTCTTAGACTGAAGACATCTAGAGATGAAAAGTCCATCTCTTGCCTTAGTAGTTGCTTCCAGGGGTTAGTCAACGTGACTGTTAGAAATGTACCTTTACCTTTCATTTTCGTTTGCCTGGCTTTAGCTTTCACTCATTTCAAGACCTGTCACTCATTTTTTAGGCTTGAATTTACCCCCTCATTGTTTTCTCTCACTTGTTATTATGAATATATTTCCAGCCAAAGTAGTGGATCACGAAGCTGAGATAAGAGGGAATGTTATTTATGCTCAAGTAATTAATACCCCGTGATAAGCTCCGTGCATTGCCAGCCGTATCTGCTGCTATGTATGAGAGGCATGTTGCCAGAATGCGTTAAGCAGCAGTTTGGTGGGTGATGGAGAGGGTACTTACTTAAGTTACAGGGAAGCTGGGCAAGCTTTTAGTCCATGCCTAGAAGTGGCAGCAGTTTCCATTTCAAGGCTAGTGAAACAGTGATAGCTACTGAAAGTCTGACTCTGGTGTTTTAGCAATTTGATTCTGATATTATAGATATTCTATTCTATGTTCTATTCTATTCTGATATTTTAGCTGACACTAGTCAGGACTCTATTTGCAGGGGTGCACGGTCATTTAGACAGGTGGGAGAAGCAGGAGGATCTAGCCGTTGGCATCTTATTGTATGAAGAAGTCAAGGCTAAATTCTGATTTCATTTAGGGTGATCATTCACTCTCAAGGAAATGGGGGAAACATTCCAGTGGAGCCCAGTGTCTCCCTCCACTTTGCCAACACCTAGTAGACTTGAACTCGGCCCGTAAGTACTAGTGGTGGTGCTTGCAGGGAATGGAGGGGAGAGCTGCGTTTTCAGACTTCATTGTGCGTGAGAAAATGTGTACAGAGGTGGCTTGTGTTGAACGACAGGTGTGGTGGAACCACTTTTGCTAAAAAGTAAAGCCTTAATTCCGTAGTTTTGCTGGAGGAAGTTTGTTATTTGCCTTGCAGGACTGTCAAGGCATCCTGCTTAAGCTAGAATCAGGTAGCACAAACACGCAACTACTTTCCCAAGAAGCATGATATCTACCTGAAGTCCCACTGGTCTGTGTTTCGCGTGCTGATACAAACACAAGTCTAGAGTGGCTTCAGTGATGCCACTGGTTTAGCAAGCATTGAAGGTCACTGGTGTAAGCAAATGCAGAATTTAGCTCAGTGGGGTGACCTGAATGAGTGAAAAAACCCCAGATTGGTTTAATTACCTCCAGTAAAATCAGGAGTAACTCCTCAGAATTAGTGCTATATTTTCGTTGGTTTAGTGAGATCTGAGCCAGGATGTGAAGTGGTAGAAAGATCATAAAGCTTTGCTTTTGCTCAGGAAGTATTTGAATCATAGTCCATCTCTAAGGAGGGATAGGGAAGAAAATCAATGACCTTTCCTTGCCTGGAAGTAGAAGCGAGATGATCAGCGCAGCGTAGTAGCATTGCCTACTCTCTAGGTATCTCTTCAGCCCTGCAGGAGCAAGACTGGCTTTGTGCATCTCTGATACAGAGCCACTGTTCCTGCGTCTGCCGCAGAGCGGGGGGCAGGTGTAGCACTCCACAGCAAAAAGCTGAGCCTTTAAATGAACACTCAAATACTGTAAATAACAGTGGGCAAGGAGGAGGGGAAGCGCCTTGGCTGGGCCATCTAAATAGGGGTTTGTTTGCCAGAGAGGGTGGCAAGAGCTGAGCGTCTCCTGAATGAAGCCATGGTCGGTCTGTTTGAAGCAACAGCAGGAGGGACAGTGAGGTGGTTCCGTGCAGCTCAGGAGGTCCCATCCTTACCCAGTGCGTGTGGATGTTGGATTTCACCAAGTCTAATTTAATACCAAATAGGGTAAGTTATTTAAGGAAGGGTGATTCAAAATTGAAACAACTCTATTTTTTCAGACCTCATCTTGTAATTGAAATATTCATAAAGCTCCTTATTCAGCATAAGACCACTGCAGGAATATTTGAAGGATTTCCTGCTTTTTGCAGTTACAGTGTGCAAATTCAGCAACGTTAGGCTGCATTTTCTGAGTGCAAATGCCTCATATTTTGGACCCGTCGCTCTTTCAATGTATTTTCCCTTAAGGGACTTTTCATCAGACTGAATGAAATTGTGGTTTTATAGTATGCGGAAACAGCAACTATGGGCTAGGCTGAGAAACCACCAGACTCGGTGTCCTGGTCAGTGTAGGCTTTTGGGGTTTATGTCAGAAAAACCTAGTCTTAAAATAGATTCTTGTTTAATTTTACCGTGGTCCTCAAATCCTGCATGGATTTAGAGCTCACAAAACTAAATGCAGATAAAGCCAAAGGTTAATAAAAAATGCTATGGATCTGTGTTTCTATCCCACAGAGGAAGCAAATGCTTTCCCCTTTCTACCTTAGTTACCCAAATATCCAGCAGTGCACACATATCCATGTGTGCATCTAAATAAGCAGCGAAACCGAAATGTCGATTCCCATTGCCCAAAAGTGAAAGAAATGCACTACAGGAAATCACAAAAATAGAACAGCATGTCAAATGAAACACCTGACGAGAATCAGGATGACAACTATAACCCTCCATATTTATGCAGCTTTATCACTGAATGAGAAGAAAAACTCTCAGTAACGGGAAAATTAATGACAGTAAAAGCTATTCAGTATTCATTCCCCCACCCCCCGTGTTTGTTCCGGGTTGTTCTATCATGTGTCCGTCATTTTTATGCCAAACAAATGAGCAGTACAATCACTCCTGAATTCACGCCCCATCTGCCTCCCTCGCATATGGTAGCAGAGCTCAGCTGTTTCTCTTCCTCCCAGAATAGAAAGAGGAGAGACAGATGCCAGGTGCAGGCAGAGAGAGTCGTTGCCTGATGGCCCCTTGAAGGAAGGCCATCAGGGGTTTGTCCTTCCCAGAAGGAACCTTCTCTTTGCTGCCAAGCTGAATAGAGACAGCAATTGGAAACGAAGAGGGAGCAGGACCAGCACCCCAGATCCCGCGGGGCAGTTGGAACAACCCTTCAAGTACCTTTTCAACAGCAGAGAAAGGAATTTTTTTTTCACATTTAAATTCAAAATGTCAGGGTTTATTGAGCCGTAGTTGTCTGGCTGCCCTGTGCTTCCCCTGTCTGCTTTTTCTACCCATCTGCTTTCAGCCTTCTCGGAGGGAGACTGCGAGCTGCGGGGAGCGGGACTGCCTCTGTTGTGTCTGCGGAGTGGCTAGCGCAGCGGGGCTGAGTCTTGCAGTTATTCCTGCAATCCACGTAATAGATAATCATAATAACGAGCAGAATGAATAACCAGTCCTAGCTGGTGTAAATGAACAGCTAGCCTAGAACAAAGTGCTGCGCTTCATTATGTACGATATCGAAGAGGGAAGCATAATTGATGGCTCAGGCAACGGGCTCTGACTCAGAGAACTCGCGTTCTGCCCCTGACTTGCACTGACCCCGCGTACAATTCTGTGCGAGTCGGTGCTGACACATCTTGCTTTGTGTGTCCTATCTGTTTAGGCTCTGGTTCAGGAAGGCCCGTGAGCATGTCCTGAATTTTAAGCTGGTTGGTTTTTTTCAGCTGGGGCTTTATGACTGCAGTGTAATCGAGGCTGGAGCTATTTCTTATTCTGGATTCATCCGAAAAACACTGTCACAGGGCATTCTATAACCCTCAATAGAAGTGTAGGTCATCTTCCTTGTGATTTCACTCTGATCAGCAAGGTCACTGATGTGGGTAAAAGAGCCAGGCTTGTCCGGGAAAAACCGTGGCCAGGTAGGGGGGACCAGATTGGAGGGGAGACTCAAACAGGGGAGAGTGAAGGCAAATGCCAGACCATGCAATCTCTAAGATGAAGCATTTCTGACCTTCCAGACCTGCAGGCCCACATGCTTTTACATGAAGAAGGTGGGGTCTGCGCCCCAAATGGCGAAGAAACCCACAGTTTCCATGGGGCAGCCTGACAGCAGTGGGAATTGCTCTTCATCCCCATGACTGAGCTGTAGTTAGTACAATGAACGTGATCAGCTTATGCCTTGTTTTGATGGTTGACACGGGGTGTATGTAGTGTTCAGAGTAAGGACGGTTTCTGGACCTGGAACAGTAATTGTTCCATTTACATAAAACATATTCATTAAATTGCCAGAGCACTGGTACTCTTCTGATGAGCTTTCTGCCTCCCTAGATCCTGTCGGTTTCGGGCTTTATTTATGGGTTTCTCTGACCTTTTCATTACTCAGAGTCTCTCATGGATCCTGTCCTCTGGATGTTACCACATCAGTTTTTCTTGTCCTGTTTGACATTTAATTTTTATTAACTGTAGTGTAGGTAAAGCTGTTTTCCTTTGTTTTCCACACAGTGTTCTTCTCCTGCTCTCTAGGCAATGGAAACTGTCATTCCAGAAACACGAGGGAGAATTTTCTGTCTTGACATTTTGATATTTTCCAGCAGGACACAGAAAATTAAAACTGGGTTTAAGGTTAATAATGTCTCCCTGAGCTGCTGGCAATTACGGAGTTGTTGCATGAAAATGAGCCTCATTGCTGACCCGCAGGTAGCGTCTCAGTGTGTTCCTCGGTATCTTGTGGCACACCGGAAGGTATCCGCTGGTCACTGGAAAACCCTTCGGCACCTCCCATGTCTTGTGTGGCTGGCACTGGTTCCAGGTTGTGCTGAAAGTGGGAGCACATGATTAGTCTTTGAGTATGATGAAGGGACGCGTGTTGAAGTTTTCCAGCCGTGTTTAACATATTTGCCACACCCTCAGGAGAGGAATCTCTTGTTGTTACTCATTTAACTGAAAAATTGCATTAACTCAAACAGTTTAGGCAGAAGAGCAAGAAAATGAGCTATTCACATCCAAAACAGTTCGGAATGTTTGTGAGAGACAGATGAAGAGAACACTTGCATTAGCTCCTCTTTATTTGGGAGGTTCTTACCAATTAACAGAAGCCTTCTTTCACTCTTAGATCATGTGTTGTTTCCTGTGCTTTGCTGGCTAATTAACAAATCCTTGCCTCAAAAAGATGAAATTCTCTCCATCTTTCTGGTGACTCGTTGTGCACGTTTCACTGCGAAGTGTCTTATATTGAATTTATAGTCTACATTAATCTGTATACGAGCGTGTTCGTACAAACATTTCTTGAAAATAGGTATATAGCTCATTTCTGACACTAATGGACAGTAAAGAGGCATATGCTAATGCCAAATCTCACTAAAATGAAATGCTTTAATTCCGTTCAATAGAGCAACTAAATTTCCAAATGCCAAGAGAAGCATCTAAAAGAGAAAGTTTTCTATGCAAGTACTGATATATTCTATATTCCGAAATAATGGGATATTTCACATTTCTTTTAGATTAAAAGTTGAAAATGAATCTCTGAATTTCTCATGGGACCGTGGTGTTATTTACTGCGCAATAGTATTTTGTTACTGTGTGTACAAGGGAATATCAGATGTCTGGAAGAATTAATGAATATTCAGGGAGTACTGCTTTGCAATGATCTTCAGCTGATGGCTGCGTTCATTCATATAAAGCTTAGATTTGCTAATGTTTCATGAGCCTTCCATAGAAGGGAGGAAAACAATCAGGCTGTGCTTTTATAGAGGGAATTTGAAATTAAAATTAGACGTTTAGGTGTCATTTCAGTTGTAAAGTAGCCCTTAGTTCTGATGGTGGGAACAGGGATTCCAATTATGTTTAATTTGTATGCGCAAGGCTTGGTTAGACAAAGTATTAAGGGGTTTTGGTTGTTCATAATATTTCTATAGTGCGCAGGGCTTTTCAACACCGTCGCTAAATTAGCTCTTGGAAGCAGTGCGCTATATTAACGCGACGTATCCCACACATAGTAAAACAAACTGCTTGGCCTTTCAAATGAGAGGACCCCGATCTTAATAAATATTGAATTATGAAATCCCCGTATAGGGAATACAAGTTAATTCTTTTCTTTTTCACCAGCTGCGAACTGCTCCGTGTGATGTATGGTACAAACTCTCCAGGATAGAGGAGCAAATTGAAAACACTACCCCTGTGGGTTCCCTTATTAGACTTGAAGTGACTGTGAAATTCACAGGACACAGCTCATTAAAACAAGGCTGGCAACGTGTGACCTCTTGAGTAGGAAGATAAGATCCATGCTGAAAACCAGGCTGTTGCTTTGATTGTGGGGTAACTCAGCTACGGAGGAGAGAAATTTGTAGAGCTGCTTTTTAACCCGCTCGTTACCGGAGCATATTGGTCCTTATGAGATGCGTCTTCAGGAGACCAGTTAAGCGGCGGCCAGGTCACTCAAGCCCAGTTAAAAATGAAGCGAGGGGGGCACTGGGGAGGTGTTGCCATTTCCCATCTCAGCTCCCACTCTCTAGGGGTTTTGTGCTTCTTGGAAGCATTAATGATCTGGTATGCAGTGCATCAGGTGATGAAAATTTCAGCGGCTGGGTGTTTCCTCCAGTAAAGCGGCAATTCAGCACACTGCAGGGCCATGACGTAGGCAGTTGCTTTATTCGTTACTGATATGTTTAAATTCTCTTTGAATATATGGCCCAATACTTGCAGTGGACTGGATTCCCTGACCCAGGTGAGTGTATCAGGAGGAGGAAAGTTTCGTTGATATCCTGGGCTCTCCCGTGAAATAACAATCTCGTCGGGGTACGCGGTGTTGAATTTTGGTAACGAAACTTTAATTGCACTGTGCTTTGTGTGTGGAAAACTTAAGATGCGGGAGGAAATGTCCTGGCTGTTGTAAATCAGCATAGCTGTACAGAACTGTCTGAGGCCAGACAAGCCGGAGGTCTGCAGCAGAAAATCTGACTTGCCCTCAGGCACAAGCCCTTAAAATTCCTGTGTGAGTATATGCTATCTAGGGTGCTTTCTGTTATGCTAGTACCAAACCTAGGATAGTACAGTTTGGTACTGAATATTCAGTTATAGGTTGTTTGCACTGAAGAAAAGAACAGGGCGATTCTTCCACAAATTTCCTCCAGCTTCTAGTAAATCCCATTCTTGTGCCACTAGAACCCAGGAAAAAAATATGGCAGGAGTGTTAACGTTTTCTGCTTCAGAAAGCAGCTATCTTCGTAGTTACGTTCAGTCCCTAAAGTGATTGTCTAATTCTAGTCTGACATTTTCTGTAAGTGAATAAACCTGCATCTTAATTCTATGCCTGTCAAAGATTAAATAACGCAACATCAGCTTTTAACGTGATTGATCCAAATAAAGACCATGAAAAATGTAGCCTGGTTGGAAACTTTCAATGAAATAATGCATTTCAGAGAGGGTTCCCCCCCATCACTGCTAATGTGAAAGAGCTGAATTGTGGGAAAAGAAAAAATGAGATGAGAACACTTAAGCTGATGTCGCGCTGCATGAGGGAGAGTAGAAGCTGAATACAAAATGGGCTTAATAATTATGAGTGAGATTCATGCTCTAGTGAACTAGGAAAGGCTGCTTTGATGTCTTATGGAGATCAGGTTCTCTTGAGGCATGCCAAATTGGATTTCCAAAGCCACGGCTCAGTCACAGCTGAAAACGTTGGCCCCACCCTCTGTAGCAGAGGAAAAAACTAGCAACCCTTAGGTTTGACATGGGGGATTGGTAACTTTCCCTCCAACTTGGAACTTTCTTTTAGGAAGAACAGGAAGGGGGAGATGAAGAAACAATAGTCTTATAAATTTCTCATGCCTTTTGTGCCAGTCTTACTATTCTTTTCAGGGAGAGTGAGGGATGTGGAGACCTCTGACTTGAAGTAACAATGAGGAAAGCACTTTATGATGTTGAACTTTATGCTGTTATGGTAGTTGTCCATCATCTACCTGCAAGTATCCTGTAGTCTCTGAGCCACTGGGGTTTTATTTGTTTTTCAATTGAAAATAGGTTCTAAATGAATCCTCTTGCACTTCTGACATAAAGAAGCAGCCTTTTCCTGATCCAGATCAATTTGATGATTAACTTTTTACATAGTTCACTGCCTGTTACAAGGTTGAAATGATAGTCTTTGTAAACTGATTGTAATGTTTTATTCTTCTGTCAGTAATTTTAGTAAGTGAACTTAACTTTACCATAAGTAATCTCATGTGGTGGGAGGCCCCTAGCTTGGTAATGCTGAAAAGGAGAGGTCTTTTTGAATATTCAATCTGCACAAAGCGCAGAAAAGAAGATTGCTAGATGGGTAGATAGAAGGAAAGAGAAGAAGAAAAGAAAGCAAGCAAGCAAGCCAGGAAAGTGCAGGTGTATTTTTAGGAAGTGTTTATTCTTAGCAGTGGTAAGTCGCAGCCGGACTGGATTCGGCAGAGCGTTTGTACACGGTGTTCTGACATGCAGGCATCCAGATACCCTTCAAGAGCCCAACGTACAGGGCACAGGTTGGCCAGCCCTCCATGAGCTTGGTTCATCCCAGGAGAAGCGTCAGATTTCTTTTGCACCCATGCTATTAATAACTGAGGCGGAAGGGGAGAACTGATAGGTTTTAAATACTAGGATCGTTCTTTAAAGTCAAATTACATTTGGCACGCACATTTATTTCCATCCCAATTAAATTTGTGGTTCTCTTTCTTTAAATAGTGCATGTTCCAAAGATGAAGTAGGAAGTTACTGGAAAAACTCTAAACTGATATCAAGGGGATTCATATTTCTTACCTAATTGTCACTGAGAGGGATGCTTTGGGAATATTTCAAAGACTACTCTTGGCTTAGTAGCCACACTTTGAACACATCTTACTAAAGTCATAGCAACTGGTGAAGGATGGGAGCGATGTTATGTCCTTCGTGGCGATCCTAGAGACTCGAGGATGAGCTGCCATAGCTCTGTGCTCCCAGTGGTTACACAGTGAATCCTGAGCACATCTGGCAATGCAGGAAGGCTTGTCTGGTAATTAAATTACTAGTTTGGGACTGTGCGCCTTAAACTTGGCTCCTCAGATAGCTGGTCACGTATCGGTGGACACATTGCTCCCTTGCTGGAAGGTTGTGCTCCTACTGTTGTTGCACATGGAAAATTGCAGGAAAGCTACAGCTCGGGTGAAAAAAGCTCAAAAGATACAGGCCCTTGCTGAGAAGATGTTCTTCTTCTATGGCTTTAACTCCAAATTCTTTACAAAAAGAGAAGGGAGGAACTGGACAGCAATGGTGAAGGAGTGAAGACACCTTCCCTTGCCCCTCCTGTCCCCCCTCGATAACCATAAGTGCTGACAGCAGCTCTGGTTGCCATTTGTTTTCCCCCTGCCTATCAGAGCACATGGCTCTCCAAAGGAGGAATCCCTTCACGCCTATCTGCAAGGTCCTTGAAAGGTGTTAAGAGTAAACTAGGTGTGAACGACGCATGAAGTGGACACAAACATGGAAGCTGAGGTGTGAAAGCATCTGCTCAGTAAAAATAGAACTAGGCTGTTGGCAGAAAAGAGGTGTCTCTAGCAGATAAGCCTAGCAGTGATTGACAGGAGTTGAGTTTTTGTTTTATTAATGCATCAGTCTGAGTTTCTTGACCTTATGAGGAAGGAGAGTGAGTTTGGCAGGACAGCTGGGTTTGTAATTTGCTCTTTAACACAGAAAGAAATGCGCATCTCCTGATTCGATACAGAATAACCAATACCAGTTTTTAATCTCTACTTATTATTTAACATCCTTAATCGGAATAGAGAATAAATGAGGGATTACTGGCTATTGGTTATGCCATGACAAAGCACGAGCTCTATTCCTGTTTGATTTTTGTGGGCTTTATTGTGAGTCCCTAGCATCCATTCAGACAGTGCACTTTGATCATCCTTTGGCACTGGAAAGCTTGTATGTGTGCTTGGTTTTAAAGAGTGGAGGTTCTGCTCAGGTGAAATATTTATAAATCAAGGGTGTTTTTTTTTGACTAAACAATAAATTACAGTATAGGTTTGATATGAACATCCCTCATGTATAACTGTCGTACTACAGATTGCAATACTGCCTTCAATCCACAGATCTCATACATTCCCATCCCACAGAGATCAGCGTATTACAAGCAGAAAGCAATTTACCAGACAAGTCAGCTCCTGTCTGCATTATGATATGATATATGGCACATCTGATGCAAATGTAGCTGGAGTGCAATAGAGAAGCCTGTTTTGCAACACAAACAAAAATTATTAGACTAACAGGTCTGATGCTGAAAAGTTAGATGTCTCCTTTGGATATCAACTATTTGGCCTGCTGCTTATTTTGCTGTCGCACTCAACCAGCTACTATGCGAGCTCTAACCTTTCTTCTTGGCTGCCAGAAAGGCTAAAGCATAAAGTGGAATTCCAAGTATCAACATCCGCAGGCTGTCTCAGGTAGGCGTACACAGCAGTCTACCAAATGGGCAACCACAGACAGGGAGGGACGGGAAAAGTGAGCTGAGCACTGGGCCTCTTGAAATCGATGGGATTTTTGCCTTTGGCTTCAGTGGGTTTGACCTGATGGGAGGAAACACTGTGAAGGAAACTTCAGACACTCCATGGCTATAGAAGCACTGCTTTTAAATGCATTAATAGTGCATCTAAATTTAGAGTGCTGCACTTCTGTTTCATTAATAATTCTGCTTTAGTTCCAGATAGGCTCCACAGAATCTGTCCCCAAAAAAAGACCCACACACCCTTCTGCCTGATGCACAGCATAGCAGGATCTGGTGTTTTAAAATGGCCTCATCTAACCCACAGCTGCTCAGAACTTGGTGTCTTTTCCACATTCATTCTCATTCTTGGAACTTGAACCTCTGCTACCCTCTATACTTTATATGTAATGGGGGCAAATGTTGCTCAGCTGAAACCACTAAAATGAGAGCTGATTTTAGCCTAAAGCAGAATTATGAAGTCTTCTATGGATGTCTACACAGAAAAGAAACATATGCTAGTTTTTAAACATTACTTATGTTTGAATTTCCCTTCTCTGTCATCTTTGAGCGAGCAGTTAGATGCATTCCCGTGTTTCTCGTAGCTGGGGGAGCCAAGATGCTGAAAATCAGTCTTCAGGTAAACAGTACTGCTTAGGATGCAAGACAGGCATCCTACCTCTGAACCTCCTCACCCCATTTTTAGGCCCTGAGCATCCGGCTTCTAGGACTTCAGATGCTCTCAAGGGTCATGCTGGTGGATCATGTGTTACAGGAGAGCCAGCAGAAACCTCTGGGGAAAACGAGATTAAAGATTAGAAAAGGCAGGAGCTAGTGTCGCAGCAGGGCCCTTGGCCCAAACCTTGGAAATAGTGAGAATAGAAGACTGTGTCGTTCTAGGGCTCGCAAGACCAAATGCTTTGAATCCAAATGTATTATACTTCCCAAAAGCATTCTAGTAGTAGACAGTCTTAATGCCTCTCTTTGCACTTTTTTTGTGAAAATATACCTCCGTGTGGACCTGTCTAAACACCTAGGAAATTTTTTAGCCCTTTGTTATTTTAAAAGGCTGAGATTTTGTGTCGCTTGAGCAGATGGACTCGAAATCCCTGTTTTGCATCTTAATATTTTTTCTTTCTGGCATCGTTCATTAAGGGCGAGTAGGATTGTTGGACCAGAGGCACTTTTGTTGTCTCTGGCGAGATGGTGCATGCGACTTTCTGTTTTCCATGGAAACCGGTGTAGGAAATAGTTAATGTAAAGCTCCCCAGCTCTGCAGTGTGAGAGAGGAGGTTAAGAGGTTTGGGGGTGGAAAGGAGTAAATAAGAGCATCATTCTCAGAAGCAGACAGGGACAGTGTTCTCCAAGCATGTTCCTGGGTCAGCCAGTTTCACCGTCTGCTCTCCAGAGCCTCATACCGGTGCCGAGGGCTGCACGGACGTTTCTCACACACAGGGGCTGAAAATCCTGGCCTGAGGAGCCCTGACTGACTTTGGGAGATGATTTGTTCTAAAGCTTACAAAAGTGCCCATCCGTTTGAGGCACTCGGAGACACCTTTGTGCCTCCCCGTTTTTAATTCCAGGACTGTTTGGAGCCCAAGCCACCACCATTTAATCTGAGATCCTTGCAAAATCAGGGGTTTCCCTTGCTTTGGACACCAGCTGCCTGATGCAGCTTCTCAGTCCGAGCCGTGATCCACCAAGCAGTTGGTGCACGGGGTTGAAAAGTAGCAGAGAGGCCACAGGCCTGTGCTGCAGCCAGAAAGATGCCACTTACAACTAACATAGTACCGCTTCGTAGCAGCTAAGTGTCTACTTGTGATGTTTGTTGGGAAACATTTTCATATCTATGGACCTTTGCCCTCTTGTGCCTCGGTTTCTCCTTTGCTATGAAATGGGATATCTCGCTCTCGACTATTCTGCGACTTTGCTGACACTGATAAAATGTTAATGCTCCTAAGGGAGGTGTTAATGGAGCTTTGGTATTGGTGAAGCTTTCTCCTTGTGTATCTGGACTGTGGAGAAAAATCTCCCTACTGCTCTCCCTTGGTATTTTTTCGTAGCCAGTCACGTCCTCTCAGCTGGACAGCTTTTCCTTGGGGAACTACTGTCGTCTGCTTTTTCCCTGGCAGGCCATGCAGGAAAGAAGGGCTATGATTTAACAGCAGAGCAAAGCACTCAAAGCCACAAAAACACCCAGGGATTAAATGCCTCCCCCCACCTGGATTCCCAAGTAACTTGGAGAGTCTCAGCACGCTGTTTCTGAAACACAATGGTGCCTGGAAAGAACCTGTCTGAGTATTATACAGCACAGGGCATATTTTCAAGTCCTCTTTTCTTCCTTTTGTCCCCCTTTTCAAGGTCTTTCTCTCTTTGATTTATGGATTTGGAGACCATCTTTAATTATCTCCCTTGAACAGCTGCCTGAAGCAATGCTCTCTAGGAGTTAGACAGATGCAGTGTGCAGCCCCCCTGGGTTTTGCATAGCAACACGCTGTCTGGAGTGACCATTAATACACAGTGTGAAGGGCGTAGCTTCCTGTGGCCCTGCTCTTTGGGGTATGGACGTGTTCAGATCTGCTTGTGCGTGCACACAGACTCCATCCTGCACACCCGCTTGGGCACGTTTTCTCTCTGCTCCATAGCCGGTGCACCAGAGCGACTGTTGCAAGGGGCACATTAGATGCAAAATCTTCCAGTGAGGGAAATCACTCTGGATGTGATGCCTAAAGGCATTTTCAGTGCTGGGAAATAAGGGCTCCCTTATTTCCTTTAAAATTCGTTCTCGGAGATGAATAGCGATGATGAGAATCAGTCACAGTGCAGACAGGTCTGCACACATTCACGCTTGCTACTGTCCTGCCAGCACCCTGAAGTCCAGTTTGGGTCTGGGCACTCAGCTTTCCCCGTCTTAAGCTGCTTTCTAAGGCTCTGATTGTCTTGCAAGCACAGGAGGGACTGCCATGTCTGTGTGTGAGGCTGAGGAGGGCACATCCAGCTAGCTCAGGCTCTGATCTCACTCAAGATCCTGGTCCGATCATTCCACACCAGTGTGAACTGCCATAGCTTCACACCATCTTTGCAAGTGGCATTAGAGCTCCCCTATGTTTACACACATGGCAACTTAACCTCTCGCTGAAATATTGATAGAGCCTACGTCTGCATCACCATCCTGATGCCGCGTCTTCTGAGAGACAGTTCTTCAGGCTGAAAGTGCTGGCTTGTGCAGGCCTTCTCTTCGCCATTGACTGGGGGGATCATCTACTCTGCATGGTAGGACGCAAAACTGGAGCTTCTTCCATCTATGGGTAAATGTTATTTCAGCCCCCTTAAATCATTTCATACAAAAAAAGCTTGCAACAGCTTTCCCTTGGAAGCAGGGAGATTGTTGTCAAAGCCTTAGGAAACCCCTTTGATGTGGGGCAGGCAACTGGGAGAGTTGGTAATGAGGTGCTGGGAGAACTTCAATCGCTAGTGAGGGAGATCAGCGTTTCTGAAGCTGACAGAGCAGCACGTTGCAGGGACTATCGTGCTGTCAGCTCTACACTGACAAACCAAAGAGGTAAGGAAATGGCTCATTAAAAGCTTACAGACACCCCTTAGTGCTTTAGGGACGTGGCTCTGAAAAATGTTCTGGACTTGCAAATTTATGGGAACGCTTTTTTGGTCAGCAGCTGAAGGAGCAAACGTGCATTCAGTTAGCAGACCATACTCTTATGTCCACCTGACTCTGATGCTGGTGTGCTGCAGGTCTCCACGGAGTCCCTTTCTCGCTGTCTTGCAGCCTCTTTGAATTGTAAATTCTCTGGGGCAGGAACTCTGCCCTGCTGCTCTTGCATGGCTCAAAATAGAAAGGGATTTCAGTCTGGGGTGGAGCGTACTGATAGCACAGTTATAAATACAATGCTAGTGACGGAACTCTGGTGAAATGGCTTTGTGCCCAGCCACATTGAGGACTTTAATTTAAGCTGAAGAAGTAATGAACTAGATCTGTAGATTGCTGATAGAGATTGTTTCCAGGTCCTGCTTCTTAACATTCAGCTTTGCCTCCCTCGTGTTGCCAATCACAGGCCACCTCTGTGGCTATTACTGCAAGAACTTCGGCGGCAATGCTGTTTCAGGGACCCAGCCTCATCGATTTCAGAGCTGGAGACAAGCAGGGGCAGCCAGCCCTAGCCCCCCTGGATGCGTCACCCCTTGCAGCTCGAGAACTGATGCATTAGCCGCTTCCTGATGTTTCCCCTGACCCTTCCCATCCTTCATCTGTCCCATAAATGCTCCTGCTGCAACTTTTTTCCAGGGCCAAGGGGTACAGTAAAGTATCCTGTAGTCTGGAGACAACGTGACCTAGCTGTAATGGCACAAGCTCGTCATAGGAATTCTCTTAGTTGTATGAAGGTTAATGGTTTACTTGCCGTCTCCCAGCATCTTTCTAGACAAAAAAACTTGGCCTGACAGTGGTTCTGCAGAGCTACCATGAGACTAGAACACGCTAAATACTCTCCCCAAGCCAAATTCCTCTTTGGCATAGCTCTGCTAGAATCGCAGTAGGTAGGACCAGAGTTCAGCCTGCTTTGCTGCAGAAGGCAGAAAGACAGAGCTGTGTTTTGACCAGGGCTAAGTCTCAAAAGTCTGACTGTAAATCAGAAGTACAGATTATGTGTCAGGCAGGTTTTTTTTTTTTCTTTTCCTAACCAAAGTACTGCTGCTAACTCAAAAGTACCGTCACGAATCTTGCCTGTGCAAGTGCGGACGCTGGGGAGGATAACAAAGTGTGTTTGTGTGGCTGGGGCTGCTACTTGATAAATTACAAGAGACTCCAGCTTCTCATTGGAAAGTACCATTTTACCTTTTTACTCTTTTTTAGTGAAACCATTTCTTCCCAAAAGAGAATTGCCTTTTTCCTAAGTGGACATTTTCAGGAAAACATTATTTCCAAGTTTTCATTACATTCTTGAACAAGAACTCAAAAGTAAAATATGCCTGTTTCCTCACCTGGCATCCTGCAAAAGGGAAAAAATAGGAGCAAAAGAGAGCAAACATGAATTCTCAACACCTGTTTTTGTGGACAAGCAGAAAATACGTAAAAGCTCCCTCATTTTTGAGATGCTAGGAATTACATTGTTATGTTGGTAAGTCATCAAAAACCCCACTGAATTATTTTCAGGGGATTTCAGCTCTAAGCCCCCCAGCAACAGACTGACCAGTAAGAGAAGAGTAGGAGCAAGGTGGCTTTGTTCACAGGTGGATCTTGTTACCCTTCCCAGGTGCTCAGGAGGACTCCCACAAGCTGCTGATTGCTGTTGAGAGAGCAGGGTTTGGAGAGGAAGGCATAGAGGTAGTTGGGTTGTTTTTATTGTGCTTTTCTGTGATTAAAAATTATGGGTTGAACTTAGTTTTGCTCTGGGAAGAAAGCAGCTTTGGTTTTGGTGGAGTTCTGTGGTGCTGAAGTCTACTGGTGTACGTGGTGGGCTTCTCCGTGACATCTCTGCTGCTCAGCTTGTTGCTGTGAGTGTCCTGGGGGCTGCCTTCTGCCTTGCTTCCTTGAGGAAAAACAACAGCCATGGAGGAGAAAGGAGGTAAGGAAATCTGGAAGGAATTTGCATGCTGCCCTTGTTTTGGTATCCAGAAAGAAAGTTGGCTATTTTCAGAGGTCTTCTGCCTCAGAGGAGGTGGAAGTAGTCTGCCCTTGGGGTGCTCTTCTTGAGGCAGGCTTTGTCCGTGCCCTGTGCTGTGGGTAACCAGCAGGTTACGCGCTCAGAGCGCTTGCTTTAAATTGCTTGCTGTGTTTGAGGGTCTGGTTGTGCTAGCTGTTGTTAGGGTGAGTGATGTTTGTATTAGCAGCAGGCTATGATCAAGTGTGTGTTGTGTCTTTGTTAACAGATGCTTTTTGCTTTGCTAAGCGATCTGTGTTCCTTGCACTGAAATATGTATGAGCCTAAACCAGTTATGTTGTGCTCCTTGCCTGTGGTTCTTGCTAAGAGTATGGACTTGCTGGACCAAAAGCCCCTTCTGCCCCTTCCCTTCTTTTAATAGACTGTATATTCTTTGGAGTATGTGTTTGTCACAATATGCAGCAATAATACGACCTGTATCTAATGTTTCATGACTCTGTATTTAAAAGTATTTCATGTGAATGGCTGGTGTCACTATCACTGTCTGTAAAGAGGGAGAAACTGAAGCACAGAGCAGACTGATAATGTGATTAAGGTTTCAAAATAAGTCTGTACGGGATGTTGCTCTGCGTCTGAGAATGTTCTATGAGTCCTGTGCCCCCCATGTGAAGCTCTGACCTCTTCCTCAGCTGCTGGCCAGGGCTGTGATAGCACAAAAAAAAACAAAACCCAAAACCCCAACAACTTACTGGCTATGCAGGTGCTGTAGAAACAAGTAATTACCTGGCGAAGAGCTAATGAGATCTCACCCACACCTGCTCTTAGGCCTCCATAGGGTGTGGCTGCCCTCCACGAGCTGTCTGTGAGAGGGGAGCTGAGGCACAGAGCAACTGGGCCCTCTCGAGGGCTTGCAAACCCCATGCTTGTGCCTGTTGGAAACTGTGTGGCACTTCCAGTGAGAGATACTGGGTGGCAGAGTAGGTCCTCGCTCATGTTCTCATGTTTGGTGTAACTGGCATTAAAGTGGCTTGGGGGGTTTCTCCTCTTCTGTACCAAAAGGGCAGCACCTTTCCAAGGCTTTGTCTCCTATTTGCGTCTATCCCGTTGTCCTCTAGACACCCAGAAGGAGTCATCTTCTCTTTTCCTTCCCAACTTCCATATCGAGCTGCCTTTCATGCTGCCTGAAATCCCTGACCGAGGAGAATTTCCACCCTGCTGGGGTCATTAACCTTTCTGCTCTTCCAGTTTTGGCAGTTAATAGGTAGTTTCTTTGATGATGTTTTGGCGTTGGTGACTTGCATGTGCTGAAAACGTGATAGCCCTCATTCAGGACAAGGAGGCTGCTGGGTGCTGGCGTAGTCGGAGGCTTCTTCAGCCCAGGTGTAGGCAGACTTGGGCTTTAGGAGGACTGACCCAAGATATGTCACGGGCTGGTGATTTATGCAGCACCACAAAGTGATTTCTAAGTAGGTCAGACACAGGCTTCTTGAAAGTGCCAGAAATATATCTGTGCAAGACAAAGGAAGAGCTGCTTTACTGGGCTGATGACGTGCTTTCTCCTTACTGTTCAGCAGGGCCGAAGTGCCTTTGGGTGCCTTTTCTTCTGGCCCCGCTGTGGGATCATTTCTGTACGTTCAGGAAGCACCAAACGCCTCTCCTGAAAACAGCAACGCTCAAAATCCCCCCGCACAGGCGATCCAACCTGCCCTTCTCAGTCCTGGGATCTCTAGCGAAGAGTTAACAGCAGAGTCGCCTCCGCCACGAGGCTGAGCTTTATGAAATTATTTCATGTTGATCACAGTGCGTTATGGAGGGTTTCTAGTCATTAACGGGAGCTGAGTTCCTGCTGTATGAAGATTAATTTGCTGCCTGGGCCATCTATTGGGACAAAAAAGCATGTGAGGATGCAGGCAGTCCGGCTATTAGTGTGTTTATAAGGATAAAGAGTATGCTGGGAACACGCACAGAGAGGCAGCTTCGACGTCTTTGCAGATGGTACGAAACACACGAGCAGGATTTAAGGATGCGAAGCATCTGGCTGGCAGCTAAACCAAGGAAAAAAACATGTCTCTCTAAAACCTTGTCTCGGGATTGCACGGCACAGTGTGGGTTTCTGCCGTGTAAACCCCGAACTTTCAAAGGCTGGGGTTAAAGCTGCCGAGGGGTGCGATGAAGCGTGGAGCTCCCCTCGTCCCATGCTCACTCTTGCCTCTTCCTTGTCTATTTCCAGTCTTCAGGCTTCTCATTGCTGACCAGATTTCTCCCTCCAGACTTTTCTATATTTCTTTTTCCAGAGGGAATTGGACCAGGCTGTCTCCCTAGTTTCCCTTGCCTAAATTCTCCGTAGCCACAGCCTCCACTCTGACTCTCTGTGGGCTCCTGCCAGAGTTGTGCTCCACGCCCTGTCTCCTTCTCCTTGACTCTCTGCTCAGGTATTTCCAGTTCCCTCCTTTCCTCTGTAGGTTCTGCAGCTTCTCATCAAATCTCGTTATTCCGAGCATCCCACCCCCAAATGCTTCTCCTGTGTTCCCTTTGGGGCATCCCTTTTTCCCTTCGCCTCCGATCAGATCCGCGCTGCGTGGGGCCCGGCGGGGAGATCGCGGGAGCGGGGTTGCTCCTTGTTATCTTTACAAGGGTTTTGCTTGCCGAGGGAGGAAGGTGTGTTGGCATTGCTGCTCTGACAGGGAGGGATTGGGTGCTATTTTGGAAGCTAACGAAAGCTCAGAGGCAAATCCTACTTTGGGATGTGGTGCTTTGTGTGGACGCAGCCGACAAGCGGGCATGTCTGGATGCAAATTGGAAGCTGGTGGATGTTGTTTGATTGCCCAAGAGATGCGATCGATTTTTAGCTAACGGCTGAGGCTTTGTCAGGGAATTTTGTTGTACTTTCTGCATGGGCTAGGCGATGTTTTCCGTGTCTCCGCAGTTAAGTTTTTATGGAAGTCTCGTTCTGTTTAATGTAGCTGTAGTTGAGTTATAAATTAATAATCCCTGCTGCTGGGACTGCTGTGTAGCAAGATGGCTTTCCTGAATGTATGTGTAAATAATTCATGCTATTAAATTAGTTGTGTTCCCTGTCCACAGCTCGTTTACCTGCTGTGACTACAAATATTCCTCTATACGGTTAGAGTAGGTGTCAGAATATGCCAAACGCGAGAGGTTCATGTCCATCGGAAAGAGCCTTTACCTCTTGTTAAATGGATCAGAAACTCTTGACAGAGAGTACCAGAAAAGTCTGGTTTGTGAAACATGACAGTCTTTACAGGAATGTGCCTGCTTAGGCAGAATTGTCATCTTGGGTTTTTCGATCGTAGGAAGATTCGGGCTGCGTGAGATGGGCTTTCCTTGTAAACCACAGTTCTCGCTCTTTTTCAAGCTCTCCATCTCTCTTTTTAGAGCTTTGCTGCTATGATTTCAGTGGGCTGTGCCTCGGTTTCCCTATCTGTAAAGCAGGAACGATAGGAATTCTTCCCTTCTTCACATGCAAATTTTTCATTGAAACTAAAATTTATTTAAATTCCCCCCATGTTTGTTTGGAAAGCAGCTGCCGCAGCAATAGTAAGTGGTCCTTTCCAGTGTCAGGTCTGAGCTGGCCACGCGGGCATCAGCCATTCTGTGCTGCAGCGAACAGAGTATGCTAACGACACAAGTCCTCCACAGATAAAGTAAACAAGGGTGCAAAGGAAAATAGGGGGAGGAAAAATAATCATCTTGAGTCTAAAAGCTATTTTTTGAGGTTCTAGTGCACAGTGTCTAAAATGTTTGCATCTTTTTGGCACTACCTGATGTTCCCGAGGGTTTTGATGATGCTGTATTTCTTCTGTATTAGAAAATTATTTTAAACCACACCAGTAATGTTTTTGCTGGTCTAATGTTGTCAATTCTGGTTGGTTTTTCCTCAGCCTTGCTGCTGTTCTTGTCTGCGTGTGATCGTCCAGGGCAAGACTTCAGGGAATCCAGGCAAGACTGTGCTGTAATATCGTCCATCTTCTCCCTACTCACCAGAAACCTGATCATCTAACAGTGAGTAATATTTATGTGCTTTTATACATCATATGTAACCTGTGAAATTGTTTTATTGCTAAGTTACCGTCACATATTATCTGGAAGCAACCTAAAAATTTTGGTTTAGTTTTGTATGGAAATATTGATGAGAAATCTGAAGCGTGTTTTTCTGTAGAAGATACCTATGTTTATATTGGACTCAAATATATCTGGAAAAGCTGTTATTCCTTACGCTCCTGCTGAAGTCTGTTTAGAAGACATCCCAGGCAAGGATGTCTCTCTGTAAATAACAGATACTGTTAGTTTCGGACGAATTTATTCACTGGAAAGGGTTCTAAAGAAACATATTGGCATATTGGAACTCACTAATGGGAGAGGTGAAGGTTTTTGCTGGTGTTTATTGGGACTTAAGACAAATGTTTGCAATGGAAGGAAAACAAAAAAGAAGTCATGTAGTTGCATGAGCTGAAGAAGATGAGATAGGTGCTCAGTAACTTTGAAATAACTTTTGAGTTCTTGAAGTTTGTTATGAGGGAAGTTTCATTGCTCTGTATTTTTGGTTAGAAGACAGGTTTCCGTTAACCTGGGAAAAGCATTTCTAAATATTGAAGGAACTGGTAACATTGTGACTCTCTAGCTTCACTTTCCTAGCAATTAATCTGTTTGTTCTGGTATAACTTTATACGGGGATTTGCAAATGATGTCTAGCAAATGTCCGATCTGCCTTGCAAATCTTTCTGTGTAAACTGGCAGTGCAGAGGGGCGGCCACTGCAGGTGGCAAGGCTTGCGTTGGGGAGACGCGTTTTGTCCCAGCCAGTCAGCTGGAAGCTGAGTTGGGAGGAGGCAAATGGATGGAGGGATTACTCATGAGCAAGAAAATGGCTTATGGTATCTCCTTTTAAAGATGTTGCAAAGAAGCTGAGAAATGGGTTTTTTGAGCCACTGCAGACAGACATAAGTAATTTCTCAGATACTCAGATTGTGGTGTTGCTTTGGTTTTGCTGCTGTATTTTTGGAGTCTTCCTCTAGCTATAGTTCATGCAGTTTGTGTAATGCTGTATCCACAAAACATGTGGTATAATGAAACATGAAGTATTATGCTCTTCCCTAACCTATTTAAATGACTTAATTAACATTGAATTTTACCGAGCATGTCGGGACTGGAGACACACCGTAAGAGAGAAACGTAATCTAATAGGAAGGAATACACCTCTCTGGCATAGTCAAACTGTGAGATAAAACCCCTGCTTTAGAACAGACGAATGAACTGATGCCTTGGGGAAGGAAATTAGAACGCTCTTCTCCTCGCCCCACCCCCCCAAAAAAAGCAGAAAAAAAGAAAAAAAAGTTAAAATTCTTCCCACAAGTTGAAATGTTATGGCAATATTCAAATGTCATAACGAGTGCACATCTTTTGCAAAGGTTAAAAGGAATCAGAAGGTGAAAGGTGATGGAAATAGATGAATGATGCAGTGGGGCGGGGTGGCGGGGGGAAGTCCTTTGGGATTGAGATCTGTGTAACCCTAAAATGTATTGATCAAATATATGAATGTATCTCGGTATCCTCTGGGCTGTGGGAGTTGCCAGACTGTTTGCCTTGAAATGGAAGCAATTTAATCTTTAAAAATAATAATGAAAGAGCAAACTGTAAGTGAGACCTTCTGGCAGACTGACGGGGCTGCAGTCCCCGAGGCAGACGCACATGCTAGGATGACAAATGAGGTCATTAAAGTAAATAGTGTAAATTGAGTTTTGGCAGTGGGTAGGAATCCTTATTATGATGGAGGGCATTAATATGGGAAGAAAAAAAGGGGGTGGCAGAATCCACTGGTGACAAGCTTATCTGGGGCAGAGAAGCAGTGTAATTTTGTAGTAGTTCCAGCTATCTACTTCATTTCAAGGCATGGAGCCATTTAATTTAGCAGGGACTTCAGTAGGGCGCGTTTTAGAAACGCATTAAAGATTGTGAAGTGTCACCTCACTAAATAACATCCAGGATGCTACTCACCTTAAGTCTGAGATGCTGTTTACTCCTTCAGTTTGTTCTGCGACCTCACATTTCTAGCACAGCGGTGCTTTGCATACAGAGATTTTCTTTTTTTTTTCTTGAGTTTCTTATGGGTGTTTCAAATCTGAGCTCTTGATCTCCTCTTGATAGTTTTTGAGTATGGGAAGTGCAAAGCATAGTGTTAAAGGGCGGTGGTAGTTGGTACTCGCCGTTGATTGACTGCGTGGGGAACTCTGGATGGCTATATTGGGTCTTCTGATGTGCTCTGTTAGATGCTGGTGACAGGCAGTGGGATAATCTTGCTTGGCACAAGAGCTTCTAACAGGTAGCTGTCATGGTGACTTTTTAAACCTACTGGACTTTTCTGTAGCTGTGATGGGAATTAGTGAGCAATTCCACTATACAAAGCATTGGGGTTTTTCATGGATCGGGTGATACTGGAATAAAGCATTACTCTTGTAAGAAAGGATGTAGCTTGCAAGCTAGGGCAGTGCGCTGGGAACCTTGAGCCCCGAGTATTACAGTCCTCTGCCACTGGCCTTCTTGTGGCCTTGGGGCCATCTGCGTCCCAGTTTCCCCACCTCTGCAGTGGAACTAGTGGTACTTCACTTGTGTAAAGGCACCTTAAAAGATGTTACTAATTATATAAAAGTTCATATGTTCCTATTAACGCACCAGTTCTGCATTTCTGGTTCTGATGTGCGGTTTCTGTGCTCATCCTAACATGAGGATAAATTACTTGTGAAATGCAATTTAGATTTGTGAAACGCAGATTTCGGCTTCGTGTTGTCCATGATAGAGTCAGGTGTTGCTACATACTTCTGGAACTTCCCGCAGAGATAAGAGCCTGTTGGGGTCGAGCTATGTGTGGACGTGCTTGTGAGTGAGGATCTACACCCTGAGAATGAGCAAAGGCACGAAGGTGTGGTGACTCAGCCAGGGGTAACCAGCCTGTTCGGGAGAGGACAGAGCCGTGCTGTGGCTGCTGCTCAGCAAACACACTGCTGAGGGTCTGCAGCACCCTAACACGGATCTGAGGGTGAATCCCACCCGTGCCCTGATTGTGCAAACGGGTTCTCTAGGGTTTAGTGCTGGAAGGGAAGGCCAGGGTTGAAGGACCAAGCATAAATCTGGGCAGCACTGATGGTGGAAGCTTCTAGCTATTAACGCCATCCCATTCTATCAGAGAGGGCTGTTGTACATTGAAATGCACTGTTCCTGTTTGGCCTGCAAAGGAAGGTGTTCCTTTGAAGGCGTATTTATCTCTTACCTCCCCCAAAGCAGCTCTGATTTTGCACCGCATGCCTTTAAAAAAACCCAAGCCAAAAGCAGAAATTTACCTCCTTTGCCCAGGAAATGCAGTTTTCTGTTGAACCCATCTCGTCTCAGTGTAATGCTGATTTGCATGGACTGTGAAAAGGAATAAGCACTAAAGCTTTTCTTGATGCGGAGCATGGCATTGCAGCTGCGGGAAGGAGGGATGTTGAAGGCTTAAGGAAGGACAATTCAAGCTATTTGCATTAACAAACACTGCTAGGTTTGGACCTGGTCATTTCACAAACTACATTTCGCACTAGCATCTCTCATGATTGCAGCAGGATGAAGTAACACTTCTAGAGGTTTTTTTGTTGCGTACAATTTGAAGAATTGCTGTAGTGCAGATGGGGGATGAGCAGGGAAATGGGATGTGAAGGAGCTCAAGTAGCACTTCAGATCGTGAGAGTCCAGACAGTCGGGAGAGCGCTGTACCAGGTAGTTGTGTAAGATCTCTAAAAGGTGACAATGTGTGGTGTTGGGTGTTTTAGGTGGCAGTGTGTGGTGTTGGGTGTTTTAGGTGGCAGTGCGTGGTGTTGGACATTTAGATGGCAGTGTATGGTTGGATATTTTATGTTGGCAATGTGTGGTGTTTGTTCTTTTAGGTGGCAATGTGTGGTGTTGGGTCTTCTAGGTGGCAATCCTTTTAGGTGGTATTCACTTGGCGGCTGTGGAAGGACTGGCAGTGCAGCTGCGCCAGTGTCTGCCGCTCACGGGGACACGCGTCCAGAGGAGTTTTTGCTTTCGATATGCAGTGAGGGAAGGTGTGCAATGGCATTATCGCACGGAGTATGGGGCGGGCTGTGGGCTGAGTTTCAGGTCTCATCACAGCGCTCGTTGCTACCAAGCTGTGACACAGAGCAAGGTGCTGCTCTCCTGCCCGCCCGCGTTCCTTGCACTGTCACAGATCGGGGTATGACTGCTGCAGTGTCACCCCGTGTGCAGTTAAACACTGGCTGACACAAAGCTTAGCAGGTTGTGGAATGGTTTTGCTTCTTCAGCACAACAAACACTTGCAGTAGGTGTGGTTTTTCTCCCATTTTCCCAGTGCTAGCCCAGCACGGATGCTTGGAGACCGAAGAGCTTGCTTGGGATGCTCCCTTTTGTAGCTCAGAGAGAGATCTGCCTGGTGGGCTTTGTGTCGGGCTGCTCGTGCTCCTGCTCCGCCGCAGGGCAGGGTGCGATCTTTCCAGACTATTCCAGCATTAGCAATTATTTCGGTCCCCGCTGGTTTCCTTGGTTACTGCCTTGAAACTGTTCACCTGCGTGTGCTCAGCCTGTGTGTGAGCACTGTTGGTCTCACAGAATGGTGGGGGTTGGAAGGGACCTCTGTGGGTCACCCAGCCCAACCCCCTGCCCAAGCAGGGTCACCCAGAGCAGGCTGCACAGCACCGCGGCCAGGGGGGCTGGAATATCTCCAGAGAAGGAGACTCCACAGCCTCCCTGGGCAGCCTGGGCCAGGGCTCCGTCACCCTCAGAGGAAAGTTCTTCCTCACGTTCAGCTGGAGCTTCCTCTGCTTCACTTTGTGCCCGTTGCCCCTTGTCCTGTCGCTGGGCACCGGTGGGGCGAGCTGCCTTAGCGTGGCAGTCGAGCGGAGGCTGCTTCACCCCCATAGGCACTCTTTTTTTCTGTATAACTCTAATATCAGGCAGTGGCAGCTTGTTCTGACAAAGCCCAGGGAAGCATGAAGCGGCGCTGTCGAAGTCTGATAGCTAATTTGCGTAGTTCTGGCCTCTCTTTAATTGCTGCAGACTGGAAGTCTGCTCTGCTTTTCTGGGAGCGGCTGCGCACAACCTGAACTCAAACCAGAGGGCAATAAATGCTTCTGGAAAATGAGGATAGGAGAAAAGTGTGAATTCATGTATCTCTGGGGAAAGGGACCGGTGGCTGATAGGGAAGAGTTTGTGATAGCGGCTCGGTGCTTTCCTAGTGAAACTACTGACCTGGAGATGGTTGGCCGGAAAAATCTCAGCTATGCATAGCACGCCAGGTCCTGACATGGGGAAAAGATTGTATTGCCCGATTGTGTGAAATTTCCATCGTTCTGTAAGAAAAGTGGGTGTTACTGGTGATCAGAGCTTTGTCTGTCGTGAGAAGCAGCTTGAAGCTGAGCAGAAATGAAAGGTCTGTCCCCGGTTTTGTGCATCTGGAGTTGTCCTTGTGCTCTGCAGGTTTAGGAGGAATTCAAGATCTCGCTTAATGCTGTTATTATTAGTGAGAAACATCTAAATGCTGAGAAAATGTTCCTAGAATATTAATAAAATAGCTATATTTTTTTGCCAAGAAATGTTCAAAACCTTTTAAGCAAATACTGGAGAAAAACATTTATTGGAAGAAGGAAAAAAAACCCAATTACTCTTTGAGAAATGGGACTTCAAACACCTCCCTTCCCTTCCCATGAAGAAACCTGAAGTTGTGCTTAGTCGGTAGTAGACAAAAAATGCGGTTCCAGTGACACAAATCCCCAAACAACAAATGCTGCTTGAATAATAGATTGACTTGCTTATGAGTGCTTTTCCCTAAGCAAACTTAAAGATCAATAACTAATTATTTGCAGGAATAATTTTGCAAGTTTCCCATCAGAAACAGATTCAAGAAAACTGGAAGTTGCTCCAACCCCTTAGTGAACAGAAAGATGTAAAACTAATTATTCTCTTAGCTCCGATACTAATAGGCACTTTTTTCGCCCCCCCTCCGCTTGTGCTTAATGGAATAGCTGTACTTAACCCATGGCCTTGTTTATGTGAGGGAAAAAACGGATCCTTTAATGAAATCAGTTCAAAAGGTGAACTAGTTCATTAACTGTAAGTTTCTAGTGGGGGTTCAGACTTAATTGCTGTTTATAAACTAATTGTATCTATAGTGAGGATTTGCTCACGATGAATGACGTGAAGCTCTTGCCAAGCCGTTCTGCGAGCAGAGGAGCGGCGAAGCCCAGCGTCTCGTGGTTTGCTGCTTCGAGGCAGCGTCTCTGAAGCTTGATAAAATTTGCCTCCTGTGAAAGCCTTTCATGCAACAGCGTTGCTACGAGGCTTGCTTTCCCTCTGTCCTGCTGCTGTTTCCACAAAACCAGTCAGAAGTTAATTATCTTTGGGGCTTCTGTCCTTCCAAATTCTGCCCTCCAACTAATTTTCAGATCTGGCTTTCTAGTAAAACTTGGCTGTCTTTTTTTTATTTTTTTGCCAGTGTACTGAAGCTAAAACCTGTTAATTGCTGATGTTTCTGGGAAGTGTGTGTTTCCCTTCGGAGCACAGGACAGCATCTGTCTTGGATATTTATGTGTGTTTGCATTTGTTCTTTCACCAAATATAAATTAGCTCAAAGGGCAAAACAGATCATACATTCTGATCAGTTTCTGTCTCTGCAGCCGGGTCGCTGCTTATCTTCTCTTGATAAAATTCCCTCCATAACACCTCTTTCCACCTCAATGAACTGCTTCATAATATGTTCAATATTTGCTATTGTTGCTGCACTAGCCTTATATTGAAAACAGACCCGGCGAAATAAGCTTCTGTGTGACACAACGGAGGTGTACAAGTATGCAAGGGCAAAGAGGTGCACCCGTCACCTGCTTGCTCTGGAGCTGCTCTCTCGTCAGCCCCAAGGCCGACCATGAGCTGTGTCCCCACTGCTGCCTAGCCGTGTACCAAACCCTGCCTTCTCCTCCCTGCTTGCCCGCCTTGGCCCTTCCATTCACTGTTTTACTCGCACGGTGCCATCTATTCAGCTCTTTCATTTTTCAAATGTCAGCCAGTAACTCCATCCAGGTTGGCTCCTGCCATGCCAGTAACACAATTCCTATGGCTTAGACTCCTGTCAAGCGCTTTCCCTCCAGGGTATTTTATTTTGCTCGTTGTCAGCAGCTTTCTCTGGAGAAACTAAATCCTTCCTTCCCCCCCCCCCTTCTCCCCTGTCCTTCTGTTAAATAATCTGTCTGCACAGCCAAGCCAAAAATGGCTCTCGTAGAAAAACGGGCTGAAAGCCCAAATGTTGCCTGGTCACTAACGTGGAGTAGCAAATCCAGAGCAGTTGTTTTACCAGCTCGGCTCTGCTGTGGCTTCAGTTCCCTTCCGAGGACCGAGGCAGATCGCTGACACTTCAGCACAGAAGGAGCTGAAATTGTTCCCCGGCTCGTGGATCCTGCTGCTGGATGATGTTGGATCTGTGTTGGCTGCCTCCAAATTATCTAGTGGAGCTAGCTCAGGGTGTTCTGTAGTCTTGCTTCAAGCTTGTTTAAACAGGGATACTCGAGTGAAAATTAGTTCAAATTATCTAACAGCATGACTTTAAAACGGATTACTTAAACTACACTGGCCTATGCATGGCTGCTTTTACTCAGAATGGAAGTGGCCTTCATTTGTTTACTTCAAAGCTAAATTAAATGAAGCCTGCTTCTAATGCTGGGTAAATGCGTCCACACAGGGGTTTAATGCAGTTTACCTATCCGAGTCTTATTCAGATTAACTGCCTTGATCATCCATGTGTCAACAGGTCTCTGCAAAGCAGGGTATTCCAGAGAATATGAAAATTTGGTCTGTGTATCGCTGATCATCGGGGGGGTGTTTACGCTGCGCTTGCACCAAGGCTCTTTTCCCAGTCTGACCGGGCGGTTTGTGACAAGCTTGCTATCCGTGGCAGGAGTGAATGGAGGCTTCTCAAAGATGAGGCTGTATCCTCTGAAATCCTAGTAGACACCCCCATACGTGCCCTTCTGCCTTGGTATCTTGGCACAAGTGGTTGGATAAGCACCGATTTCCGTGTCTAGAAAAGCTGGAGAAGGGAAGGAAATAAACCCAATTTGAATAAGTAGAGGGGAAACGGAACACTGCTGGCATTAGTGTCGCTTTTGTATTAATAATCCCCTGATAAATCCCCAGGTTTTTTTTTCTCCAGTCTAAAAATACTCCTCCAACTTGGCAGCGTGTTGCAGTTGTGATAATGAAAGTGTAGTGGCATGTACATGCCATAGCTCCTTGCCCTTTCCTCCTTGGACTGGCAGCAGCTCTGCGGTTGTCTTAGGAAAGACCAGAGGGCATAAATATAGAGAGGGAGATGTAAGAAAGCTGGTCATGACTTCTACCTTCTGAAAGGCCACGGCCTAGAAATTATCTCGATTTCAGTGGAACCAAGTGTATTATGGAAATGTCACGTCCCTGAGCCGGTGAGAGCGGCAGAATACAAAAGCAAAACAAGAACGGCACAAAATTTAAGAAGAAAAAGCTAACTTTGAACTGATCAAAGTAATATTTTTTTTTTTTAATCCCAAAGTCTGTGGAACTCACTGCTAGAAGTAACTGTGGAGCAAAAGAAGGCACTGTGCGTGCATTTAGACTTACGTATACGTGGTAGGATAATGTCTTAGCTGAGAGGGGACCCTGTTGTTATCGGTGCTGTACCTTCGTGCTGTGAAAAGTTTTAGTCTAAACTGATACTAAAAGCAGGAACTGTCGCACAAGCTTGACTAAGTACCTGCCTCCTGATCAGCTGATACAAGAGAAGATCATCTTTCTGCAGTCTGATGGGGAGTCCTGTGCTTAAACAGTATTTTTTCGGGGGGGAGCTCTGAAAGCTGAGCCCTCTTTGACTGGGGAATAGCTTCTGTGGGTCAGCCCTGCTGTAATGGAGCTCTTCGCTGCACGGTTAAACTGGTGGAAGGAAGAATCTGGTCTGCATTTCGGTGTCTGCTAGTGATGTTCACTTCCTCGCTGTGCGTGTTTTGTGTTCTCCGTGGTGCAGGTTTAACTGACATAAGAAGCGTTATGCTCAGGTAGCAGACTGACTGGACCAGAGAGTCCTGCTCTCTTGTGCCAGTGGAGGAGTCTTAACCTTTGAGTGTCCTCGTGTATGTGAATTTTAAGAAAAAACCAACATGCTGCAAAAAAGGAGTCCATTTGTTTTTTGCAAAAAGAGATAAAGGAGACGCAGCAGATATCCTTGCCGCTGTATCCCACAGACCTTGCAAAGGTGGTATCCAACCAGTGTCTCTCAAGTCCCAAGCTTTTGCTTTCCGAACTCGGGCTTTGAGCTGCAACGGTCCTTAGCCCTTAAATCCTCCCTAACGTGCTTGTTGCACTCCCACCCCTCCGAGAGCTTGGCTGCTGGAGCCGACGCTCAGTTCCTCGGGCAGCCCTGGCTGGCAGGGGCTGCACTCATCCTGCGCACAGCCTTGTCTGTTGGGAGAGGAGCCAGTGGAGCAAGGGGAGGGCGAGATTCAGTTGTGTTGAGCCTTTGTGGTGCTCGAAGCCCACAAAGATAGGTGGGTGAAGGTTTGCTCTGTCCCTGTGAGATGCCAGAGCTGTTACTGTTTGGTTGGGCCAACAAAGCTGGCCAGGCGTGGTGCCAAGCAGGGAGGCAGGGTGGGTTGGTGCGCGCGTCCCGCAGTTCTCCCGCTCTCTCTTCCCTTCCTCTTTTGGAGGTTGTTTGAAGAAGTTAGGCTGTTTTATTTTTTGTACAGCTGCTGCCTGCGTGATGGTCGGACAGCTGATTATCCTGTCGGCATCTGATCGTCTAAGCTAGGTTACTCTTATGGTCTCAGCAGTCCCCGAGGAGGAAGGGGGGTGTGGAAGTGTGGTTCCCCTAATCTGCCTTGTCCTAGGAGCAAGGCACAGCTCATCCACTCTGTGGCCTTAAAGGCAGCGTAGAATTAGCTTGGAAGACAGCTGAAAGATTTATTGCTGCTTAGAGAGGCCTTGGAAGAAGCGTCCTTTTGTTGCAGTTTTTCCTTGAAGTTTCGGTAGTGGGTTGGTAATTCACTGTGCATCTAATGCACAGGGCACTTATTTCATCGTAACTCAGTTTCAGAAGGCCGTTCCTGACTTGCAATGAGACAGTCGGGCTCAGCAGAAAAATAACAGCGGCAGCAGAGGTCACGGCAGGGGGCCTGGGTGGGATTTGATGTGGCCAGAGCAGTTGGGCCAACGGAAACTTAAAAGGCTACGGAGAGATAATGTCAGTGATTTCCTCACACAGCCTCTCTCCTGTTCCTTTCCACAAGGACACTCAGTTGCCTTGAGCTGCCTGTATCCCGGGAAATACCCGCAATGGATTTCCCTTTGCAGAGAACCTTCACCACCGACTTCATCCTTGAAAGAACAGAGCAGAAAATGTAATTGAACCAGCAAGTCATTAATAGCTTGGTCTGGCGGGTAGAGCAGAAGGGCTCGGGACCCCTGAGCTGTTTTCCAGCAGGGTTGCTGCCTGGTTGGTGGCCCTGGGCAGAAGGAAGCGTTGGTGCTCGGTAATTTGCCTTCTTGCAACTTGTTTTGGGCCAGACACGAGAGGTATGCACAGCAGCACGCAGGTGGTTTCCAGGCACTGATGAGAAGCTCGTTTGCAGAAGGGCACGAGTGTTGCCTCATCTGTTGATGATGGCTCAGAGAAAACACTTTAATGATTGTTTAAATGGAAAATGTTTTGTGTACACAGGAGGCAATTCACAGCTGTCCCGTGGAGCCCACTGCTGAACAGCAAACAGGCGCCTGCGCAGTCCTTGTCGTTAGCAGCTTTTTGTTCTCGCTGGCTTATGGTTGGCAAAACTGGGGTGCAAGCAGGTTAAGTGATCAGCTGAAGTAGCTCAGCAGCTGGTTTTGAATAGATTTTTTTTTTTTTTTAATGAAACCTGTGTCATTCCACTGGAAAATACCAGAAGAAACAAGCCTGTGTATTACAGGAAGGGCAACGTTTGGATTTGGAGTGGAAAGTTCAGCAGTTTTAGGGGAGACTCCTCTGTCCCATCTCTCCGATTCCTGGCTTTCGGCTTTTCCTTTTCCTCTTCCCCTGTTCTTGAGGAAAAAATCAGGACTTTATATTGACAATTTTTTGCAGAAAAGCTTAAGCTGGGAAATGTTCTGCAGAATTTGAATGGAGAGAGAGAAAAAGAACCTCTTCAAACTTAATTGCTTTGCCATTTCTATTCCTCAAGTGCTGATACAATTGTAGAGTGTCAGGGTGCTTTAGTGAGCCTGTCCTGGGAGTGTACAAAAGCAAACCCCCCAAACGGGAAAGGCCGGGCATGCGTTTGTCGCAGGCCATTACAGCTCTCCCTCCTACTCTTCTGCCCGCTACAAAACCCAAGAAGTGAGTCTGCTTCATATTTCCAGCTCGCAATTAGAGGCTCAGGTTCTCAAAATTGATTAGCTGCTTAATTACCTCTGAAGATACTGCCTTCGTTGTCCATGCCATCTGAGCAAAGCTAACGTGCAGCCCCCTAAATCAGGCCGTGCTGAGAGCTTCTGAAGGGTCCGTAGGTTTGACGCGTTTCACATCAGCGTGCAAGAATAAATCACACGACTAGTTTGAAGCCGGGAATATAAATCAGTCGCCCGTGGCATAGTACCCTGGGGGACCCCAGTGTCTCGGGTAGTAGCTGTGGAGTCCTGTTGTGTCCAGCTTGCTAACTGACCCCTGCAAATCCACGGAGCTTGGCTCTCTGGTTTTTTTCTTCAGTAAAATGGGGATGATGCCTGGTGAATTAGGAACTGGAGCGTGTTGAAACCCATCTTCGCCAATGCTTTAGTGAGTGGTACGCTAGACAGATGCATTGCGTGTTCTGGTCGGGAGCGGGGCATTGGTATGAGGGAACTGCTGGACCAGTTTCATGTTGCTGGGCCCCTCCTGTTTATAAACAGTGAATGCTGTGAGCATGGTTTACTGTTTGTGAGTGCTGAGCCTGTGGGAAGGCATGTCCTGATGGGGAAGGCGACGATACCCTCCTGTGACTCCCAGAGGTGAGCACGGATCATCTCGGGAGGGGGCTGCCCATCTCGGGGATGCCCCAGCACACCTCGCCCGGCAGGGCAGGCGTGCCGGAGGGCTCCTTCCAGCCACGTGGCAGGGACCCACGGCACGAGTCTCCGGTGAGACTTGGCAGGGCTGCTCCACGCTGTGCAAGGCAACTGTCAGCCCTGCCCAGGGGCACAGGCTGAGCTTAAAGCACTGGGCTGGCGCGCTCTTGGCACTAAGGCTTCACCTGCCCTTGGCTTTCCTCCAGCTTCGTGTGTAAACACATACAGCTCGGGTCTGACCTTTTTTGAAACGTGCAGGCCTTCATCCCAGGCTCAGGATCTGAGTCTATCTGTGATACACCCAGAAAACCCCAATATCTGTAGGGGAAGAGGAGAATGCGATCCTTATTCCTGGTTTTCTTTCTTCCCCTTCGTGATGGGGGCTGTAAATCTCAGTCTTTGACAGAGCCTCTTTCGCACTGGGGTTATTGTGGGTAGATGCAAATCAGCAGAACTTCCTTCTCACTTGGCCGGTTCGGGTTTTAAGCTTCTTGCTGTCTGGTCTGAAACTCCAAACAGGCATGTCTGCTCCCTTCTTTCCCTTACCACTACTCCATTATTCATCCTCCAGGAGATGAGATGAGGTGAAAGCAAGCCGGAACAAGGACACTTAGGCTGCTGTATTTGAGGGTGGGAGCAGAGCCATGCTATGTGGAAAAATGCTAATGTGTGTGCAGAAGCAGAGAGCAGAGGTTGCATCTGTAATACGAAGCCACAAAAAAGCGTAGTCTTAAGGTTACAAAGTGAGGTACTTAAAAGCTAGGAATTGCCAGAAAAGAGATTTCTGGTGAATCTCAATTTGCACCTTTGTATAGATGCATTTTGATGTCTTTAACTGTGCAGCTACATTATCCTTTTCCAAAGCTCCCAACCTGTCTCACTTGGTGTGCAGAATGGATCACGTTCGCTTCTTCAGCCTCTAGTCAATAATTTTTCTTCTGTGGTGTCATGTCTGTCCCTGTATTACTTATTCAAATCCTGCTCTGGAAAAAAGAATGGTGAAATTAAAGCCTCATGGGCTTTTATGGCATCGATCGCTGTTGTAGCTGTATGCTTTGGGAACAGTAAATAACCCCTCTGGTTCTTAGGAAAGGCCTCTTCTTGATTTTGCTGATGGCCTATCTGTCCCTCAAAACAGAGTAATTTTCACATTAGTTTAAGGTGCATTTCAGTTTTAGGGCTCTGACACAACCAAGTGCGTGGCCCCAGCCCTTCAGGCGTTCAAAACGTGGCTCTTGCCGCCCTGGGTAGCAATTCCGAGCGCTCAGCGGCTCTGCCGACCAGATGGCAGAGTCTCCTTCTCTGGACTTCTGTGGAGTCTCCTTCTCTGGAGATATTCAAGACCCGCCTGGACAAGGTCCTGTGCAGCCTGCTCTGGGTGACCCTGCTTCGGCAGGGGGGTTGGACTGGGTGACCCACAGAGGTCCCTTCCAACCCCTACTATTCTGTGATTCTGTGATTCTATGGCAAAGTCTCCTGTCGGGCACCCCGACAGCGCACCCGAAGAGATGTCCGAGTGGTCTCTGCCTGCCTGCTGCTCGCGGTAGCGGTGGTGTGAGGCTGTGCCCGGTTCTTGGGGAAGCTGTCCTTGGCAGCTGGGATCAGGGGTGCCCAGCGACAGGACAAGGGGCAACGGGCACAAACTGAAGCAGAGGAAGCTCCAGCTGAACATGAGGAAGAACTTCTTCCCTCGGAGGGTGACGGAGCCCTGGCCCAGGCTGCCCAGGGAGGCTGTGGAGTCTCCTTCTCTGGAGATATTCCAGCCCCGCCTGGACACGGTGCTGTGCAGCCTGCTCTGGGTGACCCTGCTTGGGCAGGTGGTTGGGCTGGGTGACCCACAGAGGTCCCTTCCAACCCCCACCATGCTGTGATTCTGTAAGACCTCTGCCTCCCTCCCTCCCGAGCTGGGAGGATGCTGACCGCTGTGCTCATCCCGAAGCTTAAAATAATCCCGGAGGTGGATGGGAAAAGTTTGTGGGGTGTGTGGGGGGTTTTGTTGAAGTGTTTTGGTTTTGCTTTTGAAGTTGCTGACTGAGAAATCTATTTTCCACTTTCAAAAGCCGTCCTTCTTTAACATGGTTTTCCAATAGAGTCTTTCACACAGGGGAAACATGAGCAAGGTCAGAGCAGCTTCTCTTGCTCTGTTGCGTGAACTGGTGACTGCTCTGTAGCACGACAGTGTATTTCTGTGCTTGACTGTGCTACTCAGCGTTGGTAAGGAAGTTGTTGCATTCTGCATTATTATCAACAAGCTTCCACTTTCCCTACATTGGTGAAACCTTATCAGCCAGAACAGCGTGGTATCCGTGTTGGGGGGGGATGCATTCCCATATTTTTCCCTTGTGCAACCATCCCTCCTCAACATCCCTGTCTTTTGGGGTAGAAGATGAGGCAGATCATGCTCGAGTTCTCATCCCTTTGGGGCGAGATAAAGGGCGAAAGGCTTGCAGCCCCTGCTTTGGACTCAGAGAAAAGAAACCAAAGGCGCAAAGCAAACGAACAAATCCCTTAAGGGAGGTGAAATAAGATCCCCCTCAAAAAACCAACTCGAGGAAGTCTGAAGAAAATAAATAAACGAAACTTGTGAAAGGCAAGCATTGATAGGAGGGAGAGGGGCAAGGCAGATGTCTTTCCATTCTCAAAAGCAGGGCCTGGTCTGTGTGTGTATTTCCGCTGGCTGCCTGCCTGCAAACCTGGCCCTGTCTGGCACTTTTTTTTTTTATTCTTGGGTTTGAATTCATAACTTGAAGTGCAGCAGAATGAGGTTCTCCTGGAGTATTACTATGGATGAGATTGTCTGCCCTGGAGGGCGAGCGGTGCTGTGGAGGAGGGGAGAACTGGTTTTTACTTGCATGTCTGTTGTGGGCTTGCTGTATGACGGTTCTTATTGCACTTTGCTCTTCTGTGTTTCAGCTCCATGGCTGCGCTTCTGTGTCTTGGTTTTCCTTGAGTTATATTTGACACTTGTGGGTCAGGAATGATTTCTCCCTAGATGCATCCCGAGTGCATCTCTCTGGGATTTTCCGCGTCGTCTGGGAGTAGAGGGGAAGCGGGGCTGCTGTGTGCTGCTCAGGTACAGAGTGCAGGGAGAAGCCACACAAACCATTGCAGCCGCCTCCTGCGCTGGGGTGAGACGGATCACCCACACTTCCTCCCTGGGAGCGTGCCAGGTGACTTGTTCTCCTTGAAGCTTTCCAGGTCTCCGGTCTTCAAACATTCACGCAGTCTGAATAATGCATAAAGTTCCAGCACTTGCTAGAGTCAAATATTTGTCTCTAGCATCTTAATCTTTAACAAATGGAGGGATACGTTTTTACTTGAAAACCTTCCCCTTGCCCTTGGTGCAACCTGTTTCCCCTTGCTAACCTGTCACACTTCCTACAAGCCTTGCATCTTTCTAAATCTACAATCCCTGCTAGGGTTAGCTGCCCTTTTGTACAAGGATCTCCTTCTTCCCCGTCGCCTTTGATACTTAGAGAGGTGACTTTTCTTTGTCCAGAAAGGCGGCAGCCTCATTGACTGCATCTGGCCACAATTAATAAATTCAGTCACGCTGTACCAGGGTGCTGTCCTTCTGGGGAGATTCGCCTTTCTCTTCCCCTTCTCCCCTGTTAATCAGACCGGTGAAGTTTTTTCTGTGATGCTCGGGTGGCGTAAAAGGGAATGTCTCAGGTCTGTGACAATGGGAGCGTTTGCAGATGCAGGCCATGGCAGCTCGGGGACAGTTTCCCCTCCTTTGTGACCGCAGGAGGCCTCCCATGCTCTGGGACCCGCCGGCAGCTGACCTGGGGCTGCAGAACAGAAAGGAACTGGGGTGAGGTGCAGCGTAAATGTCGGAGATAAATCTGGAGGTGTTACGTGGTAAAGCAGGAGGCTGCTGTGTGATTCTGGTGCTCGATGGACTTCTCTTGTCACGAGCTGGGGAGAACTCATCCCTTCGTGGTACAACGACCTCCTGGACTTAGGAGCTGAAGGTGCAGTGTTGCTGGCAGAGGCTTGGTAGCTTTAATCCCTTGCAAGGGGGGGAAATCTGCAGCGGGAGACGTAAAGGCAGGACAGCTTGGATGGCAGCTCTGCAGAGAGTCTGGAGGAGGCCTGTGTTGGGTGGGGAGATCTTTCCAGGCAGGTGATAATGCAGATGCCCGAAGAGAGCCTGTCCTGACTGCCAGTTTGAACCATAAAGTGCAGATAAAGTCTGAAGCCTACACAAATAGATGCTGCAGTTAGGCTGGATGGCATTGCCTGCCGCAGGACGGTAGATGGATGAAGTACAGCTGGGTGGGAAGATGGGGCTGGCTGATAGCAGGGAAAGTTGGATTGTTTGGGCTTGTGAGACTCCAAGAGCCAGAGTCGTAACTTGGAAGAAGAGCTGTGTCACAGGCTGAAGAACCTGGTTTGAAATGGTGTCCTTCAATGCCAGCCGTGCCTCTGAATTGACCTGAGGGCTTTGTCCCACTGCTTGCGTGCACCCAGGTGACCAAGAGGCCAAAACAACCCTTCAGGAGAGGGAGATGAAGCGATTGCAGAGGGGTAGGTGAGCACTGTTGCGACAGTTCCTGACGCAGAGCTGGCTCAAAGCGTTTGCACAGGCAAAGCTAAGGGGCAGGACCTGCTCTTCCCGCGGGAAGGAGGAGCGAGAGGGGCTGCACAGCCCTGGAGCAGAGCGCGCTGCTTCTCCCCGTCCCTTTTGGTGTTGCCATGGCCCCCGCATCCCAAGCGCTCGCTCAGCAGTGGCCGGTCCGTGACCCGGGCAGCGGGCAGGACGCTTTGCCATCCCTGTCAGCCCATCGCTGGAGGTGGTGGCAGGCTGCTGCCTTTGCACCAGGAATGCTAATCCAGGGGGTTGGTGTCACCCCTCTGCGTCCCTCCCTTGTTCTCTGTGCCAGGCTCCTGTCAAGCCCTGCTCGTGAGGGGCATCAGAAGCCTCCCCGTTTGGCCCTGCATGGGGGCAGAAAGCTACCGGCTGTCCTGCTGCCCTGCTCCCACCCAGGGGCCGGAGTCTGGCTGGAGCAGATGCTCAGCTCCCGATTAACGCGAAGGTGAGAAGCCAGCTCCTGGCTCGTGCCCAGTCCTGTGCTGGGAAGTGAGGGTCAACAAGTCGCACCCTGCTGTTGCTGGGCTTGTGTGGCTGGAGAGAATCTCACCTTTGCGTGAGCTTGGCTCTGACAGATGCTGGACTTCATGCTTGTGGCTGGGGGGGTCGTCTTCATGTGTAGCTCGAGAATTAATCTTAGCAGGGCATCCTTGCTAACTGGAGGATGACAAGGGAGGGACTGAGCAGCACTGCGTCTTCCCGGCTTTGCCAATGTCAGGCGTCGCTTCTGGATGGCTTTCCTAGTGTTGAAGCAAACCTAGCGTAGCGTTCCCCTAGGGCCGGAGTCCTCGAAGAGCTGACAGCTTCTTTGGAAAGCGGGAGCGATCTGCTGAGGTCTGCGGTTCGCTGTCTGGTCTGGGCGCTTCAGCATTAGCGGGGCGTCGGGCTCCTCAGCTGGGCGCTCTGCGTGACGCTGGGGTTGCTTTGGGGAGACGAGCGGAGCTCCTTCGGAGCGTGCTGCAGGAGCACCGCGTGCTCGATATATCCTGCTTTTTAAATGAGAAATAAAGAAAAAAATCCAGCCCTAGATACCAGGAGTTGGAAACCTGATCAGAAAGTACTAGAACAGAACGTAATCCTTTTTAGACCGTTTAAAAGTTGGTTTTTAGAGGCAAAAGTGGTTTAACAGCGCCACCTGGTGGAAACATTTCTGCAGAAAAATCCATTTTAGTGCCTAGGGTCTTACCGGCCCTTAGCCGCTGTCAGGTTCAGATCTGTCTTTCTCCACCTCCCCTCCCCAGTCTGCTCTGTGTGTAAACCTCAGCCAGGAGGGCCATACCCGGGCAGGCTGTCAGAGAAGATCTGAGTCTTTAATCTCTATATTTTCTTCCTTAAAGTGGTGGGAGCAGAAATAAGTGTGTGCCATTGAGCAATGCTCTCAGCATTGCTTGTACCCCCCCACCCCGAGTCCTCTTTTGATGTGTGGTGCATGGCCCCGCTGCTAACCTCTGCGCTCGCCGTCCTCTTGGAAGTGTCGCTGGAGGACGAGCCCGTGCTGGCTGGGAGGGCACGGCACCGCTGCTGCGCGTTTCGGGCCGAAAAAGAGGGGAGCTGGGACGGCAGCTCTTGGGGACGCTCCGCGAGGCAGCGGGTGCGGATCGCTGCTGCTCCCTTACCCACCAAACCGGAGTCTTTGGGGACTGATTTGATCACTGACCATCGCCCTCTTAATTAATGTACCGCCACAAACGCTTCTGTTAAGATCTGCCTTTGTTTACCAGACTCCAGAAGAGGAGATTTTCATTTGCTAAGTCATGCTGGCTGTATTCTGCCTCGGCCTCAAGGACAGCTTCCGTGCTAGTGGTGCTCACAGATGAGGCTTCATCAGGCACACGGAGCCGGGGTGGAAAGTGAGCTCGGGGATGGGTGTGTGAGCGCCTGTCTGGTTCTTACCTGGTCTGGACGCGGCTGCAGCGTCTCCGAGGAGGCTCAGCAGAGGGGAAGCTTGCTGCCTCTGGCGCGTTTAGGCAGCGGAGAGGCATTGCTCACGCTGAAATGTAGCTCGGGTCGCTGGTTTGCACGGCAGCCGCTGCGCAGTCCCTGTCCTGTCCACGTTGCTCTGAAGAGCAGGGATTGCTGGTGCCGAGCAGATGTTAACCAACAGATTAGGGGCGGGTTGCTTGGCTGGCTGGTGGGACCTTTCTTACAGGGCCACCAGCGAGGCAGGGATTTCACAAGCTGGCTCTAACACAAGCCTTAAAGCCCGGCAGCCCCTCTGCGCTCAGGCAGACGGCTTTGGGGCCCGACAGCTGGGTGCAGGCAGCAGCAAGAACGCTGCAGCGGACAGCGGGGTTGGCCTGTCCTCCAAGGAGAGGACCATTAGGTTACCTTTATTACTGGCAGCAGTTTCAACCATTTACTGGTTAAAAAGACTACTAAAAGTCTGTATGAAATCAGCTTCCTTTAATCATCTTTTTTGCTATTCATTATCTATGAACAATATTACTGTGGTGCCTGGAATCCCTCCTGGCCAGCTCCGGGGGCCAAGGTGGCCTCTGCCATCTGTTAGTCCTCACTTCATCTGCCCTGTGCCTTCTGTGCAAGCGCCAAGCTATTTCTCCTTGTGCCGTCATGCTGGGTGAGAAGAAAGGGAGACTAAAAAAGGCCAGGCTGTTTTTTTTTTTGTTAGGAAGCTGTCATGGCCCCAGGTGTAACTGAACACGTACGCAGTGGCGTGGGCTTAAGGTGAGCAATTTAGCAATAGCCTTGGCATACGAACACAAAGTCACCTCCTCCTTGGTCTTTAGATACCTGCCAGCATCCCTCCAAAGCATGGCTCTAAACTGGCTTCCCCCCCTCCTTTTTTAATATACTATTAATTAATGAGGCAGAGGCAAAAAAAGACACAGACACAACGGAATAGTTTTTAACCTGGCTTGATTAATGCTGTCAAGTTGTACATCTGAGTGTGAGCTCAGTGGGACTGTTGCTTTTGTTTAATACCACAAGACACCTCAGTCTGGATTGTTGCATTACAGTACAAATAAAAAACAGAAACAAAACCACATCTGCATCATACAAGGTGATTAGAATATGAGAATTCTAAATATTTACAGAGAAGGGCAAGTGGGGAAACCACAAAAAATATTTACATAAAAATACATGAGCTTGTCAGCATATACATTTTACACCAGTTCACAAAAAAAGACACTATATAAATTAAAGTGAAGGGAACTCCAAAGGTAACCCAAGACCTTCTGGGATGTTTCTCTCATGCGGCTCAGGGAAAGAAAAATCAAGTCTTCTACAGCAGGAAAATGAACTGCAAAACAACCCTGTTCTCCCCCCTCCCTCCCCCCAGCTGGACGAGGCAAGACTCATTCCATGCCTTTCCCCGTCGGGTACCGGAGGCACCAGGCTCTGGGCAGAGAGCTGCGTGCCTAAGCCGCCTTTAACAAACCTGAACCGGTTTCTTCTCCAGACTTCTACCACGTAACACATCACTTCAGTCAATGCCCTGTCAAGGTACGCCCAAGGTTCTGTCCCCGTTAAAGAGGAACAGCAGGTTTTCCAGTTGGTTTTGGTTTTGTGTAGCAACTTATTACCACGATGCAATCCTTACTGACCCCCTCCCTTCCCCCCCCAAAATGATGAGCATAAAACAAGGATCTCTGGAAAGATAGGCACAAAGTTGTGGGTGTTTTGTCATATATGCATATAGGTTTCACCTGATAAGACTCTTTAAAGATCAGAAATTAATGCTTTACGTAAGACTCTATAGGGGCTAGGTCCTCCTTACTCACCTAACATCTGCCCTTCCCCTTTGCCAAGGAAGGTCTCCTACGAGCTGCACGTTCCACTCCAAGGCAGAGGTGGAAATCTGGAGTTGGAGCACACTAACTGGACCCTAACTCTCGCATGCACTAGGGAGAAACTCGGCTGATGACTTGGGAAGCGGCAACTGAAGATGTAGATAGCTTGTGGCAAGTGTAAGGGAATTAAGGAACATAGCTGCTTGTCATCTTGCTGGAGATAAGGTTAGGCCATAAATTGCTTCATCTGAGCAGAACTGGACTTGCAGTAGAGCACTGTTTGCATTGCCGTCCCCTTGCTCTCTCCCATTTCTCTACTAGGACGCTACAAACTGAACTACCGACTTCACCTCCAGCTCATCCGCCTTACTCGGACATCTGGTGAACCCTCCCCTCCTCGCTCTGCTGCACAATGCCCTTTTTGATCTCAGCTATGATTTTTGCCAAGAGACAGCCGGGTGTTTTGACTTTCTCGTGAATCAGTGAATGGGGATGTCAACCCCTTTCGAAGGACCAACCACAGTGCAAGAGCAGAACTGCATAGTTCACTATATGGCTTTGTGCGGGGTGGGTGCGGGGCGACTCCTGGACTAGATGTTTAAGCCGTGGGCAGTAGCAACACCAACAGAAAAGTGCTCATCCGTATAATTTTCTGGGAAAACCTTGCTTTTTTTTCTTTGTTTTTTGTACTGGTGGCTCAACAGTGGTGTGCAGAGGGACGGGAGGACGCTGGGTACTCGGGTTTCTGCCGTGTGTCTTTTTTTAATGCAGACCATCTCGTGCTCGAGGGGAAGGCTGCTTGTAGCAGCCGTCTCGGTGTGCGGGTGTGCACTTCTAGCTCTCCTTACAAGATGCTGAAAGCTTTTGGTTCCCGGGGGTGAGAGGGTGCTCAGCACCCGGCACGTCATCCGGTGCAGGGAGCGGAAGAGCCCAGGCTCACGCAGCAGTAGCACGAGCCTGTAAGGAACAGAAGCTGTCCAGGGATGGCACTTGATCTCTAGAGAGACAGTGGCTTTGAGCAGGAAAACCCAGCGAGGCGTTTACAACTGGGGGGAGCTGCGCCCAGCCCCCTCGTAGTAGGATAGTCCTGGTTAACGTAAGGCCAAAACAGAGGTCAGGAGAGTTGCTGCGGGGCGGGGGGCAGGAGTGGGGAGTTAAGGCTTTCGTGGAGAGCGAGGTTTGACCTACAGCTCTCGTTACCTGAATCCCAAATAGCCTGAACCAAACGCGTTGTCCCTGCTTCAACTGGAGACCCCGGCAGGGCTGTGGGGAGACTGTGCTACAGCGGAGGAGGACGGGTACTCGTCCTAACACGTTACACGCCGTTGCTGAGAGCACACACTGAAACTGGACTCCCTCGGCCAGCTTGCACCGAGGAACCTGGACAGGTCAGCCTTTCCTAGGGAGTTAGCTAGCAACGTAGACAGGGTGGCCCATGACGTGGCTTTACCCAATGGCCCCTTTCTCTGTATTTTTGTTGGTTTTCCTTAAAAAGAAAACATTACAAGAAGCATTCCCTCACAAAAAACCCCAACCCCTCTACCTGGTAATTACTCACAAGGAGACTGCAGTAATCTGGATCACAGTGCTGCTATTTTTTTTTTCTTCTTCTTTTTCTGCCTGCCAGATTTATTTCTATAGCACGTAAGAACAATTCTTCTAAACAAAATGCTTAAAACAAGAGCATTGCACAATAAAATAGGACCATAAGGTAGTGTTACTGAAACAGCCCCAGACAAGGCTACTAAAAGAAGCAAACAGCTAAAGACTAGTTAGCTAGTTAGCAAGTTTTCCTTATGATTTAAAAGTCCCAAAATAGCCATGAAACTTCTGCTCAAAAAAACCCATCTAAGTTCCCTTTAACTTTCACAGCTGCGTGCTGACTGCAGGACCTCCAGGTTTTTAATAAAACATTAGAGATTCAAAACGGGTAGAGGAGTTCTTCAACCACACAGAACAGGTCAGCGAACATTTAAAAACCCCTAAATCTGAAGTATTGCTTGCAAGCCCTGTCTAATGAAATGGGTGTGCTTTATTTATACGGGGGGGGTTGTAGTGAGCCCTGGGAAGCCCGAGAGGCCGCACGCGAGATGCTGCCCGGCTGCTTGGACGATGTGGAAAGCTTTTACATACCTAGGACAAGGTTACTGATGTACTATAGACAGCGTACTGGCCTTCTGTCCCTACTGCGAACTGAATACTGGCGTGAGCTGCGCTTGCGACGCGGGAGGCAATACGACTGATTTCACGGCGCGCAGGCGGCGCGTCACTGCTCTGTACGTGCCACAACTTGGCAGGGATCCCCTGGCCAACACAGAACTAAGAGGTTACAGAAAGCCCTGTCCTGTCGCCCTGCCGCGGAGGGGCTGGAGGAGCGTTCCCTGATCTAAGAGCTGCAGGAGCTGGCCTGGGGCAGAAGCTGGTCATGCGGGTGCTCGGCACTCACGCAGCCATTCCCAGCTGGTAAGCTGGGCTCCAGTTTACAAGCTGGACATAATGCTATAGAGATGGTTTTGATTTTTATACTATGTTTTTTTGTAGAGAGATGATACTGCCTGGCCAGCCACAACATGGTATTAAATCCTCTGGACTGCGATGGCCTAGCAGTAAAGAGGAATTGGCACGAAACGGGCGTGCTGTTCCCAACGGCGCGTGTGTGGTTTGGTGTGGCTTTGTGGGTGGTTTTTCTTTTGGTCTGAGAAACGCAAACCTGCCCTACTTGGCTTCCATAGCTGGCCTCTACTTACAACAGAGAAATTTGGAGTAATCTGATTTCTTGTAGGCAGAAGCAGCTTGTTAAGCGAGCGATTTTGAAAGTGCGTTGTATTTTGAACTTGCTTCGGAGCCTGTTCCACAGGCTTGAGGTCAAAACAGGCTCCCACCCACTTCAAAGCAACTGAAGTGGACCCACTAGGCCTAAGCAGTCATTTTCAAGGGAGAGGCAGGACCTTGGTAAGAAAACACTCGGGAAGTCTTTCCCCCCTGCCCAGCTTTCAGCCCGCTCTCGCCGCGCTGCACGGGGACCCTTTCTTGGAAGCTGGCAGCGGGACAGGCGACACGCGACACGCGGGGCTCCCGGGGAGAAGAGCAGCGTGCACAGCGCGTCGTGCGCGGGACCGTGGAGGCGTGGTGATGGTCACTGCTAATGTCAAATCTGGGGAAGGAAAAAACGGCTTTTCCTTTCCTCCCTGCCCACACAGCACCTCTCTCAGCTCCGCCCGGCCTCTCTGGCAACGTCTGTGTGCCAAGAGCCTGCCCTGTCGTTCCAGTTGTCTCAAAACGACATGAAAAAGCTATCTCTCTACTACATAAAAACAGCGAGTGGTGGGCTCGTAGGGGTGGGGCTCAAGGTGGGTTTGCTTTGCTCATCGGGGCAGGGTTGGGTGGTTTCTGGGTTGGTTTTTTTTTTTCTTTTCCATCACTGAAAAAATAAAACAGTCCGCTGTCCAGCAGAGGCTGCTTAGACTCTATCCCTCCTTCCCCTCACGCCAGCTCACTCGACGTGGACCTCTGTTTCAGGCCTCTGCAAACACAGCTCCGTCGGGAGGAAGGCTCCCTGGCCGAGGGCCGTGGCGTAAGTTCTACTGTGCACGTGGGTAAAACTGGGGGGCACGAACCCCCCTCCTCCGACGTAGCCCCCTCTTTGGTGCTGAGGCATGGTATGGTAATCCTCCAAATTATCGTACTGGGACACCACAGTCATCGTGCTTTGGCGTTTCCCAAGGGTTTGGTACGGGTAGAGGAGGGCAGAGTCCCTCTCCAGGGTTTCGGGGTGCTGCATTCGGAGGCTGTGGCTCCGTTCGGGCTTGGGCGGCGGCGCCATGGCGTGCTCCTCCTCTTTGTAGCAGTCTCTGGAGTGTTTCTCCATGGCCGCGCTCGGCCTGGCTCGAGACCTCTCCAGCTCCGGCCTGTCCTCCGCCAGCCTCACCTCCTTGTGGTTCAGTCTCAGCGTCTCCTGGTTCGCCGGGATGTACTTCCCGCCCGGGTGCTGGTAACCGATGGGCTCGGCGGGCTCCGGGCCACCTTTGGGCCTGTAGTCGGGGTAAGGGGGCCCGTTTTTGGCTTCGGGAGGCTGCCTATGGCTCGCTTCCTGCTGCAAGTGCGTCCTGTGGTCGCTGGCGCCGCAGCCCGGCTCGTGCAGCTTCCTGTTGCGGATGCTGCTCTGCTTCTGGGGAAGGGACGGCTTCTCCGGCTGCCCGTTCCCGTAGGCGCCGTGGTAGTGGGCTCTGTCCAGCTCCGGCTCGGGGTGCTGCATGTAGTAACGCTCGTCGCCCTCGGGCGTAGCTGCTTTGGCCGGGTACCTCCCCTCCTTCCCTTCCGCCACGGTCAGGAGGCCAGTTTTCCCAGGATCCGATTTGCTGCGCAAGTGAACGGCGTCCAGTCCTCCCAGCTCCTCCTGCAGCAGCGGGGCCACGTTATCGTACTGGGACATCACCGGCCCTTTGACCTTCTGGCGCGTGCGGCTCTCCCGGCGAATGGACTGCATGCGGTACTTCTCCATGTCCTCCAGGTCCCACGACACGTACATGTGCTTGATGTCCGGGGCGGGAGGCACGTCCCTGCTGACGAAGCTGTGCTCTTTGCCTGCCAGCTGGCCGACCAGGCCGCCCCGCGGGTAGGCAGACAGGCCGGGGTAGCGGTACAGGCCTTTGCTTTGCACCCGCGAGGCGTACGACGCGAAGTCGCGGCTGGGCAGCGGGTGGAAGGGCCTGACCCGCACGGTGCTGTACGGGTCCAAGTCGTAAAAGCTCCCGTCGGCAGCGGTGTAGTAAGAGGATCCGGCAGAGCTGGAGTAAGGGCTGTACCGGTAATGCACCCGCCCGTTCTCAAAGTAAGGCTGCAGCTGAGTTACGTGGTAGTCGGAGTGGGGCTGGTATGGCTTGTACTGGTAGAGGGGCCGCGGGCAGTACACTGGCTCGTCGTCCGGAGGCACCTCGGTCCGTGAGATGGGAACGGAGCGGATAGCGGAGGCAGCAGGGGTGGGGACGTGCAGCGACTGAACCCTGCGGATAGTGGGGTAGGGTGGAGCTTCCTCGGCGTAGCTGGCGTTACGCAGCCCCGTTGGGCTCACGGAGGACACAAACTCTGTCCGGCTGCGGGGCTTGGAGTGGAGAGCCGAGGTGCTCTTCCCTTGGTTCGTGTAGGTGTTGTAGCGGGTGCCCGCGGCAGCGGGTGTCTCCGACCGCGGCGCGTAGGCTTGGTGCTGGTCAGGCTTGCTGTGGTAGATGTGAGGAGGAACGCTCTCGGGCCTGTACTGATGGATGGAAGCCGGCTTGTGGTGCAGGTAGCTGTCTGGCCCTGAGGGCTCGGGGATGCTCTCTGGCTTGGGATGGGGCACGTACACGGACTGCAGGGAAGCGTGCTTGGGTGGGGGAGGCGGCGGCGGCAGCAGGGCTTCCTCCACAGAGGAGGCCAGCATGGAGGAAGAGAGGAAGGCGTGGTAATTGGAGTTGTTGATGGCGTCCGTGTTGTTCGAGTGCATGGCGGCAGCGATTTTGCTCTCCAGCGTTCTCACAGGCGGGACGGGGGGCGTGAAGCTGTAGGAGGAGTGAGCGGGGACGGACTCGGACCGCAGGTGCAGCGGGGGAGCCCTCGGCGTCTCCCGAGGCTTCTCCAGATGGCTCTGGTGGCCGGCGGGCGCAGACGAGGAGCAGCGGGGGGTGGAACTGCTGTCCGGGACAAAACCGGGAGTAGGCTCAGGCGGCTTTTCGGGTGCAGTTGTGCCCCATACCTATAGGGAAGAAACCAGCAGAAGTTAGAGGCAAGCATCTTCCCCCGCCCAAATCTGTAGGTAAAATATCACAGATGCTCGTGTGGATTAGTTCAATGTAAGGGTTTTTTTTTTTCTCTCTGCGCCTGGTTTCTGTTTGCTGTGCACAGCTAGTGCTGCTGGCTGTAGCAGAAGACACGTGTAGGTTCCCTTTCGCAGCAAGGGCAGCGCAGTGCCTCTGGCAGATCTCGGGACCTGTCGCAAACGGCAGCCGAGGGGTTTGTGAGGGCTCTCTCCGCAAATGCCAAACCAGAGAAAGCCGAGGAGGTGGCTGTCTCGTTATCGCCACAGGTTCAAATTTTACGCAGTGGCCCACAATGTTTTGTTAGGTGGTCTGCTTATAAATGTACTTCTCTTAATGAAAATGTACCTGGATTTAAACTCCTCGCGCCCTGCCGAGCAGATCAAGTAGTGTAATACAGCAGAAATCCCTTCCTTGGAGGTGGCTACAGCGCTTAGGACAGGCTGCAGGCGTGCGTGTTTCATGGGCAGCAGGTAGTGTGGATTTCTGAACGAACGCTTCCGTGTCTAACTCACGCCAGGAACCTGAGCTGCTTTATTAAAGAGGACGTTGGAAGAGGATATTGTCAGCCTCAGGGAAGAGAGGATGCGAAAATTCTTGTTTCTGAGCGCTTCTAAACTAGCATTCCCTGCGTTGGTCACCCCAGCAGATACTGGGTAGATCAGGATGTTCCCTTGTGCTCATTTAAGAAATTCTGCGCTGCTTTCCTGTGAGGCCGTGGCTGTCTCATACACGCGAATCCCCTGCCTCTTGCCATTTGGACTGGGACCACCTCTCCCAAAGCTCAGCCTCCTACGGACGCTGCGCTTGCCAATCCGCGCGAGGCTGGGGGGCACGTCCACGTACCTGACCGGAACCGCTCGACGCTTTTGCCGAGGCCGCCGGCACTTGTCCTGTGGCTGACTGGTGATCTTGCCTCTGCGACGGGGCGGGCTGGCCGGCTGCGAGGGTGCGCTGCGCAGCCGCAACGGTGACGTCTGGCTGAGTTGTGGCTGGACCTGCCGGCCCACGGTTCGGCTCAGGTGCTGTCGTCTGGATGGTTGTTAAATACGGCACTGAAGCCGGGGTGCTTTTCTCCCCGGCCGTTACGACAGCAGGAGACTGAAGTTTGTCGTCGGCTGTGGAGACGGGGACGTGGTGCTTGTCCCCAGACATGCCCGCGCGGAGCTGGGGCTTATCTACAGACAGGTCTGCTGAGGGTGGCTCCCAGTCAGGCAGCGCGCCTGGAGCGTGGTGGGGTGCGTGCTCCCAGTCCCCGGCGCGGGATGGGAAGTGCTCTTTGTCCCCTGGTTTACCAGGATGGAAGCTGGGCTGCTCCTGCTCTCCATCTCTGCTACCGGGCGCGTCCCCAGGCATGCCAGTGTGGAGAGGCGGGGGGTCCCGGTTTCCAGGTGCGCCCGGTGGGTGGTTCTGCTCCCCGGGTGTGCTGCTACCTTGGAAATCCTGCTCTACCGGTGCACCAGGCTGGAAGTGCAGTCGGTTCTCGGGCAGACCGGTATACAGGTGGAGCTTGTCTGGAGCACCAGCAGAGAGATGGAGCTTTTCTAGAGCTGCGCCAGCTTCAGCCTCTCCATAATTTGTGCTTTCAGCATGAGCATCTCCCGGCCTTTTCTGAGACTGAGCGGATGCTTGCTGTGCGGACTCGGCTAACGCTAGGGCTAGCATGCGCGCTGCGTTTTTCGGAGGAGGAGGAGGGATAAGAGACACAGAACTGACGGGAACAGGATCCTGGGGGGAGTCGAGGGCAACTGCTCCTAATGGGGGGAAAATTGAGAGAGAGAGTGATTTTATGTTACCCAATAAGGAGAGTGACCTAACCTTAATGACTATTATAGAAAAATAGATGCTTTCCCCACTTTCACAGTGGCAATTCCTTCTGATGCGAAACACTACATCTTCTGTCTCGCATGCAAACGCTGCTCAGTAGCACAGCAGCTGATCAGCGAAAAGGAGAAAACACAAGAGATTGTCTAAAGGCTCCTCTTGCATTTCTAGAGAGGTAGGAAGTAGGTAGCAGAGAATGAGACACCCTTACACAATTTTGATCATAAGGTTTTAGGCGAAAAGGTCCCTTCTTTGAGTGTTGGCAGGCTTTTAATTTAAAAAAAAACAAACAAGAAGTCTTAGATGGTCTATTGGCTGAAATGATTTAGAAGAACGTGCTATAGATTGTCGTGTATGACAGATGGGGGGGGGGAAAGTGGTATACAAACTATTATGGAAAATTATTGGAGATTTGTGTGATGTAGGGAGAAGGCAGAGGTTAAGACCTTACTGATCTGCACAGCCCTGCAAGACACTTGTGATCAGAACCGGCGGGCAATCCCCTCTCCTACAAGGCACGCAGAGGAGGACGTTTCTGAGAGCAGGTCCCCTTTGGAACTTAAAGGAAGAATGGAGGAAAATGCACTGTACCTGGCTGTGTGTGTCCAGTGGGTACAGTCTTATTCTGACTGCTTGACATGGGTCTCTCCCCTTCTTCTGGCAACTCGGGCTTGCCAGCAGCCACTAGCTGGGCATGCTGTAGCTCTTGGTGGGCTCCTTCCCCTGCTCCTGTTTCACTGCTTTTCAGGGGCAAGGACATCTGGGTTGGGGACCTGTTTGTGAGATCAGTGATGCCAACCCCTTTGCTCCAGCTGGAAGCAGAGGAGTTTCTGGACGCGGTGGGCGCTCCTCCAATCACTTCTGGCATGCGGCTGGGCAGCGCGAAGGAGACGGGTTCCGACGTAGTCAGCGGCGGAGATCTGAGGGGCTTTCGCCCCATCTTGGGTGAGAAGGCGTGGGGTTTGCAGGCCTTCTCTTCAGTTGGGCTCAGGTCCAGAGTAAAGAAGGGACTCATCTTCTCTTGGAAAGGGGAGACTGGCTCGGAGCTCGTGGCACTGCCTGGTGTCTGGGACTGGCTGCCTGATTCTAAATCCTTCTTTAGCAGGCTTGGCTTCTCCTTGTTCATGCCAACGGACTCCAGCAGGGAGGTACTGCTGTCCAGGCACTCGGACTCTGCTTGGGGCGGGCTGCACTGGAAAGACATTGGGTCAAAATCCAGGCTAGCCACTCCGATGTCGGGTGGGCTCAGGTCAACGTCTTCAGCAGATCGGGGGGAAATCAGGGCAGGAACGTGGATGAGCCCCTCGTCCCCATCGCTGTCATTGTCGTGGGGAAGGTTGTCGTAAGAATTGCAGCGGTTCATGTTCCCTAAGAGCTCTCCGTTGAAGGAAGCGGACAACGCGTCGCTGCTGGACCTTGGTCTTCTGGGCCGAAACAGTTTAGATTCACCTAGGAGCGAGCAGATGCACGCGGGTTAGTGTCCGAACCTTCCTGTCCAGGAGGTGACGGTTAGGTGCTGGTTTTAAAGTAGTCGTAAGGCAGCGTGCAAGGTGCTCACCTGGTGAACTCCAAACACAAAAGCAATGTAGTTAGCAGTAACCGTCTGTTACGTTTGCTCAAACTCTTTTACAGCAGTTGGCATGGCTACTCTAGTCTGAAACTAAGCTGTCTGCAAAATCAATGCTAGTGCAAGTGTGCTGTAGACTTCAGGCTTTCTCAGGAAGCATTTTCCTTCCTGACGCTGTCTTTTCCACCTTAGAATACCAAGGGGAGATGGCAAGGAATGAATGTGTTGGGCAGTGGTAAGCTGCTTTGTTAATTAGCAAGCTTGGCTTTCAACGGAGGGGTGGAAAATGTGCCCTGCTGAGTATCAGCAGTCGGTAATGTCAGACTGCCTTTTTTAATCCACACACACTGGAAGTACAGGTACGGTTTTGTCTTACCATCCACAGCATGCAGAGAGGTAAGCGATTCTTCGCTTTTAGCCGAGCGGAGAGTCCCGCTGTCTCCTCGCCCACCTAGAGAAACGCAACCGAGACGGTGAGAAGCCGAGTGGTAGAAGCGGTTTATATTTGGCTATGTAATGGTGGCAGGAAAAACCAAATGGCTTTCCAGCAGCAGTACCAGTGTCCTGAGAGTAAGAGTTGTGCTTTTTTGTTTTGGGGTTGGGTTTTTTGGGTTTGGTTTTCATTCCAAAGCCTTCAAAAAAACCCCTTTATCCTGTTTGACTGTTGATATGCTTTACTGAGACAGATGTAGTCCTGGTGCGCACGGGAGACCTACAGAGGTGCCTGCAGACAGCCTTAAAGGATGTTCATAGAATGTGCTGATGATACTGAAGACTGTGAGGGTTATCGTTTGAAAATGGCACCAGGGTGAAGATGGGATAAAAGTCCTGACTGGCCCATGTTTAGGGATTCGTAGTGTGTTTCACTGCAAAAACATACTGGGGCTATTTTTAATCTTTTAAATCTGGAAAGAGACAGCAAACTCTGTATGGAAAGGGGTGAGAATTCAGAGTCTGTGTACACTGGGTGCAGCTACAAAAGGTGGTTGGATGCCTTCTCTATGTACAACGGGCGTAACTTTCGGGGTGAACGTGCTTGTGGAGAAGTGCCTTTACCTAGTTTAACTGTGTGTCTTTTGAGAGCAGCAAAGGGAGCCAGAACCATGTTCTTATTTCATAATAAGGGCACGAGAAGGAATTATTCTGAGACTTTAGAGTGGTGCCCATACACTGTCTTTCCAAAGCTGCTCTGAGATCAGCATTAGAGGCGTGCGCTCTAGCAGGTTCGGCTCTTGAGCTAACGCGAGACCCATTTAGGAAAGACAGCGTTTAACTGAAGCTGTTATGCGTGGCCTGAACGCTAGGAGGAGATAAAAGCACGCTGTAAACGTGAATTCTGCACGGCTGGAAAAGCCAGGTTTTTGGAAGCGGGATTTGCACCCTTACCTGCCAGGGCTATGGCTTTCATTTCTGAGGGCTCACTGGGATTGCGCTGGAGTTTGCGCTTGGACACGGACGATGATTTTCCGAGGTTGAAGAAGGAACGCCAGCTGCCAACTGGCGATTTCTTCATCTTGCTGGGCGGTCTTTTTCTGGAGGGAGAAAACAGAGCTAACTGTTGGAGGGGGAAGCTGCATTTAGCTCCTGCCACTGGCTGTTTGTTACTAGCACTAACTGGTTTCTGCTGAGACAAAGCTTAGAAACTCAGTCTCTTTTAAATAGCTGAGGATGTTTTCATTCTTACAGCTCAGCCCTAAAGTCTTCCCGGGTAAATTCCACCAAAAGCAGGTGAGCAAAGGCTCCGTACCTGTACAGTGCAGCAGCTAAGAGAGGGCTATTACACAGCTGGCAGACGCACCAGCTCTGTGAGTAACCATCCAGCCATACAAAAGGTGTTCAAAACATCTCTCGCTCACGCTGTAAAATCACATTCGCCTCTTCCCGCTGCCGTATTTCATTTCTAGCGTTATCCAGGCTGTTCGAGGGGAACCTGGGTTTGTTACAGGCAATTACTCCTGAAATCTGGAAAACCCCAACGTTTCTAGGCGTTCACCCTGTTTACATTTATGACTAATACAGGCAGCTGTATGCATCACATACAACGTGGCTTTATGTATTTATATAAAACACAGGAGGGAGTGGCGCACAAGTTATGGGGCTAAACTAGGTCCCACCAGACAACTGATGCACGCTGAATCCTCACAGAGTCTGAAGCAGGTGGAAAACTGGCCACAAGGCTTTATGTACAAGTAGTTTAAGTCAATATTGGCAAGTTTTTGCTGTAATTAAAAAAAAACAAACCCAAACCAGTTATGCCACATGCTGGAAAGGAAACTCGTCTCTACCTTTCGGATGGGAAGTCTATGACTGTGTGGAATTTCCCCTGTAAGGCTGCGGGGCCTTCTCCCACTTCGATGTATTTGCTGTCTGCCACGATGGGAGAGTTGATCTGGGCTTGCGTCCGTGCCTGCGCCTCCTCCAGCGTGAGCAGCTTGGTGGAAGGAGAGGACACCAGCAGAGACTTGGGCCGGGATAAAGAACTGTGCCCTGTAAGGGAAAATGGCAGGGAGAGTCAGAAAACAGCAGCACAGAGATCAGAGCTCGGGGTCTGTGTGTCTAGGGCGGTGCTGTGTTCTCCGAAATCTTTGTCATCCCAGCCACTGCAAGACGTGGTCGAAACCACCGCTTTGTCAGAGGTATGTTTACGACACAAAAACTTCTCAATTATGAGAGCAGCGTAACGCATTTTAGAAAGGGAAAAAAGGCAGAGGGAGGCAGGTAGGTTAGAAACCTTCACCGGTGTAGTTTAATTAAGCTTCATCTGTATGTGGAAGTAAAGCAAGTGATGGTTTCCCTTCTCATGGAGCCTGGCTTCGGTCACTCCCAGGTTCCACCTCGGTGCAGGTGGGCACAGGTAACAGACTCTAGCTGTGCGTCTTGCCCTTGGCCTTTCTGCAGCTCGTGCTTGTTTGTGGAGATGAACGTGCACGTTCTTGTACAAGCAGGTGATGTTGCCTCCTCCTGCTAGGTCTGTGCAGTCAGCTTGTGGTGCGGAGGAGGCCGCTGTGAGAGCAGCCGTCCCTTACTGAGCGAGGATTTACACAGCTATCGCTGGGGGGTGGGGGCAGCGTGTCACCCCATCGCATCGCCATCCTGGTGGGTTCCGTTCCGCCTTCTCTCCCTTCAGCGTCGCAGCTCTCGCGTAACGGGTGTGCAGTCTCCTGTGCGTCTGTCAGCTGTGACCGCTGTCCGGGTGACGCTGGGGTAGGGACACCCCTTTCGCCTCTGACGGGCAGGAACCCGTGCTCAGGACCAGGGGCTCGCGGAAGCCCGGGGCAGGACGCTGCCTTGCTGTAGCGCAGTATTCCTGCACCCAGCTGCTACGCTGCGAAACGGCCTGACCCCTCTCCCCGCCGGTTTTGTGTCAAAGCACGCTGAATGCGAATGACCAAGTCATTAAACAATTAGCCAAATTTACACGGTCCACTCTAAGCCTGGATAATCATTTGGCTCGGATTCTCAGCGTGCTTATCTTCCCCTGGCAGAGCTCAGCCTGCTGTGGGCTATTGCTGTCCAGCCAAGCTAACCTCTGGCTCCTATTGACTTAAAATTGCTTTCCAGTAGGAACAGAAGCTGGACTCGGAGCAACTCTACTACCCTAAGTAGAGGCAGGGCTCGTTTAAAAGCAGGGAGCCGCAAATATACTGGAAAAAACAGCTACCGGCGCTCTGCCGGCGTGGTGACTGCAGTGCCCGCGCACCCTGCACGGGAAGGGCGGGCGGGCAGAGCAGATGGTAGGGGCTCAGTGCTGCTGAGGAGTGACAACAGCTGGTGCTGTCCGTGTGCGGCCGTCTAACACGCGGAGTAAACTTCCTTCCCGGTGCAACTCCGCTTGTTTTCAATGGAGCAGGCAAACTTGCGGCCTCAGCAGGTAGTTAGGGCCTTAGCAGTTCCGCAAGGGAATTTGTAGGTTCTGGGGCTGAATGATGTTTCAGGTGCCTGGGGGTTCCTAAAGCCGCACATCGGCAACGCAAGCAGAGAACTGGGCCGTAGGCGTAGGGCCCTGCTAATTAACCCACACGGACTACGCAGAAGGAATAACGAGCACAGCAGATGTCAAAATAGTCCCCGTTAAGAGCAAGACCAAGTTTCTTAGCGTTAGTGTTACTGAATACAGAGAGCTTTCTTTAAATTGGTTCATTTCTGTTTCTGTTCTGCGGCGCTGATAAGGGTAGACAGATCGTGCCTTGTGTTGTACTGCAAGATGTCTCGAATGGGTAAGCGTGCTGGGGCACCCATGATGACGGTTTTAAAAAGAAGGGGAGGGAGAAGGGAGGGGGAACAAAGATTTAAGAGACCCCTTCCAATTCCTCAGTGCTAGGACATAAAAGTACCAGCCAGGCATTGAGATGTGTGCTTCGGTAGAGCATCCCTGGCTTCTAAGCAAGGTACTGATAGCAATTGCTACAACCAGGCTGTATTTGTCAGGTTCTAACAGCGTAACCCTGGAAATCTGTCCTCTAGGTTATAGTAAAATGATATTTCAAATGTCCCAGGGGAGGCTCAGGTTAATTAAAAAATTAAGTGTTTGCTACCTTTTTTGATCAAGGCCGGTGGAGGAAGACACGCACCTGCTCCATCTCGTATGACTGAGCTGAGTTTGGAGCTGAAGAGGACGTCCACGTGGTTCAAGATGAATTCCACGACCACTGACTGGATTCGCACCTCCATGAAGGCAGCTGTTCCGCTGAAGCAGGCAGACTCGATCTGCTTCGACCTGAGGAAAAGGCAGATTAATGAAACGCAGGCAGCCAGCAGAACGTGGGAAGATGCGCTCCTTGCGGGTAAGGCTTTGGCGCGTGCTGAGCTATCGTCTCTGGCTGCTGGGGTGCACGAGACTTTCGGGGCAGTTAGAGATTACATCTCAGCGAAGCGTTACACAAATGATCACGCTGAATGCACCCAGATTTCTGGGGTTCAGGTTCGAGTCTGACTGAAATGGCAAGGGGAACGCTGGGTCTGGAGGGGAAGGGTGTCTGTGGCAGGCCCGGATCGTGGCTTCTTGTTCACTTGTTTCCTGGTACTGTGAGCGGCAGCAGTTTAATGCAGTGGCATCGTACAAAGCTCACCGTGCCCTTCTAACGTGAGTTTTCCCCTCTAGCAGGGAATGCTGCCACCTGATCCTGCTCAGCAAACACCCCAATATTCACAAAGTCAAACCTGAACGAGAGGTTATGTGACTGCTTGTGGGTGAACCGCCAGAGAGGAGAAAAGAGCCTGCCCTCACTAACGGCACGCTGGGGAATCTACGACTCGGATTTCTGAGGTTGGTAACAAAAGCAATACGATGAAGGCTAAGGTGGTTTTTTTTCTTTAATTTTAAAGCAAAATTTTAAAATTACATCATGAATTTTAAACTAGCCTATTATGCACATTCAAAACAAGTTTTCAGGGACAGATTTATCCAAGATCATTTCCATAGGTGAATTTTTTCAGCGAAAAGCTGTCAAATTTAACTCTGGAGACTTAGGCAATGGGAAATCAGTGATGCCGCCGAACACACTCTCCTGGATGAGCGAGGACACCCCAGTCCCATCTAACCAGGAGAGGGGAAACGACCCCCTAGGAAAGAGGGGTGGGGGGAATCCTTCCTTGCCCCTGCGGAAGGGCAGTGGGTGGCAGGGTGTGGCGGTGGGACAGAGCAGTACGGGGATGTTCTCTCGGGGCGGTTCCACTGATGGCAGCGGGCGGCTGTTTTACAGGATGGGAAGAGCACCTTGGATGGAAGAAAGGAAGATCCCTCTCTCTCAACTGCTGAAAGTTATGATTTTCTGGAGAACAGGTATATCTGTCTTGTTTTTATAAATATAAAACCTTATCTTGTATTGAGGGGGGGAAGAAAGAGTACCTCAGGAGGTTTGGAGCCCAGACAATCGCTAAGTTCTTGGTGTGCATATTTGTGATGGAGCAGTAATCAGCCAGACGAGCCAAGTGCCTCATTAGGAACTCCAGTGTCCTGGAAAACAGCAGACAGGCAAATGTTCAGCACCAGTGAGCAAGGCTGTGCTGCAGTTTACAAAACAAACCCCAGTTCATTATTTTCCTCATGGAAACAAAATGTTGAACTATGTACCCTAAGACTGACGGCAAAGCTGTCTTTAGCAAATAATTACACCGGGGTGGGGCGAGGGGAGTCTCTCCTGATTTACCCAGGCTCAGCGAAACGACGGTCAAAGCATCCGTGCTCGGTCCACGGGAATAACCGAAATGCCCCCAGCACAGCGGGATCTGGAAATCCAGCGCCTGGCTGCTTCACCGCAAGGCTGGGCAATGGCAACACACCCCGTGCGATGGCAGGGCTGGGTGCTGGAAGGGTGCTGAGTGTTGATGCTTATTGATTCAGACACCCCAGGATACTGAACACCAGCAAACTGCATCGAGTTCCACTTAGGAAACCACGGGCTCCAGGTTTCTTCCTGGGATGTAAGGTGACAACAAGGTTAAACCTGGGAGGGTTTTATGTTAAACCCTAGTGCAGCACCCGGGAGGAGGAGGGAGCATGGGGGGGCAGCGGGAAGGCTGCCGTGTGCCAGCCCGCCTCTGGCTCACTGTGTCTCTTTTTTGGCAGGGGGCAGCGGATGGGGGGCCCTTGGGGCTCAAAATTTCACAAATGGACAGAACCCGAAGCGAAGATGGATGTTTCTGGCAGGAAAGAAAGCGGACATCTGCAGCGCCGCCCTGCTCCAGCTTAGGCTGCCGAAGCCTGGATCCCTGCGTGGAACTTCTCAGCGCAGAGTAGCAGAGAAATAAAGTGGTTTTTTCCTTTTTTAAGCAAACCTCAGGAAAGGAGGAGAGCAGCAGCCCGTCTCCAGCTACACCATTTTGCACGGGGGGGCTCCCACGCCCCCTCTCTGGGGTAAGACACACACACAGGCTCCACAGATCTGTTACCCCCAAAACATCGGAGTCATTTTAGGGGAACTCTGGGATGCACCAGAGAAAATGAGGCAGAGCAGGTACGTATTGGAGAAAATCATCTCCAAGCCTCAGCTCTCTTAATTAACATAAATAAAATATTACAATTAGATACTATAAAGTACCAGCAATTACACTAATTAGTTAAAAATCAAGTAAAAGAACAATATGGCTTGTAAAACAAGTTGAGAATAATTGAGAAACAATAAGTAACTGATATTCAAATAACATATAATTAGTTACTTACATCAATCAGGTAAAATTTAATTGTTATTGGAATAAATGCTAAATAATATTTAAATATTACAACAAATTATTGTAAACAGATATCAATATCTAAATAAATCTCTTCAGCCATTACAACTGCCCACTCAAAGCACAAAATAAAAACTCGTTCTGCAAATTACCATATATTACCATAACAAAACCACTCTGCCAACTGCAATTATCAGAAACTATCATAAGGACATACCAACAACAGACCAGCATCTACAGGTAAGACCACTGGACAACGAGTGACTGTGACAAGTGACAAGTGTCCTCAACTAACAGAATCTGACACTAACAGACAGCCAGCATCTATAGGTGACACCGGGGGACACCGAGTGTCCTTAACTAACAGAATCTGACACTAACAGACAGCCAGCATCTATAGGTGACACCGAGTGTCCTTAACTAACAGAATCTGACACTAACAGACAGCCAGCATCCATAGGTGACACCAAGTGTCCTTAACTAACAGAATCTGACACTAACAGACAGCCGGCATCTATAGGTGACACCGAGTGTCCTTAACTAACAGAATCTGACACTAACAGACAGCCGGCATCTATAGGTGACACCGGGGGACACCGAGGGTCCTTAACTAACAGAATCTGACACTAACAGACAGCCAGCATCTATAGGTGACACCGGGGGACACCGAGTGTCCTTAACTAACAGAATCTGACACTAACAGACAGCCAGCATCTATAGGTGACACCGAGTGTCCTTAACAGAATCTGACACTAACAGACAGCCAGCATCTATAGGTGACACCGAGTGTCCTTAACTAACAGAATCTGACACTAACAGACAGCCAGCATCCATAGGTGACACCGGGGGACACCGAGTGTCCTTAACTAACAGAATCTGACACTAACAGACAGCCAGCATCCATAGGTGACACCAAGTGTCCTTAACTAACAGAATCTGACACTAACAGACAGCCGGCATCTATAGGTGACACCGAGTGTCCTTAACTAACAGAATCTGACACTAACAGACAGCCGGCATCTATAGGTGACACCGGGGGACACCGAGGGTCCTTAACTAACAGAATCTGACACTAACAGACAGCCAGCATCTATAGGTGACACCGGGGGACACCGAGTGTCCTTAACTAACAGAATCTGACACTAACAGACAGCCAGCATCTATAGGTGACACCGAGTGTCCTTAACTAACAGAATCTGACACTAACAGACAGCCAGCATCTATAGGTGACACCGAGTGTCCTTAACTAACAGAATCTGACACTAACAGACAGCCAGCATCTATAGGTGACACCGAGTGTCCTTAACTAACAGAATCTGACACTAACAGACAGCCAGCATCTATAGGTGACACCGGGGGACACCGAGTGTCCTTAACTAACAGAATCTGACACTAACAGACAGCCAGCATCTATAGGTGACACCGGGGGACACCGAGTGTCCTTAACTAACAGAATCTGACGCTAACAGACAGCCAGCATCTATAGGTGACACCGAGTGTCCTTAACTAACAGAATCTGACGCTAACAGACAGCCAGCATCTATAGGTGACACCGAGTGTCCTTAACTAACAGAATCTGACACTAACAGACAACAGGCATCTATAGGTGACACCGAGTGTCCTTAACTAACAGAATCTGACACTAACAGAGAGCCAGCATCTATAGGTGACACCGAGTGTCCTTAACTAACAGAATCTGACACTAACAGACAGCCAGCATCTATAGGTGACACCGAGTGTCCTTAACTAACAGAATCTGACACTAACAGACAACAGGCATCTATAGGTGACACCGAGTGTCCTTAACTAACAGAATCTGACACTAACAGAGAGCCAGCATCTATAGGTGACACCGAGTGTCCTTAACTAACAGAATCTGACACTAACAGACAGCCAGCATCTATAGGTGACACCGAGTGTCCTTAACTAACAGAATCTGCACTAACAGACAGCCAGCATCTATAGGTGACACCGGGGGACACCGAGGGTCCTTAACTAACAGAATCTGACACTAACAGACAGCCAGCATCTATAGGTGACACCGGGAGACACCGAGTGTCCTTAACTAACAGAATCTGACACTAACAGACAGCCAGCATCTATAGGTGACACCGAGTGTCCTTAACTAACAGAATCTGACACTAACAGACAGCCAGCATCTATAGGTGACACCGGGGGACACCGAGTGTCCTTAACTAACAGAATCTGACACTAACAGACAGCCAGCATCTATAGGTGACACCGGGGGACACCGAGTGTCCTTAACTAACAGAATCTGACACTAACAGACAGCCAGCATCTATAGGTGACACCGGGGGACACCGAGTGTCCTTAACTAACAGAATCTGACACTAACAGACAGCCAGCATCCATAGGTGACACCGAGTGTCCTTAACTAACAGAATCTGACACTAACAGACAGCCAGCATCTATAGGTGACACCGAGTGTCCTTAACTAACAGAATCTGACACTAACAGACAGCCAGCATCTATAGGTGACACCGAGTGTCCTTAACTAACAGAATCTGACACTAACAGACAGCCAGCATCTATAGGTGACACTGGGGGACACCGAGTGTCCTTAACTAACAGAATCTGACACTAACAGACAGCCAGCATCTATAGGTGACACCGGGGGACACCGAGTGTCCTTAACTAACAGAATCTGACACTAACAGACAGCCAGCATCTATAGGTGACACCAAGTGTCCTTAACTAACAGAATCTGACACTAACAGACAGCCAGCATCTATAGGTGACACCGAGTGTCCTTAACAAAAAATCTGACACTAACAGACAGCCAGCATCTATAGGTGACACCGGGGGACACTGAGTGTCCTTAACTAACAGAATCTGACACTAACAGACAGCCAGCATCTATAGGTGACACCGAGGGTCCTTAACTAACAGAATCTGACACTAACAGACAGCCAGCATCTATAGGTGACACCGAGTGTCCTCAACTAACAGAATCTGACACTAACAGACAGCCAGCATCTATAGGTGACACCGGGGGACACCGAGTGTCCTTAACTAACAGAATCTGACACTAACAGACAGCCAGCATCTATAGGTGACACCGAGTGTCCTTAACTAACAGAATCTGACACTAACAGACAGCCAGCATCTATAGGTGACACCGAGGGACACCGAGTGTCCTCAACTAACAGAATCTGACACTAACAGACAGCCAGCATCTATAGGTGACACCGAGTGTCCTTAACTAACAGAATCTGACACTAACAGACAGCCAGCATCTATAGGTGACACCGAGTGTCCTTAACTAACAGAATCTGACACTAACAGACAGCCAGCATCCATAGGTGACACCGAGTGTCCTTAACTAACAGAATCTGACACTAACAGACAGCCAGCATCTATAGGTGACACCGGGGGACACCGAGTGTCCTTAACTAACAGAATCTGACACTAACAGACAGCCAGCATCTATAGGTGACACCGGGGGACACCGAGTGTCCTTAACTAACAGAATCTGACACTAACAGACAGCCAGCCTCTATAGGTGACACCGAGGGTCCTTAACTAACAGAATCTGACACTAACAGACAGCCAGCATCTATAGGTGACACCGAGTGTCCTTAACTAACAGAATCTGACACTAACAGACAGCCAGCATCTATAGGTGACACTGGGGGACACCGAGTGTCCTTAACTAACAGAATCTGACACTAACAGACAGCCAGCATCTATAGGTGACACCGGGGGACACCGAGGGTCCTTAACTAACAGAATCTGACACTAACAGACAGTCAGCATCTATAGGTGACACCGGGGGACACCGAGGGTCCTTAACTAACAGAATCTGACACTAACAGACAGCCAGCATCTATAGGTGACACCGGGGGACACCGAGTGTCCTTAACTAACAGAATCTGACACTAACAGACAGCCAGCATCTATAGGTGACACCAAGTGTCCTTAACTAACAGAATCTGACACTAACAGACAGCCAGCATCTATAGGTGACACCGAGTGTCCTTAACAAAAAATCTGACACTAACAGACAGCCAGCATCTATAGGTGACACCGGGGGACACTGAGTGTCCTTAACTAACAGAATCTGACACTAACAGACAGCCAGCCTCTATAGGTGACACCGAGGGTCCTTAACTAACAGAATCTGACACTAACAGACAGCCAGCATCTATAGGTGACACCGGGGGACACCGAGGGTCCTTAACTAACAGAATCTGACACTAACAGACAGCCAGCATCTATAGGTGACACTGGGGGACACCGAGTGTCCTTAACTAACAGAATCTGACACTAACAGACAGCCAGCATCTATAGGTGACACCGAGTGTCCTTAACTAACAGAATCTGACACTAACAGACAGCCAGCATCTATAGGTGACACCGAGTGTCCTTAACTAACAGAATCTGACACTAACAGACAGCCAGCATCTATAGGTGACACCGGGGGACACCGAGTGTCCTTAACTAACAGAATCTGACACTAACAGACAGCCGGCACCTATAGGTGACACTGGGGGACACCGAGGGTCCTTAACTAACAGAATCTGACACTAACAGACAGCCAGCATCTATAGGTGACACCGGGGGACACCGAGGGTCCTTAACTAACAGAATCTGACACTAACAGACAGCCGGCATCTATAGGTGACATCGAGTGTCCTTAACTAACAGAATCTGACACTAACAGACAGCCAGCATCTATAGGTGACACCGAGTGTCCTTAACTAACAGAATCTGACACTAATAGACAACAGGCATCTATAGGTGACACCGAGTGTCCTTAACTAACAGAATCTGACACTAACAGACAGCCAGCATCTATAGGTGACACCGAGTGTCCTTAACTAACAGAATCTGACACTAACAGACAGCCAGCATCTATAGGTGACACCGAGTGTCCTTAACTAACAGAATCTGACACTAACAGACAGCCAGCATCTATAGGTGACACCGAGTGTCCTTAACTAACAGAATCTGACACTAACAGACACCCAGCATCTATAGGTGACACCGGGGGACACCGAGTGTCCTTAACTAACAGAATCTGACACTAACAGACAGCCAGCATCCATAGGTGACACCGAGTGTCCTTAACTAAAACAATCTGACACTAACAGACAGCCAGCATCTATAGGTGACACCGAGTGTCCTTAACTAACAGAATCTGACACTAACAGACAGCCAGCATCTATAGGTGACACCGAGTGTCCTTAACTAACAGAATCTGACACTAACAGACAGCCAGCATCCATAGGTGACACCGGGGGTCACCGAGTGTCCTTAACTAACAGAATCTGACACTAACAGACAGCCGGCATCTATAGGTGACACTGGGGGACACCGAGTGTCCTTCACTAACAGAATCTGACCCTAACAGACAGCCAGCATCTATAGGTGACACCGGGGGACACCGAGGGTCCTTAACTAACAGAATCTGACACTAACAGACAGCCAGCATCTATAGGTGACACCGAGTGTCCTTAACTAACAGAATCTGACACTAACAGACAGCCAGCATCTATAGGTGACACCGAGTGTCCTTAACTAAAACAATCTGACACTAACAGACAGCCAGCATCTATAGGTGACACCGGGGGACACCGAGGGTCCTTAACTAACAGAATCTGACACTAACAGACAGCCAGCATCTATAGGTGACACCGGGAGACACCGAGTGTCCTTAACTAACAGAATCTGACACTAACAGACAACAGGCATCTATAGGTGACACCGAGTGTCCTTAACTAACAGAATCTGACACTAACAGACAGCCAGCATCTATAGGTGACACCGAGTGTCCTTAACTAACAGAATCTGACACTAACAGACAGCCAGCATCTATAGGTGACACCGAGTGTCCTTAACTAACAGAATCTGACACTAACAGACAGCCAGCATCTATAGGTGACACTGGGGGACACCGAGTGTCCTTAACTAACAGAATCTGACACTAACAGACAGCCAGCATCTATAGGTGACACCGGGGGACACCGAGTGTCCTTAACTAACAGAATCTGACACTAACAGACAGCCAGCATCTATAGGTGACACCGAGTGTCCTCAACTAACAGAATCTGACACTAACAGACAGCCAGCATCTATAGGTGACACCGGGGGACACCGAGTGTCCTTAACTAACAGAATCTGACACTAACAGACAGCCAGCATCTATAGGTGACACCGAGTGTCCTTAACTAACAGAATCTGACACTAACAGACAGCCAGCATCTATAGGTGACACCAAGTGTCCTTAACTAACAGAATCTGACACTAACAGACAGCCAGAATCTATAGGTCACAACGGGGGACACCGAGTGTCCTTAACTAACAGAATCTGACACTAACAGACAGCCAGCATCTATAGGTGACACCGAGTGTCCTTAACTAACAGAATCTGACACTAACAGACAGCCAGCATCCATAGGTGACACCGAGTGTCCTTAACTAACAGAATCTGACACTAACAGACAGCCAGCATCTATAGGTGACACCGGGGGACACCGAGTGTCCTTAACTAACAGAATCTGACACTAACAGACAGCCAGCATCTATAGGTGACACCGGGGGACACCGAGTGTCCTTAACTAACAGAATCTGACACTAACAGACAGCCAGCATCTATAGGTGACACCGAGTGTCCTTAACTAACAGAATCTGACACTAACAGACAGCCAGCATCTATAGGTGACACCGGGGGACACCGAGGGTCCTTAACTAACAGAATCTGACACTAAGAGACAGCCAGCATCTATAGGTGACACCGAGTGTCCTTAACTAACAGAATCTGACACTAACAGACAGCCAGCATCTATAGGTGACACCGAGTGTCCTTAACTAACAGAATCTGACACTAACAGACAGCCAGCATCTATAGGTGACACTGGGGGACACCGAGTGTCCTTAACTAACAGAATCTGACACTAACAGACAGCCAGCATCTATAGGTGACACCGGGGGACACCGAGGGTCCTTAACTAACAGAATCTGACACTAACAGACAGTCAGCATCTATAGGTGACACCGGGGGACACCGAGGGTCCTTAACTAACAGAATCTGACACTAACAGACAGCCAGCATCTATAGGTGACACCGGGGGACACCGAGTGTCCTTAACTAACAGAATCTGACACTAACAGACAGCCAGCATCTATAGGTGACACCAAGTGTCCTTAACTAACAGAATCTGACACTAACAGACAGCCAGCATCTATAGGTGACACCGAGTGTCCTTAACAAAAAATCTGACACTAACAGACAGCCAGCATCTATAGGTGACACCGGGGGACACTGAGTGTCCTTAACTAACAGAATCTGACACTAACAGACAGCCAGCCTCTATAGGTGACACCGAGGGTCCTTAACTAACAGAATCTGACACTAACAGACAGCCAGCATCTATAGGTGACACCGAGTGTCCTTAACTAACAGAATCTGACACTAACAGACAGCCAGCATCTATAGGTGACACCGGGGGACACCGAGGGTCCTTAACTAACAGAATCTGACACTAACAGACAGCCAGCATCTATAGGTGACACTGGGGGACACCGAGTGTCCTTAACTAACAGAATCTGACACTAACAGACAGCCAGCATCTATAGGTGACACCGAGTGTCCTTAACTAACAGAATCTGACACTAACAGACAGCCAGCATCTATAGGTGACACCGAGTGTCCTTAACTAACAGAATCTGACACTAACAGACAGCCAGCATCTATAGGTGACACCGGGGGACACCGAGTGTCCTTAACTAACAGAATCTGACACTAACAGACAGCCGGCACCTATAGGTGACACTGGGGGACACCGAGTGTCCTTAACTAACAGAATCTGACACTAACAGACAGCCAGCATCTATAGGTGACACCGAGTGTCCTTAACTAACAGAATCTGACACTAACAGACAGCCAGCATCTATAGGTGACACCGGGGGACACCGAGGGTCCTTAACTAACAGAATCTGACACTAACAGACAGCCGGCATCTATAGGTGACATCGAGTGTCCTTAACTAACAGAATCTGACACTAACAGACAGCCAGCATCTATAGGTGACACCGAGTGTCCTTAACTAACAGAATCTGACACTAATAGACAACAGGCATCTATAGGTGACACCGAGTGTCCTTAACTAACAGAATCTGACACTAACAGACAGCCAGCATCTATAGGTGACACCGAGTGTCCTTAACTAACAGAATCTGACACTAACAGACAGCCAGCATCTATAGGTGACACCGAGTGTCCTTAACTAACAGAATCTGACACTAACAGACAGCCAGCATCTATAGGTGACACCGAGTGTCCTTAACTAACAGAATCTGACACTAACAGACACCCAGCATCTATAGGTGACACCGGGGGACACCGAGTGTCCTTAACTAACAGAATCTGACACTAACAGACAGCCAGCATCTATAGGTGACACCGGGGGACACCGAGGGTCCTTAACTAACAGAATCTGACACTAACAGACAGCCAGCATCTATAGGTGACACCGGGGGGCAGCGAGTGTCCTTAACTAACAGAATCTGACACTAACAGACAGCCAGCATCTATAGGTGACACCGAGTGTCCTTAACTAACAGAATCTGACACTAACAGACAGCCAGCATCTATAGGTGACACCGAGTGTCCTTAACTAACAGAATCTGACACTAACAGACAGCCAGCATCTATAGGTGACACCGAGTGTCCTTAACTAACAGAATCTGACACTAACAGACAGCCAGCATCTATAGGTGACACCGAGTGTCCTTAACTAACAGAATCTGACCCTAACAGACAGCCAGCATCTATAGGTGACACCGGGGGACACCGAGTGTCCTTAACTAACAGAATCTGACACTAACAGACAGCCAGCATCCATAGGTGACACCGAGTGTCCTTAACTAAAACAATCTGACACTAACAGACAGCCAGCATCTATAGGTGACACCGAGTGTCCTTAACTAACAGAATCTGACACTAACAGACAGCCAGCATCTATAGGTGACACCGAGTGTCCTTAACTAACAGAATCTGACACTAACAGACAGCCAGCATCCATAGGTGACACCGGGGGTCACCGAGTGTCCTTAACTAACAGAATCTGACACTAACAGACAGCCGGCATCTATAGGTGACACTGGGGGACACCGAGTGTCCTTCACTAACAGAATCTGACCCTAACAGACAGCCAGCATCTATAGGTGACACCGGGGGACACCGAGGGTCCTTAACTAACAGAATCTGACACTAACAGACAGCCAGCATCTATAGGTGACACCGAGTGTCCTTAACTAACAGAATCTGACACTAACAGACAGCCAGCATCTATAGGTGACACCGAGTGTCCTTAACTAAAACAATCTGACACTAACAGACAGCCAGCATCTATAGGTGACACCGGGGGACACCGAGGGTCCTTAACTAACAGAATCTGACACTAACAGACAGCCAGCATCTATAGGTGACACCGGGAGACACCGAGTGTCCTTAACTAACAGAATCTGACACTAACAGACAACAGGCATCTATAGGTGACACCGAGTGTCCTTAACTAACAGAATCTGACACTAACAGACAGCCAGCATCTATAGGTGACACCGAGTGTCCTTAACTAACAGAATCTGACACTAACAGACAGCCAGCATCTATAGGTGACACCGAGTGTCCTTAACTAACAGAATCTGACACTAACAGACAGCCAGCATCTATAGGTGACACTGGGGGACACCGAGTGTCCTTAACTAACAGAATCTGACACTAACAGACAGCCAGCATCTATAGGTGACACCGGGGGACACCGAGTGTCCTTAACTAACAGAATCTGACACTAACAGACAGCCAGCATCTATAGGTGACACCGAGTGTCCTCAACTAACAGAATCTGACACTAACAGACAGCCAGCATCTATAGGTGACACCGGGGGACACCGAGTGTCCTTAACTAACAGAATCTGACACTAACAGACAGCCAGCATCTATAGGTGACACCGAGTGTCCTTAACTAACAGAATCTGACACTAACAGACAGCCAGCATCTATAGGTGACACCAAGTGTCCTTAACTAACAGAATCTGACACTAACAGACAGCCAGAATCTATAGGTCACAACGGGGGACACCGAGTGTCCTTAACTAACAGAATCTGACACTAACAGACAGCCAGCATCTATAGGTGACACCGAGTGTCCTTAACTAACAGAATCTGACACTAACAGACAGCCAGCATCCATAGGTGACACCGAGTGTCCTTAACTAACAGAATCTGACACTAACAGACAGCCAGCATCTATAGGTGACACCGGGGGACACCGAGTGTCCTTAACTAACAGAATCTGACACTAACAGACAGCCAGCATCTATAGGTGACACCGGGGGACACCGAGTGTCCTTAACTAACAGAATCTGACACTAACAGACAGCCAGCATCTATAGGTGACACCGAGTGTCCTTAACTAACAGAATCTGACACTAACAGACAGCCAGCATCTATAGGTGACACCGGGGGACACCGAGGGTCCTTAACTAACAGAATCTGACACTAAGAGACAGCCAGCATCTATAGGTGACACCGAGTGTCCTTAACTAACAGAATCTGACACTAACAGACAGCCAGCATCTATAGGTGACACCGAGTGTCCTTAACTAACAGAATCTGACACTAACAGACAGCCAGCATCTATAGGTGACACTGGGGGACACCGAGTGTCCTTAACTAACAGAATCTGACACTAACAGACAGCCAGCATCTATAGGTGACACCGGGGGACACCGAGGGTCCTTAACTAACAGAATCTGACACTAACAGACAGTCAGCATCTATAGGTGACACCGGGGGACACCGAGGGTCCTTAACTAACAGAATCTGACACTAACAGACAGCCAGCATCTATAGGTGACACCGGGGGACACCGAGTGTCCTTAACTAACAGAATCTGACACTAACAGACAGCCAGCATCTATAGGTGACACCAAGTGTCCTTAACTAACAGAATCTGACACTAACAGACAGCCAGCATCTATAGGTGACACCGAGTGTCCTTAACAAAAAATCTGACACTAACAGACAGCCAGCATCTATAGGTGACACCGGGGGACACTGAGTGTCCTTAACTAACAGAATCTGACACTAACAGACAGCCAGCCTCTATAGGTGACACCGAGGGTCCTTAACTAACAGAATCTGACACTAACAGACAGCCAGCATCTATAGGTGACACCGAGTGTCCTTAACTAACAGAATCTGACACTAACAGACAGCCAGCATCTATAGGTGACACCGGGGGACACCGAGGGTCCTTAACTAACAGAATCTGACACTAACAGACAGCCAGCATCTATAGGTGACACTGGGGGACACCGAGTGTCCTTAACTAACAGAATCTGACACTAACAGACAGCCAGCATCTATAGGTGACACCGAGTGTCCTTAACTAACAGAATCTGACACTAACAGACAGCCAGCATCTATAGGTGACACCGAGTGTCCTTAACTAACAGAATCTGACACTAACAGACAGCCAGCATCTATAGGTGACACCGGGGGACACCGAGTGTCCTTAACTAACAGAATCTGACACTAACAGACAGCCGGCACCTATAGGTGACACTGGGGGACACCGAGTGTCCTTAACTAACAGAATCTGACACTAACAGACAGCCAGCATCTATAGGTGACACCGAGTGTCCTTAACTAACAGAATCTGACACTAACAGACAGCCAGCATCTATAGGTGACACCGGGGGACACCGAGGGTCCTTAACTAACAGAATCTGACACTAACAGACAGCCGGCATCTATAGGTGACATCGAGTGTCCTTAACTAACAGAATCTGACACTAACAGACAGCCAGCATCTATAGGTGACACCGAGTGTCCTTAACTAACAGAATCTGACACTAATAGACAACAGGCATCTATAGGTGACACCGAGTGTCCTTAACTAACAGAATCTGACACTAACAGACAGCCAGCATCTATAGGTGACACCGAGTGTCCTTAACTAACAGAATCTGACACTAACAGACAGCCAGCATCTATAGGTGACACCGAGTGTCCTTAACTAACAGAATCTGACACTAACAGACAGCCAGCATCTATAGGTGACACCGAGTGTCCTTAACTAACAGAATCTGACACTAACAGACACCCAGCATCTATAGGTGACACCGGGGGACACCGAGTGTCCTTAACTAACAGAATCTGACACTAACAGACAGCCAGCATCTATAGGTGACACCGGGGGACACCGAGGGTCCTTAACTAACAGAATCTGACACTAACAGACAGCCAGCATCTATAGGTGACACCGGGGGGCAGCGAGTGTCCTTAACTAACAGAATCTGACACTAACAGACAGCCAGCATCCATAGGTGACACCGAGTGTCCTTAACTAAAACAATCTGACACTAACAGACAGCCAGCATCTATAGGTGACACCGAGTGTCCTTAACTAACAGAATCTGACACTAACAGACAGCCAGCATCTATAGGTGACACCGAGTGTCCTTAACTAACAGAATCTGACACTAACAGACAGCCAGCATCTATAGGTGACACCGAGTGTCCTTAACTAACAGAATCTGACACTAACAGACAGCCGGCATCTATAGGTAACACTGGGGGACACCGAGTGTCCTTCACTAACAGAATCTGACCCTAACAGACAGCCAGCATCTATAGGTGACACCGGGGGGGACCGAGGGTCCTTAACTAACAGAATCTGACACTAACAGACAGCCAGCATCTATAGGTGACACCGAGTGTCCTTAACTAACAGAATCTGACACTAACAGACAGCCAGCATCTATAGGTGACACCGAGTGTCCTTAACTAACAGAATCTGCACTAACAGACAGCCAGCATCTATAGGTGACACCGGGGGACACCGAGGGTCCTTAACTAACAGAATCTGACACTAACAGACAGCCAGCATCTATAGGTGACACCGAGTGTCCTTAACTAACAGAATCTGACACTAACAGACAGCCAGCATCTATAGGTGACACCGAGTGTCCTTAACTAAAACAATCTGACACTAACAGACAGCCAGCATCTATAGGTGACACCGGGGGACACCGAGGGTCCTTAACTAACAGAATCTGACACTAACAGACAGCCAGCATCTATAGGTGACACCGGGAGACACCGAGTGTCCTTAACTAACAGAATCTGACACTAACAGACAACAGGCATCTATAGGTGACACCGAGTGTCCTTAACTAACAGAATCTGACACTAACAGACAACAGGCATCTATAGGTGACACCGAGTGTCCTTAACTAACAGAATCTGACACTAACAGACAGCCAGCATCTATAGGTGACACCGAGTGTCCTTAACTAACAGAATCTGACACTAACAGACAGCCAGCATCTATAGGTGACACCGAGTGTCCTTAACTAACAGAATCTGACACTAACAGACAGCCAGCATCTATAGGTGACACCGAGTGTCCTTAACTAACAGAATCTGACACTAACAGACAGCCAGCATCTATAGGTGACACCGGGGGACACCGAGTGTCCTTAACTAACAGAATCTGACACTAACAGACAGCCAGCATCTATAGGTGACACCGGGGGACACCGAGTGTCCTTAACTAACAGAATCTGACACTAACAGACAGCCAGCATCTATAGGTGACACCGAGTGTCCTTAACTAACAGAATCTGACACTAACAGACAGCCAGCATCTATAGGTGACACCGGGGGACACCGAGGGTCCTTAACTAACAGAATCTGACACTAAGAGACAGCCAGCATGTATAGGTGACACCGAGTGTCCTTAACTAACAGAATCTGACACTAACAGACAGCCAGCATCTATAGGTGACACCGAGTGTCCTTAACTAACAGAATCTGACACTAACAGACAGCCAGCATCTATAGGTGACACCGAGTGTCCTTAACTAACAGAATCTGACACTAACAGACAGCCAGCATCTATAGGTGACACCGGGGGACACCGAGTGTCCTTAACTAACAGAATCTGACACTAACAGACAGCCAGCATCTATAGGTGACACCGGGGGACACCGAGTGTCCTTAACTAACAGAATCTGACACTAACAGACAGCCAGCATCTATAGGTGACACCGAGTGTCCTTAACTAACAGAATCTGACACTAACAGACAGCCAGCATCTATAGGTGACACCGGGGGACACCGAGGGTCCTTAACTAACAGAATCTGACACTAAGAGACAGCCAGCATCTATAGGTGACACCGAGTGTCCTTAACTAACAGAATCTGACACTAACAGACAGCCAGCATCTATAGGTGACACCGAGTGTCCTTAACTAACAGAATCTGACACTAACAGACAGCCAGCATCTATAGGTGACACTGGGGGACACCGAGTGTCCTTAACTAACAGAATCTGACACTAACAGACAGCCAGCATCTATAGGTGACACCGGGGGACACCGAGGGTCCTTAACTAACAGAATCTGACACTAACAGACAGTCAGCATCTATAGGTGACACCGGGGGACACCGAGGGTCCTTAACTAACAGAATCTGACACTAACAGACAGCCAGCATCTATAGGTGACACCGGGGGACACCGAGTGTCCTTAACTAACAGAATCTGACACTAACAGACAGCCAGCATCTATAGGTGACACCAAGTGTCCTTAACTAACAGAATCTGACACTAACAGACAGCCAGCATCTATAGGTGACACCGAGTGTCCTTAACAAAAAATCTGACACTAACAGACAGCCAGCATCTATAGGTGACACCGGGGGACACTGAGTGTCCTTAACTAACAGAATCTGACACTAACAGACAGCCAGCCTCTATAGGTGACACCGAGGGTCCTTAACTAACAGAATCTGACACTAACAGACAGCCAGCATCTATAGGTGACACCGAGTGTCCTTAACTAACAGAATCTGACACTAACAGACAGCCAGCATCTATAGGTGACACCGGGGGACACCGAGGGTCCTTAACTAACAGAATCTGACACTAACAGACAGCCAGCATCTATAGGTGACACTGGGGGACACCGAGTGTCCTTAACTAACAGAATCTGACACTAACAGACAGCCAGCATCTATAGGTGACACCGAGTGTCCTTAACTAACAGAATCTGACACTAACAGACAGCCAGCATCTATAGGTGACACCGAGTGTCCTTAACTAACAGAATCTGACACTAACAGACAGCCAGCATCTATAGGTGACACCGGGGGACACCGAGTGTCCTTAACTAACAGAATCTGACACTAACAGACAGCCGGCACCTATAGGTGACACTGGGGGACACCGAGTGTCCTTAACTAACAGAATCTGACACTAACAGACAGCCAGCATCTATAGGTGACACCGAGTGTCCTTAACTAACAGAATCTGACACTAACAGACAGCCAGCATCTATAGGTGACACCGGGGGACACCGAGGGTCCTTAACTAACAGAATCTGACACTAACAGACAGCCGGCATCTATAGGTGACATCGAGTGTCCTTAACTAACAGAATCTGACACTAACAGACAGCCAGCATCTATAGGTGACACCGAGTGTCCTTAACTAACAGAATCTGACACTAATAGACAACAGGCATCTATAGGTGACACCGAGTGTCCTTAACTAACAGAATCTGACACTAACAGACAGCCAGCATCTATAGGTGACACCGAGTGTCCTTAACTAACAGAATCTGACACTAACAGACAGCCAGCATCTATAGGTGACACCGAGTGTCCTTAACTAACAGAATCTGACACTAACAGACAGCCAGCATCTATAGGTGACACCGAGTGTCCTTAACTAACAGAATCTGACACTAACAGACACCCAGCATCTATAGGTGACACCGGGGGACACCGAGTGTCCTTAACTAACAGAATCTGACACTAACAGACAGCCAGCATCTATAGGTGACACCGGGGGACACCGAGGGTCCTTAACTAACAGAATCTGACACTAACAGACAGCCAGCATCTATAGGTGACACCGGGGGGCAGCGAGTGTCCTTAACTAACAGAATCTGACACTAACAGACAGCCAGCATCCATAGGTGACACCGAGTGTCCTTAACTAAAACAATCTGACACTAACAGACAGCCAGCATCTATAGGTGACACCGAGTGTCCTTAACTAACAGAATCTGACACTAACAGACAGCCAGCATCTATAGGTGACACCGAGTGTCCTTAACTAACAGAATCTGACACTAACAGACAGCCAGCATCTATAGGTGACACCGAGTGTCCTTAACTAACAGAATCTGACACTAACAGACAGCCGGCATCTATAGGTGACACTGGGGGACACCGAGTGTCCTTCACTAACAGAATCTGACCCTAACAGACAGCCAGCATCTATAGGTGACACCGGGGGGGACCGAGGGTCCTTAACTAACAGAATCTGACACTAACAGACAGCCAGCATCTATAGGTGACACCGAGTGTCCTTAACTAACAGAATCTGACACTAACAGACAGCCAGCATCTATAGGTGACACCGAGTGTCCTTAACTAACAGAATCTGCACTAACAGACAGCCAGCATCTATAGGTGACACCGGGGGACACCGAGGGTCCTTAACTAACAGAATCTGACACTAACAGACAGCCAGCATCTATAGGTGACACCGAGTGTCCTTAACTAACAGAATCTGACACTAACAGACAGCCAGCATCTATAGGTGACACCGAGTGTCCTTAACTAAAACAATCTGACACTAACAGACAGCCAGCATCTATAGGTGACACCGGGGGACACCGAGGGTCCTTAACTAACAGAATCTGACACTAACAGACAGCCAGCATCTATAGGTGACACCGGGAGACACCGAGTGTCCTTAACTAACAGAATCTGACACTAACAGACAACAGGCATCTATAGGTGACACCGAGTGTCCTTAACTAACAGAATCTGACACTAACAGACAACAGGCATCTATAGGTGACACCGAGTGTCCTTAACTAACAGAATCTGACACTAACAGACAGCCAGCATCTATAGGTGACACCGAGTGTCCTTAACTAACAGAATCTGACACTAACAGACAGCCAGCATCTATAGGTGACACCGAGTGTCCTTAACTAACAGAATCTGACACTAACAGACAGCCAGCATCTATAGGTGACACCGGGGGACACCGAGTGTCCTTAACTAACAGAATCTGACACTAACAGACAGCCAGCATCTATAGGTGACACCGGGGGACACCGAGTGTCCTTAACTAACAGAATCTGACACTAACAGACAGCCAGCATCTATAGGTGACACCGAGTGTCCTTAACTAACAGAATCTGACACTAACAGACAGCCAGCATCTATAGGTGACACCGGGGGACACCGAGGGTCCTTAACTAACAGAATCTGACACTAAGAGACAGCCAGCATGTATAGGTGACACCGAGTGTCCTTAACTAACAGAATCTGACACTAACAGACAGCCAGCATCTATAGGTGACACCGAGTGTCCTTAACTAACAGAATCTGACACTAACAGACAGCCAGCATCTATAGGTGACACCGAGTGTCCTTAACTAACAGAATCTGACACTAACAGACAGCCAGCATCTATAGGTGACACCGGGGGACACCGAGTGTCCTTAACTAACAGAATCTGACACTAACAGACAGCCAGCATCTATAGGTGACACCGGGGGACACCGAGTGTCCTTAACTAACAGAATCTGACACTAACAGACAGCCAGCATCTATAGGTGACACCAAGTGTCCTTAACTAACAGAATCTGACACTAACAGACAGCCAGCATCTATAGGTGACACCGAGTGTCCTTAACAAAAAATCTGACACTAACAGACAGCCAGCATCTATAGGTGACACCGGGGGACACTGAGTGTCCTTAACTAACAGAATCTGACACTAACAGACAACAGGCATCTATAGGTGACACCGAGTGTCCTTAACTAACAGAATCTGACACTAACAGACAACAGGCATCTATAGGTGACACCGAGTGTCCTTAACTAACAGAATCTGACACTAACAGACAGCCAGCATCTATAGGTGACACCGAGTGTCCTTAACTAACAGAATCTGACACTAACAGACAGCCAGCATCCATAGGTGACACCGAGTGTCCTTAACTAAAACAATCTGACACTAACAGACAGCCAGCATCTATAGGTGACACCGAGTGTCCTTAACTAACAGAATCTGACACTAACAGACAGCCAGCATCTATAGGTGACACCGAGTGTCCTTAACTAACAGAATCTGACACTAACAGACAGCCAGCATCCATAGGTGACACCGGGGGTCACCGAGTGTCCTTAACTAACAGAATCTGACACTAACAGACAGCCGGCATCTATAGGTGACACTGGGGGACACCGAGTGTCCTTCACTAACAGAATCTGACCCTAACAGACAGCCAGCATCTATAGGTGACACCGGGGGACACCGAGGGTCCTTAACTAACAGAATCTGACACTAACAGACAGCCAGCATCTATAGGTGACACCGAGTGTCCTTAACTAACAGAATCTGACACTAACAGACAGCCAGCATCTATAGGTGACACCGAGTGTCCTTAACTAAAACAATCTGACACTAACAGACAGCCAGCATCTATAGGTGACACCGGGGGACACCGAGGGTCCTTAACTAACAGAATCTGACACTAACAGACAGCCAGCATCTATAGGTGACACCGGGAGACACCGAGTGTCCTTAACTAACAGAATCTGACACTAACAGACAACAGGCATCTATAGGTGACACCGAGTGTCCTTAACTAACAGAATCTGACACTAACAGACAGCCAGCATCTATAGGTGACACCGAGTGTCCTTAACTAACAGAATCTGACACTAACAGACAGCCAGCATCTATAGGTGACACCGAGTGTCCTTAACTAACAGAATCTGACACTAACAGACAGCCAGCATCTATAGGTGACACTGGGGGACACCGAGTGTCCTTAACTAACAGAATCTGACACTAACAGACAGCCAGCATCTATAGGTGACACCGGGGGACACCGAGTGTCCTTAACTAACAGAATCTGACACTAACAGACAGCCAGCATCTATAGGTGACACCGAGTGTCCTCAACTAACAGAATCTGACACTAACAGACAGCCAGCATCTATAGGTGACACCGGGGGACACCGAGTGTCCTTAACTAACAGAATCTGACACTAACAGACAGCCAGCATCTATAGGTGACACCGAGTGTCCTTAACTAACAGAATCTGACACTAACAGACAGCCAGCATCCATAGGTGACACCGAGTGTCCTTAACTAACAGAATCTGACACTAACAGACAGCCAGCATCTATAGGTGACACCGGGGGACACCGAGTGTCCTTAACTAACAGAATCTGACACTAACAGACAGCCAGCATCTATAGGTGACACCGGGGGACACCGAGTGTCCTTAACTAACAGAATCTGACACTAACAGACAGCCAGCATCTATAGGTGACACCGAGTGTCCTTAACTAACAGAATCTGACACTAACAGACAGCCAGCATCTATAGGTCACACCGGGGGACACCGAGGGTCCTTAACTAACAGAATCCGACACTAACAGACAGCCAGCATCTATAGGTGACACCGGGGGACACTGAGTGTCCTTAACTAACAGAATCTGACACTAACAGACAGCCAGCATCTATAGGTGACACCGAGTGTCCTTAACTAACAGAATCTGACACTAACAGACAGCCAGCATCTATAGGTGACACCGGGGGACACCGAGGGTCCTTAACTAACAGAATCTGACACTAAGAGACAGCCAGCATCTATAGGTGACACCGAGTGTCCTTAACTAACAGAATCTGACACTAACAGACAGCCAGCATCTATAGGTGACACCGAGTGTCCTTAACTAACAGAATCTGACACTAACAGACAGCCAGCATCTATAGGTGACACTGGGGGACACCGAGTGTCCTTAACTAACAGAATCTGACACTAACAGACAGCCAGCATCTATAGGTGACACCGGGGGACACCGAGGGTCCTTAACTAACAGAATCTGACACTAACAGACAGTCAGCATCTATAGGTGACACCGGGGGACACCGAGGGTCCTTAACTAACAGAATCTGACACTAACAGACAGCCAGCATCTATAGGTGACACCGGGGGACACCGAGTGTCCTTAACTAACAGAATCTGACACTAACAGACAGCCAGCATCTATAGGTGACACCAAGTGTCCTTAACTAACAGAATCTGACACTAACAGACAGCCAGCATCTATAGGTGACACCGAGTGTCCTTAACTAACAGAATCTGACACTAACAGACAGCCAGCATCTATAGGTGACACCGGGGGACACCGAGGGTCCTTAACTAACAGAATCTGACACTAACAGACAGCCAGCATCTATAGGTGACACTGGGGGACACCGAGTGTCCTTAACTAACAGAATCTGACACTAACAGACAGCCAGCATCTATAGGTGACACCGAGTGTCCTTAACTAACAGAATCTGACACTAACAGACAGCCAGCATCTATAGGTGACACCGAGTGTCCTTAACTAACAGAATCTGACACTAACAGACAGCCAGCATCTATAGGTGACACCGGGGGACACCGAGTGTCCTTAACTAACAGAATCTGACACTAACAGACAGCCGGCACCTATAGGTGACACTGGGGGACACCGAGGGTCCTTAACTAACAGAATCTGACACTAACAGACAGCCAGCATCTATAGGTGACACCGAGTGTCCTTAACTAACAGAATCTGACACTAACAGACAGCCAGCATCTATAGGTGACACCGGGGGACACCGAGGGTCCTTAACTAACAGAATCTGACACTAACAGACAGCCGGCATCTATAGGTGACATCGAGTGTCCTTAACTAACAGAATCTGACACTAACAGACAGCCAGCATCTATAGGTGACACCGAGTGTCCTTAACTAACAGAATCTGACACTAATAGACAACAGGCATCTATAGGTGACACCGAGTGTCCTTAACTAACAGAATCTGACACTAACAGACAGCCAGCATCTATAGGTGACACCGAGTGTCCTTAACTAACAGAATCTGACACTAACAGACAGCCAGCATCTATAGGTGACACCGAGTGTCCTTAACTAACAGAATCTGACACTAACAGACAGCCAGCATCTATAGGTGACACCGAGTGTCCTTAACTAACAGAATCTGACACTAACAGACACCCAGCATCTATAGGTGACACCGGGGGACACCGAGTGTCCTTAACTAACAGAATCTGACACTAACAGACAGCCAGCATCTATAGGTGACACCGGGGGGCAGCGAGTGTCCTTAACTAACAGAATCTGACACTAACAGACAGCCAGCATCCATAGGTGACACCGAGTGTCCTTAACTAAAACAATCTGACACTAACAGACAGCCAGCATCTATAGGTGACACCGAGTGTCCTTAACTAACAGAATCTGACACTAACAGACAGCCAGCATCTATAGGTGACACCGAGTGTCCTTAACTAACAGAATCTGACACTAACAGACAGCCAGCATCTATAGGTGACACCGAGTGTCCTTAACTAACAGAATCTGACACTAACAGACAGCCGGCATCTATAGGTGACACTGGGGGACACCGAGTGTCCTTCACTAACAGAATCTGACACTAACAGACAGCCAGCATCTATAGGTGACACCGGGGGGGACCGAGGGTCCTTAACTAACAGAATCTGACACTAACAGACAGCCAGCATCTATAGGTGACACCGAGTGTCCTTAACTAACAGAATCTGACACTAACAGACAGCCAGCATCTATAGGTGACACCGAGTGTCCTTAACTAACAGAATCTGCACTAACAGACAGCCAGCATCTATAGGTGACACCGGGGGACACCGAGGGTCCTTAACTAACAGAATCTGACACTAACAGACAGCCAGCATCTATAGGTGACACCGAGTGTCCTTAACTAACAGAATCTGACACTAACAGACAGCCAGCATCTATAGGTGACACCGAGTGTCCTTAACTAAAACAATCTGACACTAACAGACAGCCAGCATCTATAGGTGACACCGGGGGACACCGAGGGTCCTTAACTAACAGAATCTGACACTAACAGACAGCCAGCATCTATAGGTGACACCGGGAGACACCGAGTGTCCTTAACTAACAGAATCTGACACTAACAGACAACAGGCATCTATAGGTGACACCGAGTGTCCTTAACTAACAGAATCTGACACTAACAGACAACAGGCATCTATAGGTGACACCGAGTGTCCTTAACTAACAGAATCTGACACTAACAGACAGCCAGCATCTATAGGTGACACCGAGTGTCCTTAACTAACAGAATCTGACACTAACAGACAGCCAGCATCTATAGGTGACACCGAGTGTCCTTAACTAACAGAATCTGACACTAACAGACAGCCAGCATCTATAGGTGACACCGAGTGTCCTTAACTAACAGAATCTGACACTAACAGACAGCCAGCATCTATAGGTGACACCGGGGGACACCGAGTGTCCTTAACTAACAGAATCTGACACTAACAGACAGCCAGCATCTATAGGTGACACCGGGGGACACCGAGTGTCCTTAACTAACAGAATCTGACACTAACAGACAGCCAGCATCTATAGGTGACACCGAGTGTCCTTAACTAACAGAATCTGACACTAACAGACAGCCAGCATCTATAGGTGACACCGGGGGACACCGAGGGTCCTTAACTAACAGAATCTGACACTAAGAGACAGCCAGCATGTATAGGTGACACCGAGTGTCCTTAACTAACAGAATCTGACACTAACAGACAGCCAGCATCTATAGGTGACACCGAGTGTCCTTAACTAACAGAATCTGACACTAACAGACAGCCAGCATCTATAGGTGACACCGAGTGTCCTTAACTAACAGAATCTGACACTAACAGACAGCCAGCATCTATAGGTGACACCGGGGGACACCGAGTGTCCTTAACTAACAGAATCTGACACTAACAGACAGCCAGCATCTATAGGTGACACCGGGGGACACCGAGTGTCCTTAACTAACAGAATCTGACACTAACAGACAGCCAGCATCTATAGGTGACACCAAGTGTCCTTAACTAACAGAATCTGACACTAACAGACAGCCAGCATCTATAGGTGACACCGAGTGTCCTTAACAAAAAATCTGACACTAACAGACAGCCAGCATCTATAGGTGACACCGGGGGACACTGAGTGTCCTTAACTAACAGAATCTGACACTAACAGACAGCCAGCATCTATAGGTGACACCGAGGGTCCTTAACTAACAGAATCTGACACTAACAGACAGCCAGCATCTATAGGTGACACCGAGTGTCCTTAACTAACAGAATCTGACACTAACAGACAGCCAGCATCTATAGGTGACACCGGGGGACACCGAGGGTCCTTAACTAACAGAATCTGACACTAACAGACAGCCGGCATCTATAGGTGACATCGAGTGTCCTTAACTAACAGAATCTGACACTAACAGACAGCCAGCATCTATAGGTGACACCGAGTGTCCTTAACTAACAGAATCTGACACTAACAGACAGCCAGCATCTATAGGTGACACCGAGTGTCCTTAACTAACAGAATCTGACACTAACAGACAGCCAGCATCTATAGGTGACACCGAGTGTCCTTAACTAACAGAATCTGACACTAACAGACAGCCAGCATCTATAGGTGACACTGGGGGACACTGAGTGTCCTTAACTAACAGAATCTGACACTAACAGACAGCCAGCATCTATAGGTGACACCGGGGGACACCGAGTGTCCTTAACTAACAGAATCTGACACTAACAGACAGCCAGCATCTATAGGTGACACCGAGTGTCCTTAACTAACAGAATCTGACACTAACAGACAGCCAGCATCTATAGGTGACACCGAGTGTCCTTAACTAACAGAATCTGACACTAACAGACAGCCAGCATCTATAGGTGACACCGAGTGTCCTTAACTAACAGAATCTGCACTAACAGACAGCCAGCATCTATAGGTGACACCGAGTGTCCTTAACTAACAGAATCTGACACTAACAGACAGCCAGCATCTATAGGTGACACCGAGTGTCCTTAACTAACAGAATCTGACACTAACAGACAGCCAGCATCTATAGGTGACACCGGGGGACACCGAGTGTCCTTAACTAACAGAATCTGACACTAACAGACAGCCAGCATCTATAGGTGACACCGAGTGTCCTTAACTAACAGAATCTGACACTAACAGCCAGCCAGCATCTATAGGTGACACCGGGGGACACCGAGTGTCCTTAACTAACAGAATCTGACACTAACAGACAGCCAGCATCTATAGGTGACACCGAGTGTCCTTAACTAACAGAATCTGCACTAACAGACAGCCAGCATCTATAGGTGACACCGGGGGACACCGAGGGTCCTTAACTAACAGAATCTGACACTAACAGACAGCCAGCATCTATAGGTGACACCGAGTGTCCTTAACTAACAGAATCTGACACTAACAGACAGCCAGCATCTATAGGTGACACCGGGGGTCACCGAGTGTCCTTAACTAACAGAATCTGACACTAACAGATAGCCGGCATCTATAGGTGACACTGGGGGACACCGAGTGTCCTTAACTAACAGAATCTGACACTAACAGACAGCCAGCATCTATAGGTGACACCGGGGGACACCGAGGGTCCTTAACTAACAGAATCTGACACTAACAGACAGTCAGCATCTATAGGTGACACCGGGGGACACCGAGGGTCCTTAACTAACAGAATCTGACACTAACAGACAGCCAGCATCTATAGGTGACACCGAGTGTCCTTAACTAACAGAATCTGACACTAACAGACAGCCAGCATCTATAGGTGACACCGAGTGTCCTTAACTAACAGAATCTGCACTAACAGACAGCCAGCATCTATAGGTGACACCGGGGGACACCGAGGGTCCTTAACTAACAGAATCTGACACTAACAGAGAGCCAGCATCTATAGGTGACACCGAGGGTCCTTAACTAACAGAATCTGACACTAACAGACAGCCAGCATCTATAGGTGACACCGAGTGTCCTTAACTAACAGAATCTGACACTAACATATAGCAGGCATCTATAGGTGACAGCAAGTGTATAATAAATAAATAATAAATAAACTGTAGACCTGAACCAGCTGTTGTGGCTACGTGTCCCTTTTTTAAATTGTGGCTCCACGATCCGGCCGTGTGCCCCCCGCGCCAGAACTACTGCCTTTGCCACATCCGCCACTTCCGCCGCAACGAGCCTGTCCTTGCCTCCGACGCGCAGTTTCCAAGGAAATCAAATAAGAGTACGCAAAATGTTTGTCTGATAATGAGCAAATTAAAATATAAATCAACTTTATATAGCCATAAACCATTTTCATATACAGAGGCGCAGCGCGGCCGTCTTGAGAGGGAAAAAGCGGCGTCGTATCCCCTCACCCCTGAAATGCTGGCTCCAGTAAAACGCCTGAGCAACACAACGAGCGGAGCAGAGGCCGCACTAACCTGTAGTGAGGAGGGGGCAGCTGCTGGATGACGTCGTGGATTTTAACCAACCGTTCTTCATCCGTCGCAGCAGAAACGGCGTCCTGGAACAAGGCGGGAAGGGATTTAGCTGCAAATAAGACTAGGTACCTGCCACAGCTTCTTGAACCCCGTGGCCAACGTCCTGCTCTTCAGTTGCGAGGAGGATCTTGTTGCTCTGCTCTGCCTGCAGAGAGGTGCCTGTCTCTTGGGGACAGACCGGCGCAGCGGTAACGTGAGAGAGGGCAAATCAATCAAGATCTGGGTCACTTTCTAGCTTAATTGCCCAGAGCAGTTCCTTGCAGAGAGCGTTCAGCTCCAAGCGGCGTTTGCTCCCAGTCCCGCTCCTGTTTGAGAAATCACTGGGGAATGGAAAACGATAGGGGAATTCTTGCAAGCACTGTCAGCGTCCCAGTAACCTTCTGCTGGGGCCCCAACGGTGGAATCAATACGGTGTGGAGTGGGGGACAAAGGCACGCCGGAGTAAACCTAGAGGGGAAATAGCAAAGGGACCTCAAACCTGGGGTGTCGCCGCGCTCTGAAATGCAGGGTGCTCCCAGCAGCGGGTAGCAAAGCCACACTGGTAATTTTGGAGATACGCCCTTCCCATCTCTCCAAAAACCCCCACTTCAGCAGAAGTGAGAGGAAGAGGAGTGGAGGACGGGTTGAGCTTGCTGCTGGATCCTCTTCAGCGCTCCTCTGTTCAACCTGCCACGCTGGAGGGGAAAGCGAAAGGCACTGCCTCGTACTTACCGAGAACTTCTCGTAGAGTTGGTAGGTCAGCAGAGGGTTCGGGAGTTCGCGGAAGTACAGTTTGCAGAGGGAGCCCACGCAGTGAATGTCCTGGATGTAAATGTCCTTCGTCAAGTCAGGAATCTGCTCGGAGTCAAACTCGTGGCTGGAAAGGAGAACAGAAAAATGGGCAAAGGGCTTTGCAAATGAGAAATGAAAATAAAACCCGGCGTGAATCACAGTCAAGAAAAGCAAGGGTTTCTTGATTTACAGGAAAAAATAAACACTTCATCACCAAAGCCACACGACCCATGGCTGTGGTGCTGCTAGACTGCACTTCTCCAAAATAAGGTATTTTTTTTTTCCTAATAAATTATTTTCAGTTAGTTTTACAACTGAATGGCGAGTCTGAAATCCCTTGTGCTGCAATGGGGCCCTTCACAAAGTCTCCAGAGCACGTCTTCCAAGCCCACGGAGACAATCTGAGTATTCAACTCCCGAGGGCTGTGACTGGGAGCTGCCCGAAGCAGGAGTGCCCACAGGTCTGAAAGAAAGCTGTCGTCCTCCTGCATTTCAGAGGCCTGGAGACGGAAACGACAAAGCAGCGCCATCGGCAGCTGCTGCACGTGGAAACCAGTGGGCGCAGAAAGTCCTCGGGGACAAGCTGGTGAGCTCAGCTCGCCTCTGCTGCAGGGTGAGCCAGGAACCACATGAAGAAAATCCCTGAGCATTCCCTTGCTTTTCAGAGAGAGAAAAGCCCAAATCACAAAACCTGCCTTCAGCACAGCTCGGGCACCCAGCTCGCCTCCCTCCGCCGACAGAGCAGAACCAGACCCCTAAGTGTCTCCAAGGCACCAGGCGTGTGTGTAACCGCAGCGGTCACCTGCACACCCCCCGAGCTCGGGAGGAGCTCCCTCCTCCCCCCAGAGACCAAGGCTGCGTGAGGGAAGCCATTGTCACTATGCCAGGCTGGGGGGAAGAAGAGGTCTCTGCTTCTTCGGACGGGAGGGCCATCACCCCGCCCCAGGTCCTCAAAGACAGCACAGAAGGAAATAAAGGTTTCTGTTCTCCCCAGCTGATGGACTCCCATAGCCACGCTCCTCAGCGCTCAGTATACGTCGCTCGCCCAGGCACCTTCTGACCCACCGCTTCCTCCGAGCTGGGGAGAAACTTCTTTCCTGCGCTTGGCTCCACAGCAGAGCTTGGAAGGGAGAGCGGGGAAGGACACCAACCCACCCCACACGAATAAACTGAGCCTTGGCTGAAATTCTCTGGCCGTACCCTGCCCTAGTCCAGTACTCCTGGGACTCCACCATATTTCCCCTAGGAACAAATCTCATGCCATGTCAGAGAACTGCCCCTGAAGAAGCAGAATACGGAAGAAGAAAGGGAAGCCCTGCTACATTCAGCCTTTCTTCTCTCTGCACTGGCTGTTTCGAGAACTAGAAATTATTTCTTTTGACCCCAAAAGAAGGTTTTTTTAGTAGAAGAATACAACTTCACAGACTCCCAAAACAGCCAGAGCCACACCAACTCCACAGCCACTCTGTTTTCCTGCCAGCCAAATAAAGGCGGCTGCTGCACTGCTAAAGAGCCAACCCCTAGAGTCCCATGTGGAATAAATTCTCTAACTTTCTCTCCAACCAAAAGGCCCTTTAAATCCAGGAGATCTAATTCTGCTATGTGAAAGTTAAGAGCAGTGACTCATTTCTAAGGATACTGCAGCCCTAGCTTTGCAACAAGCCAAGCGATCTGTTTATATAGCTGGGAACTGCAGCAATGCAACGTGTCCCACATTCATCAAGCAACCACCCACAAAAATCCGCAGTGATTTAGATGAACAACAGGGACAGAGTCTACAAGTTGGGCAATCTACTCCCTTCCTCTTGTCTTTGGAACATCTCAGAAAACTGAAAACCAGGCTGTCACTTCATTCTCTGCACTGTACCAGGGAATTATGCCGTTAAAAGTTTCAGAAAACCATTTCTAAAGCACCTTTGGAAAACAATGAAGGAGAAAACGGCCTTGGCAACACAAAGGGAAAAAATGGATGAGGGCAGCGATCAGAAAGCTGGCCCAGCACAAGTCAAAAGGGGGAGTTCAAGGGATGTAACCGAAGCAAGGGCAAACATTTTATTCAGCCAAGGCTGCTGTGGGGCAATGGCCACAATCGTGGTCTTTGGAGCCTGCTTATCGAAGCCTCCGGAGCAGATTTTAAAAACTGAACTCGCTGTGATGAGAAACAGGGTTAAGCTGGACCAGAATAAACCCGTCCGAAGCAGGGTTTGCGCAGTAACAGCACCGGCTCAAACCTGCCCGGTGGATTTGGGCGTAACTGGTACAAAAAGGATACCCCCCACACGGAAAATGCCCCTTCGCTGCCTCGGCCAGGCCGCGGGCCCGGGAGCCGAACTGGAATTAGTCACACCCCACGAGGTTCTCCCAGTCCCTTCACAACGGAAAAACGCACACGGAACGACGGGAGGAAAATCAGCCTCGCAAGCGGGTAACGACCACCCACCGCGACCAGAGCCGCTCCTCGCGGGGCGGACACCCACCTAGGCCTTCGCTGCACAGCCGCGCGGCAGGGCAGTGCCACCCACCGAGAGGTACACAAGTGTTCTTTCCACATTACCAACTAATTGCTAATGCGCCAGGAGTCTCTGGGCTCCCCAGTTCCAGAAAGATGAGGAGCTACTGGAGAGAGTCCAGCGGAGGGCTACAAGGATGAGGAGGGGACTGGGGCATCTCCCCTACGAGGAGAGGCTGAGGGAGCTGGGCTTGTTCAGCCTGGAGAAGAGAAGGCTGCGAGGGGACCTTAGAAATGCCTACAAATATCTGAAGGGTGGGTGTCAGGAGGATGGGGCCAAGCTCTTTTCAGTGGTGCCCAGTGACAGGACAAGGGGCAACGGGCACAAACTGAGGCACAGGAAGTTCCAGCTGAACATGAGGAAGAACTTCTTCCCTCTGAGGGTGACGGAGCCCTGGAACAGGCTGCCCAGGGAGGTTGTGGAGTCTCCTTCTCTGGAGATATTCAAGACCCGCCTGGACAAGGTCCTGTGCAGCCTGCTCTGGGTGACCCTGCTTCGGCAGGGGGGTTGGACTGGGTGACCCACAGAGGTCCCTTCCAACCCCTACTATTCTGTGATATTCTGTGATATTCTGAGTCCAAAGGAGCAAGGAGAAACGTCAGCTGCTCAGAAGGGCTCCAGGAGCAAGGGGAAACACGAACCAAACGTGACAGCCCAGCGTCTCCATGAGCCTTCCGATACTCCATCCTGAAGGAAAACTTCCTGCGAAACGGAGGCTACCGAACAACCCCGGGTCGCTGCAAAGCCGCGACGGACGCAGCGTAGCACCCGCCGAGCCCAGACCACCCACAGCGAAGCCCCGGCAAGCGCAGCCCTCGAACGCGGCGCGTGCCTCCCTCGCCGAACCCGGCGCCCTTACCGGAGCTTCTGGATGTTGGAGGCAATCCCCGACAGCCGGTATATCCCGTCCACAATGCCATGCTTCTCGATGAATTCAGTGCAGCTCTTAAGGACCTGGGGGACTGAAGAACAAGGGGTGTTGGTCAGTTGAGCACGTTAAAGTCCTAGCTCAGTTTGTGGTCTTGTCAGACGCCATAAACTAAGCCCAGCTGGGCTACTGCTTTAGTTCTTCCTTAGAGGAGAAAGCCTGTAAGAAATTTAACTTCAGGAGCGGGTGTGGAAACTGGTCAGAGGTGTTCTTTGCTTTGAAGAGATGCCAGGATATGAATCAGGTTGGAAAAAAAGTCAATGCTGGTCAAGCAGAGACGGTGCAGGTCCCATCGACTCCCACAAGAACTGAGGTGTTAAATGCCATTCCAGCAGAGCTATAAAACTGAGTAAATAACACCCTCTTTGGCCAAAGGCTTCCTTTGTTTTCAAATCTATACGGCATTAACCTATGCTGCCTGCTTTATGCAAATACAAACATTAAGGAGATGCTACTTTCTGCGCCAGGGCCAGGAGTTTTTACAACTGGTAATTTCATCCCCAGTGCCTGCCGGAGCGCGAGGGGATTCCGACAGCTCCACAGCGTACCGCACTCGCAGAAACTGCAGGCAGACCGGGGTATGACAGAATGGAAAAAATCAGCCCAGAGGATATAATTAGGTGTCAAGTTAATATTCAAGCCGCTTCACCAACCGATCCCTTCCACTCGACTTCTCAGCCTCCTGCAGCATCCGCTGCCGGAGCTATCTGTCCATCCTCATAAGCTTAAGGAGGAGCAAATCACTTTATTTATAGAAGGGAGATACAACTGCCCTGAACACAGAATGAAAATGAGGACTGAGCTCTTGTCAAATCTTCACGGAAAAAGCTCAGATCCTTGTGGGTTCCTCTGCAAACCACCTTTTTTGCTAGAGCTCCTACGACGATCTAGATTTATTCTCACATCAGAAGCCAGGTCTGATCAATTTGCCATGTGACACAGATTCTGAACAGGTCACGTGGCAAATCCCCTTCCACCAAGCAGCAAATGCCATCTGCCAGTCAGTTCTCCTAAGCGCCGCTGAACTTAGACGCTCCGTGCTTTCCCCTCCCCAGCCGCTTCGCTGCTTTTTTTCCGGCTTGTGGCAAACACCCACCCCGCTGGAGAAAAGTCACAGCCCTTGGGAGTTAAATACTCAGATTGTCTCCACCGGCTACGTGTCCCAGAACAGAGCAGGCGGAACGCACGGCTCTACGCTCCAGTACCGTCTCAAAATACATTTTTCCAGGTCAACGCTTACCCCTTAACACAAAAAGATTCAACGTGTCTTGAAGAAGAGAGTTTTTAAGGCTCTCAGTGGACAGCAAAGGAGTTCTATCATACTCCAGCAGCTGCCCAAAAGTGCTAAAGGATGTTTCGTGTTGCACTACTGACCCAGGGATAAACTGGTGCAGTTTTAGTGTTGTGGCAAGATCTGCTAACGCTCAGCTGCAAAATCCCCAAGGCTGTGATGCTCCGTCCTGGAATCTCAGCAGGTGTCCCCTTGAAACTTGTAGCACCCAATCATTATTCTGAAAATAGGTCATTATTCTGAAAATAGGTCATTATTCTGAAAATAGGTCATTATTCTGAAATAAATCAGCAAATAAACAAACAGCGTGTTCCCTGCCTGCCTAATTCCTGCCCAGCCAGCTCCGCTGCTTCCCGGACAGCCGCCCGCGCGTCCCGACGGCAGGGCTGTGCCGCGGGGCGAGCTCGGCGCAGCTCCCAGGCCTCGCCCTGCCGGGGTTCCTCTGGCTGGGCAAACCACCAGCACGGTGAGGAGGGTGTTTATGGACCGGCTGCGCAGCACCCTGCCGCGACACTGCGAGTCGGGCCAAGGTGCGGGACGCAGCGCCAACACCACGCTCCTCAAGCGGGCAGAGTTACAATAATTAACATACACTGACAGCATTCTAGAGGGCTTGTTCTACGCATTTCCTAATCTGGTTACCAGGACGAGCTGTTCTTGAAGCTAAATATATCATGCCAGCAGCACAGATATTTTGGGGGAATTCTGCATGGTTGGAGAAGCGACTGCAATTCAAGCAGGGCTGTAATTATACCTGAAGGCCCTTTGCTGGAACGGTGACTTGATTTTTCAACAACGATGACACCTGCCAATTATATGCGTGTTTAACCTCCCTCTCCCCTTTGAATCCCAAGCCCTTTAGCTAAATATACATTTATATATACGTATATGCACACGGATGAAGGGAACAGTGTCTGTTACCACCAGAGTGAAATGGCAGGATGACAGCCCAAGCTAAGAACGAATTTTGCGAATGCAAACGGTGCCCAGACCACCACCTACAGTGGCTGCTGCCATCACATTGGGACTTTTCTGGAGATATTCAAGATCCGCCTGGACAAGGTCCTCTACAGCCTACTGTAGGTGACCCTGCTTCGGCAGGGGGGTTGGACTAGATGACCCACAGAGGTCCCTTCCAACCCCAAACATTCTGTGATTCTGTACCCACCTCTGCCTGCTGCACAAATCCCTCCCCCGCGGCAGAGCTGAACTTCTCAGCGTTCAGGTCCTGGCTTCCAGATCCCAAACTAACGACCAGGTCTGAAGCAGAAAGGTGTCTCAGCTGCACCCCGGCGGGAAACTAATGGAGATTTCTTCTTACAGGATGCAGTAGCACCTACGCTAAAATTCTATTAATGTTACTTAATTACTGCGGTTTCCTGCAATTAGAACAACCAGACTTGATGAGGCAGGTGGTTTGTATTAAGAGCCATAAAGGCTCTGACAGCCGCCACGAGCAGGCCACTCTGGGAACGGCGCACGGAGGGAGCTCCTCCAGCCCCAGCGACCCTCTGCGCCCGGAATCGGTGTTGATTCAGCCCAGCACATGGCCCTTTCCAGCTCCATGTTCCCAGGCAAGCATACAGGCGCACGAACACTCGCTGCTGGTTTCACTCCTCCCCTGAGCAACGCGGTCTCCTCCAGCCGACCCCTCCGCAGCGAAGCCGCTGCCGCAGCCTCCTAAACCCGCTGGCGGGTGCCACGCTGCAACGCTCCAGAGCCAGCCACCCTCCCTCGTCCCCTCCCCTCGTCCCACACCTCGGGCGGCTCCAGGAGTGCAGAGGGCTGGAAAGGCGGACGCACCGACACAGGAGACCCGAGGGCGTTTCATCTCCAGCTACAGGAACTCTTTTCAACTCATTCCTGAGCATCTCTCAGCTGGGTTGAAAGGTTTATTGCATCTCCTAGGGCTCGTTAACTGGTTAATTCTTTGCCATTAAGAGGAAGCAAAAGCTTTATGGTTTTCATTCTGAAGAACATTTTGATTCATCTTGAAATCAGGCACGCTTCCTCTCCTATTCTCTTGGTTTTCTTTTTTCCTCTTTAATCTTCTGTAATGTTTCCTCCCTGGGTTTGGGGAGGCTTGCTTTTTTTTTTTTAATTCTTTTTTTATTTTCTTAGTACGTTCCTGGAATCAGCACTATTTGCTCAGCCCAGGGAACAAGGCCTCCCATCAAGCTCCCCTCCAGCAGAATCACAGAATCACAGAATAGTAGGGGTTGGAAGGGACCTCTCTGGGTCACCCAGTCCAACCCCCCTGCTGAAGCAGGGTCACCCACAGCAGGCTGCACAGGACCTTGTCCAGGCGGGTCTTGAATATCTCCAGAGAAGGAGACTCCACAACCTCCCTGGGCAGCCTGGGCCAGGGCTCCATCACCCTCAGAGGGAAGAAGTTCTTCCTCATGTTCAGCTGGAACTTCCTATGCTTCAATTTGTGCCCATTGCCCCTTGTCCTGTCACTGGGCACCACTGAAAAGAGTCTGGCCCCATCCTCCTGACCCCCACCCTGCAGATATTTGTAAGCATTTCTAAGGTCCCCTCGCAGCCTTCTCTTCTTCAGGCTGAACAAGCCCAGCTCCCTCAGCCTCTCCTCGTAGGGGAGATGCCGTTTTCACAATATTCCAGGTCCGAGCCAGGCCTTCTGGCTGGTCAACGGGCCACGGCATGCCAAATTCCACACGCCGCGAACGACCGCGGAAAGCTAAACCCGCGGCCCAGCAGGAACGGGGACAATGTCACAAACTGTCCCGGGTGCCACCCCGAGCTGCCTCAATGAAGGTGACAACCATGGCTAGCGAGTACAGGCAGTGGTACTTCAGAAGCACATGGAAAAACCAGAACGAAGTGAAGGAACATGGCAGAAGGTTAAGGGCTGTATCTCGAGGCCCGAGGATATAAATTGAAGCAATCAGCCAGGAGATGACCACCGAGGAAGGCTGGGAACAGGCAGAGGAGGAGGAGACAACACCCAGAGCAACACAAAAGGTGCGAGGTGTGGCACGGACGGGGCCTTTCCTGAGGTTCTGCGACCAGCTGAGGCTCTGACAGCTTCGAGACATCCGAGATTCGCCAAAGCAGCCCTGTCTCCCTCGCCATGAGACGGCGCAAGAACCCGACAACGAACACCCTCGCCTGAAGAAATGCAGCTGCTCTTACTCCAATCATTCTTCCTATTTTTAGCTCAATTTTGCGAAGAACTGACCAAGCATTCTCTAAAACAACAGTAAAAAAACCCTAATTCAGACTGTAACTTTTTCTAGGAAGCTCATTTCGAACTGCTCACTTGTGAAACTCTTCCCTCCACCGTACAGTGAAGGTTACACAGAGGTGTAACTCGGCGTGGGGCGAGAGGCTGCAGACCTCCTCCTCCTTGTTCTGCAAGGAGCTCCCCGCAGCCCAGCCAGGTGCCTGCACATGTCCCCTGTCACCCCCTGCACATTCGGAAAAAATAAAATCAAACTTTCAAAGATTCTCTTCTGAGGACTTTTGTCTCACTCCTAAATCCGTGTCCTCACGTTTGAATCACCAGGAGTAAGAGAGAAGCACGAGACCAACCAAAAAGCAAATTTCCTTCCAGATGCTCTAAAATTATTTCTGCTCCCGAGCTGAACGGTCTGAGCCCGCCGTCACAAGCCACACTATTTCCTGGTAACGTGCACAGTTTTTCTTTGAAGTCTGACTTTTGCACTTGGGAAGAGTGCAGCGCTGCAAGAGGGGGCCATAAACCCCGAGTCGGTTCCAAGAGCCGTGCCCATCCGCGGAATCGGCCCCCGGCACCGCACTCTGCTTTTTCAGCCCGGACTTTTCACGGCCGCTTACCCAGGAACCGTGTGAAAAACAAACCCAAAGTTCAAGCCTGTGAGCAAAATCCACAGCGGCAGCCAGCCACGTTCTGCACGCCCTGCGAGCTCAACAACGTCCTCGATGCAGTGGGTATGTCCATGCCAGGGCATTTTTGCACTTGAGGGCTGCAAGTGGCACCTCTCCACCCTTGGATCGAAGACCGGAGCCTTTGCGTAGTACGTCCGTGTCCCAGGCTGCACCCACTTAATTCTCCGGGGTCGGCGTTTTTGGTTTTAATACAAAATACCCACAAATACATTTTTTCCTCACGTTTGCTCCCCTACAGCTGCAGTGTTTCGAAATGCAAATTAATTTTCAACTCCCTGCTGCCGTCTGGGTCACTCAGGCATAAAGAATTTCTCTTCCCACAGCTGCAGGCAGGGTAAAAAAGGAGGGGAGAGAGAAATTGTCTCTTTTCTTAACTGCAAAAGCTTGCGTTGCCTGCGCAGCTCTCCCCTTCTGCAAGGGGTGACCCCCCGACAAGTAATTCTCCGTGGGGACCCCATGTACCTCTGTCATGCTAACCCCGTCCCCAGTAACGCTGAGTTCCAGCAACTCAGGGGGCAGATGCTGAAGCAATAACAGTGTCTGTTGCGTTTGGAAATTTGCCCAAAATAGCTCAAAACTGTTGGCCTTCAAAAGCATCAACTTGTGTCCAACGAGTCTGCGCGGCAGAGGACGCGTCTGAGGGAAGGGGAATGTCCTCTGCTCGTCTGCAACGTGGGTCAACCACTGCACTTCAGTCCACGCTGCTGGATCCACCTTCTACGTCGCACGGGCCCGGGGGTGCCGAGGCACACGCCACCGGCTCGGAAGAAACGTTCAGGCACCCAGCGCACGCCGGCTCTTCACCGTTTACAGCAGCGCTCCACTGAGCTTGGCACCCGTTTCCACAACGTCTGACACGTCTGGATTTGCGAAATTACGCAAACCCAACTAAGAAACAAAATAAATACAGGGGATAGATACAGGTAAATTTACTTTTTTCCTGCAGATATTCACAAGGCTGCTCTGGATCTAGCATGCCAGCCTGTGTTAACACCTGAATAAATACTATTTAATGTTTATATCACGCTCTTAATCTTCCAAGTACTTCACAAGCATTAGAAGCTTACCCTTGTGGCACGCTGGGGGTAGACACGCACTATTAGTGTGACTTTACGAGCGTGGAGATGGAAGGGGAGATATCAAACAAGTTCCCCGAGGCCACGAGAAGCGCGTGAGAGGCGGGGTTTGCGCTCACGAGCACCCGCTTCCCAGCTCACTGACCAAAACTCCGACTACAGCTTAGGTCTTTGATTGCCCAAGTCCTCTGGAGAGGGATTTTGATAAAAAAACATAGTATAAATTGCGAAATACTGAAAGGAAACTGGTTTTGGCATGTCTGAGGCTGACTGGTTTCAATATTCTGCCAATCTCCAAATGAAGGAATAGCCAGCAGGAGAGGAGGACGAGTGGAAGGGTACGGCTGACATTACCCAGGAGCTCACAGGGGCTGTCCAGTCCCAACAGCCGCACCGAATTACCCCCCGAATGCAACTTCACAACCAGTTTTCCCCCTTTTACGCTGAGCTGTGGCTAATGATTTCTCAAGCACAACAGTACATCACTCAAGGAGCAGAAAAGGTTTAATGTATCATCTCTACGCCATGCAGCTTACAAACAGAACTTAAAAGTTCCAACTAGTTGAAAGAATTCACCGATGGGGAACCAGATCCTCCCTACGTACAGGCAGCGGTCTCCTGAACTCAATTCCCGGGCACCGACAGATCTGTTACAATTTCTTGTGAACTAAATAAAATATTCTGGCGTAGAATTTGCCCTTTGCCACTGACCAGCCGTGTACTACTCAACTAGTTTCAGTTTTCTCAATGGGACCATGGCATATGGAAAAACACTGTTAAGGGAGGTGGAAAAGGAGGGCTTCCTCCGCTTGCCCTGTGTTTATTTACGGCTCTCCTTCCCCAGACACCAAGGAGGGCATCACAAAAACCACTGGGTACGTAAGGACGCATTATCTTTCCTGCTGTGCCAAGGGAGAAGTTATGATCCACTTGTTTTTTAAAAACAGCGATATTGGGGTAGACAGGGTGACTCGCCCTCCAGGTACACCCATCTGCTGAGACGCCTGGGAGGGAAGGAGATGAATCCTACTTTCAAGGACTTGCCAAAAGCGACACAAGAAATGTCTTAGCAGAAAAGAGAAATGCAAACCAACCCTTCAAAGCTCCGATTTCTGTCCTAATCACGAGCTCCTTCAGGCATATAAATGCCTAAAACCAGAGGCAGAAGCAAAAGCAGGACGCCAGATCTGAACCTACTTGGAGGTTTGCAACTTTCTATCTCACATTCAAACTTATCAGTTTGGATACTCTGAAAATACCTATTAAAAGCACAAAAATGCCCCAAGGGTTCATTCACAGAGCGAACGCATCTAGCAGAAACCTTCAGCCCCAGCCAACGTTCTCCTCAGCCCATTGCAGTGATGGTGGCCAACTTCACCGCCCCGATCTCAACGTTCCAGCTAACGCACACGACCTGCCGTTTTCGTGGAGCCCGTCAACAAACCTTGGCGTAAGAACGCGAAGTTATGGCTTGAGCAAATCTATCGAGGCTTGAGCAAATCTATCGAGGTGGCTGCCAGCGTTCAAGCCCTGGCAATTCCACACATACCTGGGGGAGCTACGCCCCGGGGCTGCCGCACCGCCACGTAACTCTCTGCTGTGTGAACCGTGGCGGGCCCGGGGAAAAGCCGGAGGAGCCGTTTCTGACGGAAGCTCTGCAAATGCTAAAAGGTCTTTCCGAGGTGAAAATCTTGGAGCAAAGCGATTCCCTACCGAGGGCATCGTGAGCAGGGATTTTAGCTGGGCTTTCGGCACATAAATTGTTAGTTCTTGGCTTTCAGGGGCTGCGTTTACCATTGAAAATAGTATTTAAAGAAAGGAAGGGGAAAAAAGCAACAATTTTGTAAATATTTGTAACTTTCTCCTCTTCAGCAAAGTTTACTTCTTGTCATGTTCAGTTTCATTTTCTAGTGGTAAGAGAGAGTGGAAACTGGTTACATTTACCCTCTACGAGTTCAAACATGAAGAAAACCTAAAATTAATAAATCTGTAAGACTCAGCTGTTCTGAATTCCAAATCAAGGTTTCCTTCACAGACAGCGAAGCTCCAAAGCCAGCCAGGCAGACTTCTATTGTAATGAAAATTATCAGCTAGTAGAAGGCACTCCTCACATTAACACTAGGAACCAAAGAGATGACATCTAGATGACCGAACTCAGGCTCGAGCTAAGGGGAACCAGATTTTTATAGCCAAGACGCTGCCTGAGCTCTCATTCCCTGTGTTCCTCTGCTCCCATAACAGCGTTCTCCCTGTGCTCCAATTAGCAATAAATTAGCATCAAAGCCAACTGCCTCCCCCAGCCACAGGCAGGGGACTGCTCGCAGGGACGGGTAACACCGGCGGGCCCAGCAGCAGCCGTCGTGTCGGCAGAAATCCCAAGGCGCCGTTAAGAAGCTTAGCTGCCGAGCGTCAGGACCCGCACCGGAGAATAAAACCATCCCCGGCCAACGGGTGTTGCTAGCGCCCAGCACGTGACAGGATCAAGCTCCCACATCTGCCGTAGCTCCATCTGGCACGCCATTCTGAAAGGTCTCAGCTTTCGTTTTCTTTCATCCTACCCAACTCGTCCAAAATAGTCAATAACAAATTTGGGGAACTGGGAAGAATAGGAGGGACAGAGATCAAGAAACAGGTGCGTTGGTACCCTTTGTCACAGAATCACAGGATGGTGGGGGTTGGAAGGGACCTCTGTGGGTCACCCAGTCCAACCCCCTGCCCAAGCAGGGTCACCCAGAGCAGGCTGCACAGCACCACGTCCAGGCGGGGCTGGAATATCTCCAGAGAAGGAGACTCCAAAGCCTCCCTGGGCAGCCTGGGCCAGGGCTCCATCACCCTCAGAGGGAAGAAGTTCTTCCTCCTGTTCAGCTGGAACTTCCTCTGCTTCAGTTTGTGCCCATTGCCCCTTGTCCTGTTGCTGGGCACCACTGGAAAGAGTCTGGCCCCATCCTCCTGACACCCACCCTGCAGATATTTGTCTCTGGCAGGCATTTACTTTCTCAGCAGGAAAAGCAATACCTCCAGCTTTCCAGTTATGGAAGCTGATGATGTATCCACGCCACAAGCGCCTACAGAGCTTCCCACCCCAGCGGGCTCTCGGCGCGGCCAGGCACAGAGGTTCTGCTCACCGCGGTACTGCGGCCTCCCACGCCTGCCAGCAGCTCAGCAGCTGGGGAGAGCTCCGCTCCGAATCTTCCGAGGCACAGCCGGGGACGCGGCACAGGCGCTGCAATGCGGCGTTCACCCAGCTCCCACACCGAAGACACACACCCTCCGCAAGCACAGTTCTTTCTAATTGGGGTCGAGCTAAATTTAAGTTCTGTTTGGTTTCCTTTGAGAGAAAAAAATGAAGGGGGGGAAAAAAGTCTCTCTGCCTACGAAGGGAGCGAGGCCTCTTCAGAAGTCAGGGATAACGCGAGATTTGCTGCATCTTGCAGCTCCCTGAAACACACTAGCGTGGCGGGTGTCAACAGCACCAAACCAACCGGGACCATCTCTCTGGGCGACGCAGGAACAGCTACTCCCTGCCGAGCTTGGTCTGCTCCCAAACGGCGCTTCGCTGGCAGGGGAAGTGTTCAAAACGCAGAAGGAGCCAAGAGATGAATAACACACTAAAATTAAACGGAGACGGGCCTCTTCAGGCAGGCTCCAGGGGGTGGCTGGAGAGGTATTGTGCAAACCAACGTACCTGAAGGGACCACCACCACCACCTCTGCTAGATTTAGAGCTGGTAGAGAAGGCAAAAATCCCGCACATCAAAACTGGTTTTACTCCTACAGGTCCCTGCCTGTAGTTCAGATTGGATACGTGACCGGGAAGAGGAGCACCAAAGGAGAGACCGCTGTTACGCTCACTGAAGCAACACATCCACGTACACCCCAGCCCAGTGACCAGCACTACATGTGGCTCCTCATGCCCACTTTCCAAAGCAGCTTAGAACACAGATGATTCTGAAGAACAATCCTGCGGTCTGCCCACGACTCAGATCCTCACCTAAGGAACAGGACCGTGCTGCTTCCTTCCCCTCACCGCTGTCTGGCCAAAAAGGGCCTTTGGGAAAGGGCTGATTCCCACCATCCAGAGGTGCAACTCCTGCCACAGAAGGGCCCCACCAGTGTTTGCAGAGCTCCAAGCATCAGCATGCTACGCACTGGAATTAAAACCCCAACCCAACCAATCCAAAACCCAGCACGCTGCCTGTCTACAGCTGCCAGCCCAGCAACCTGAGTCACCAGGCGTGAAGATCTGAAGGTGCAGTACTCGCCCCTACTGCTCCTATTGTAAACGGTTCTTAAAAACCTCCCTTCCTATACCCACTCACAGCGTTACTTCTCAGATCCACGCACATCAATCAAAAAACGGGCAGACTGCATCCTCGTCAACAAGGACCAGGCGGTGGCAACACCAGCCTGCCTGCTCCACTCCGCCACCCTCCCCTCCGGGCAAGCTCCAGCAAACACGCGTCTCACACCCTGCAGCTTAGCGGACGCGAGTTCTGTCACGCCAGCCTGCGAGGAGCCTTCGAGAGGAACGAGCACCCTGCCTCGGCGCAAGACTGATCTCAAACTCGGGTCAAGCGAGACAAACGCGTCGCTAGTTCAGGGCCCGCCGCGTGCCGAAGGTGAAGCACGTGGACGGAGCTTGGCAGGACGCTATCGCCGGGGCTCTTGCTCTCTGACAGTAAGACAGGTCATATTTGTCCTTCTCCTCCTCTGCATCTCATGCTGCTTTACTCTCCTTTGGCAAGAGGCGCAGCGGGTGCAGCAGGAGCTGCTTACTTGCTGAGCCCGCAGAAGGACCACGTACGGCAGTGGGTAGCACGCGTCCTCTGCACTCGTAGGTTCCCTTCTGGACACACAGGCACCCGATGGCAAATGCACGCTTCTCCTAGCTGAGCAACCCGAGCCAGCTGCCTCAGCACGGTGTTTGGTAAGAAAACGTCACACCTGTGCCAGTTTTTGTCCTTCCTCATCCCTTTTTATTCTCTCGGGCTGCTCCTCTCTCACCGTTTCCTATCTAAAAGACAAGCAAAGCCTCAGGGGCTCACGACTGCGAAGCCGGGACTGCCCGTGTTGTTGTACAGGGATTTCTTCAGAATTTCGGCTTTGTCAGCTTCCCTAAGCTGATGATTAATAAAATTCTTAACGTAACTCCGGTTTGGTTCAACACTGCATTTCGGAGGAGCACGTGAATGCCTCGCCACTCGTTTCTAACTCTGTGGACAGTGTCATTTTCTCCTTCAGTCCTGCTGAATCTTTGGGGCATCAGGCAGCAACCCATCAAAACTAGCATTAACCTCATCGACCCTACGAATGTACTGGGTTCTTCTTCGGCTTTCTGAACGGAGATGTTTTATGGTCGTAATCCCAAAGCGTTACCAGTAGGTACCACGCACAGACTCCGCGCTCCCACAAAAATACCTGTTTATGGTCTGGTTACGAGGTGAAGGAGCAGGACTGCGTCTTTGCTCTCCCTAACTCGACTTTGGGTCTCCTGCGATGTCTCAGGCCCCTTTAGTTGGCTCCGAGACTGAGGAACGTTAATGCTAAAGAACGAGGGACTCTTAAAACGCTGTGCACGCACGGAGCTGGATTCACAGGAACCCAGAAATGTCTCCGCAAAACCAATCCCGGGGATTACTTCACTTGGAATACAGGACAGAGAGCTGAATCACACAGGAAAAAAAACCCCAGTCCTGCTGCGTGAGATGGAGACATGCCCCTGTTAGCAACATTCAAACTGGATCTGCCTCACTCCAGGGAGTTAGGAAAGAGTTATTAAACCTAGGGTGAAAGCAACTGGTAACTTCTCAGACGCAGAGACCTCATTCGCACAGCTCAGTCAGAGCCACCCAGTCGCACGCGATGGGAGGGGAGCGACCAGAACCAGAAGTGAGCTCCTGGGGGCTGTCAGACCGGAGCCTCCAGCAGAGTTAGAGCAGTTCAGCTCAGGACGTGTCTTTTAACGCTAAATAAAATGCGTGCCCCTTAAAGCCAGGGGAAGAAGCCAGCGCAGAGGGCAGGGAGAAGCTGTAATTCTTGCTGACTTGTGCCTAACTCAACTGGACGGGGGAGGGCTCGGGGTAGAAGAGAACTCACTCTTTCCCATTAATGAGCTCATTCTGCTGGCATGTCTCCTGCCCTCCAAGACTGCTCCCACAGCATGAACACAAAACCAGCCCTCCAGCTACCCGGTGGTGTAAATTACCTACTCCTGATGTAGTTCTTACATGGGTTACTGGCTGTTTCTGTCTCCAAACCATCCAGTTTCTGGCGCTCTGATGCTTTTCAAGCCCCAGCAATAAAGATCTCTACTGGTTCCAATTAACAAGCCAATGAGCCTTGCCACAGTCCTGATTCCATAAGAACAAGCTCATATTATTCACCAACTGGTAGTAAAACACTCCACGTCAGGCAAGGGAGTGCACATTGCTGTTACTAACTGAATCCACTGGAAAAAGTGCACGCAACAGCTCCCCACCCTTTACCAAAAGGCAGTCATCCACACCAGGAGTCTGAAGGACCCAGAGAAACTCCTTTTCTACCCCACAGTCACGTTGCTTCTCCTTCGGCCCGCACGCAAAAGCTGGGAGACATCAGATTAACAACTTGGGCATCAGAGGTCCGCTGCAAAACCTCCCGCATTAGGGAAGGAGCAGAACCACGAAACAGCTCAACCAGCTGCCCGAGCCAGACAGCGATGCTACACCCATCTCTGATGTCCTGATGGCTTCAACTCCCGGGCAAAGTGGCTGCAGCCCGTGGCTGCTCCGTGCCGCTTTCCTAAACAACCCTCAGCACACGGGAACGACCTCGGCTAACGAAGTGCGAAAGAACGCGAGCCCTCCGTCTGCTGCTCGGCAGCGCGGGTACCTCCCCGACTTCACAGCCGAGACTGGAGATGTCACAGCGAGAGGGCAGGGAAGAGCGCGTCCAAGGAAAGTTCATCCGAGGAAGACTGGTAATGATTGCCTGATTTTTTTCTTGGAATGGACAGCTCTTCTCTGCTACCTCCCTAGACTGCTGATGGGAGTCTGCTAGGGAGTGGAAGACCTACAGAAAACTCACCATTAACAAATTGAGAGAAAAGTAAGCTGTGACAAAAGATAATATCCAGTTAATTCCTGTAAATGTTGTGAAATCAAGGGAAAAGGCGGACGGAGGATTTACACTGCAAATGGTGCTAGAATCATACAGAGGTATTGAGTCAGAGAAACATATGGATTTAACACACCAGTTAATTATTCATTGATACCGACACATGAATAAAGTTTATTTCCCTGCAAAAAAACAATTTTAGTATTTATTCTAAGACTTCAAGAGGTTGAGAGCTCACCTTCAGTAGTTCCGTCCATCGTCAGCGCTCCCACGTCGAGCCACGATGCTTCTGATCAGCGTTAGTCTCAACTCATCTCTCAGCCTTCGGCTTTTGTTACGCATTTCTCTGCTAGTACCAACTACCCCTTCGCCAGACACGATCACCCCAAAGCACGATTCCCAACAGAGGCAGAACCCCAGAACGGATTGTTTCTTACCATCATGGCCAGAGTTGAGAAGATGCTCTCCCAGGTCACAGCCAAACACCCTTTCCTTCAGGATCCCCCGCTGTTTCAGCTTCTGTTTCGTTGGGCGCGACTTCATGAATGTACGAAGGAAGGTGATGAGCTTGCCGTGTTTTTTCGACACTGCGCAACAAAATGGAAAAAACCACTTTATTTGAGATTTGACAAGGCCAAGCACGACACGTTAAGAACTGTAGTGACATTACCACCAACTATTGACAGAAACAGATTTTCCAAGGTCCGATACTAAACAGAGACCTGGCTTTCGTTCTCATTCTTGCCTAGTGCAGAAATGACAGGACTCAGCTGTAACGGAAGAATTTAACCAAAGCCACGTTTATCCGCAAAGCAGCTTCAGGTGGGAGCGCACGACAGGACTGCCACGGGGCACTGGCTGACGGGCAGCACCTCAGAGCCGCGATTCACCCCTCTGGAAAAACGAACAAGGCTGAACTAACCAACCCAGTAACCTCACGTACATTGACAAACACGGTATATTATCTACAAGCAGAAAGAAATGCCTTGTTGCTGGCTCTCATTCTCGCAGTCTTAGGCGCCTACAGAACAAACAAATGCCTGATAATACCTGAACTTTGAGGACATTTAGCTCCAAGGGCCATAGACCGCCCTTCCAGCAGACCTGCAGCTGCAATGAACGTGGGGCAGGAGTGGGTGACACCAACAAACCCTGCAGATCGGGAGGGGAGGCTGAGCGCGGGTGTGAACGGGGGGCTGAGCAATGCCCTCCAGTGTCAGCTCCTCTTCCTGAGGCCCGCTCTGAAAGCGAGAGGGCTCCGGCCTCCCCGACAAAAGTGCCTTTGTATACATGATTTAAAAGCAGTTTAACTTCAACAGAAGAGCTCTATTGAAAAGAACAAATCACTAGGTATAAAAGGCCGTGCTTTGTGAGGAAGCCTTCACAGCTGTGGAAGCTGTAAAGCTCCTGCAGTACCCAAGGCAAGATCAGCAACCACCCTGCCCTGCTGCTGTCTTGGGTCCCAGAGAAAAAAGACAACCCTGTATCCCACCCGCATTAAAACCCCAAGTACTGTAATCATATTTCAGCAGGGCAACGCTATTTCGAACACAAAAGAAAAGCAGTGAAGACCCCTGATGACAACGGTGCCTCTCTGCGGTGCCACGGCCGCACCCCCCGAAATGCTGCGAGCGGCTTTGGAAGCTGGGGCTCGGCAAAAGAGAGATTTCGGCCGCAACGCTGCGTGCAGGCAGACAGGGTGTTCTTCAACCAGACGACACGAAAAACCTTGTCCCGAGAGCAAGGTCGTACCACGCTACGCTTCACGATGTTTTAATCCCTTTAAACAGCTGAGCATTCTCCCTTCTGTGTTACCAGGTATTGATGCAGCCCCTATTTACACCAAACCCGATTCCAATGACCTTGTTTCTGTCTATGTGAGTAGAGGAGAGTTCTGCTTTTGGATAGCGTCCCTTCTAGATGTGTGACCCCACACTGATCTGCTGCAGCCAAATACATCTGAACACCTGAAATCCTAAAATTCTCCAACAAACCCCATGCCTGCGTTCTCACCAATCAAACCCACACCACTCACCAAAACACAGAGCATTGAGCATGACAAACTGTGGCTACGGGGGCTTTAATTAAAGGCATGCTTTCAGTTTGACGGGGTTTTTTAATTACACACAATAAATTAACAGACTGTGCTGACGTGCCAAACAAAGTTAGGATAGATTTTGGTTGTATCCATCATCGCAGTAAAGTAACGGCTCATTTATCATCTCCTATCAGCCCCGCTCAAGAACAAATGGAGACAGAGTCCCATCTTGACTCGGGTGGAATTTCAGAGGGTTGGCACCCTGGGGCTCCTGCGATAACGCTATCGGAGGTGACAGACCTGAGACAGACAAATAAAGCAATTACTAATACGTATGTATCCACGTGAATCGTTCCACAGACTCCCTGCACAGTTCTTCATGAAGTATCTCGCTTGACTTCATGAAAAACGAGTCCATCAGATAACGGATTTACAATGGAGAAAAACGCATCCAGTCCCAGTACTGCAGAAATTCTCCTAATGCTGGTGACGAGGTCAGCAAGTGACTTCTGGGTGTCACCTCCAGCATTAAAACCAGAAAAAGGTGCAATGGATACACTTCCACGATCCGCGGCTGCGCTCTGCTCGGTGTTGGTACTTGTTTGCATCACTAACCAGAAAGGAGACCTGAGTTTTTAAAACCCAATTATCTGCCCTGCCTTTAAGCCACTCTGTACTGGTTAAAATAATTGTCCTGTTTTCTGCATCGTTAAGCAGACTCCCACAGCCAGCGTAGCGGTGCAAGAGTCCAAGGCGCCGTCAGGGCGATGCCCGAGCAGGTCCAGTAACCAGAAGTTCACTTCTCGGTGGCCTGCTCAGAGATCTGCAGGGTCCCTTGGTTCACCAGGTTTTCCCGCACTGCTCTCCTCCGAATCACTGCTTACTTTGGCAGAGAGTTTCTCAGGTTAAAAATGACTTCAGAGCTTTATACCTACGCAAGAATGATTCACGGATAGGAGTTAGGCTTCTCCTGGGTGGGGAAGAAAAAGAGAACGGCGAGAAAATCCGAGCAGTCATCTCTTTGCTGACAGGTTATAAAAAAGAACAAAAAAGCAAGTAGGTGTCTGATAAGGATTAGCCACCCTTCTAAGCTGTAAGAGCTCAGGAGGCTGTCAGGTACGCTGTCCTTCTGCCAGCAGCAATAAAAGGTGAAATGCTTTCTACCCTGCTTCCACGTCCTCTGGCATCACTTGAGCCTCAAACCAGCAACGCACCCGACGAGAGATTTAATTTCCGATGCGTTTCGGTTTAGGAGAAGCCAGCACCACAGCAGGCAGGTGTTCTGGATGAGCACCAGTGCAAACCACGAGCTCCACAGGGTAAATATTTTTTGCTCCAAACCACCAAACCTTTGCTGTCCCACCGGTGATGCCACCAGCCATAGCAAGCGGTGGCCCTGTGCTCCTACACCCACCCGCCGACCTTGAAAAGAATGGCACTAGCGAACAACGGGAGTTAGGGAACCAAGGCACAGGGTTCAGAGCAGAAAAAAATCTAGGAGGGGATGTGAATAAATTAATTAGCCCTTTTCTACCTTCCTCTATCGTCCCGCCAACAAAGTGGGGGTCTGATAAATGTGAACCATTCACAGTTTGTGCCTCCGTGTGCGGTGTTCAGGTCCACAAGTGTCACAGAAGCCAATTCAGACGATAAAGCAAATTATTGATTACTACCACACCATTTTACATGGTTGCCACAGAGATGCTGCTGAATTACCAACTGAAAGGCAAACAAAACTAAGCAAAAATCCTAACATTTATCCGTATTGCTTCCCATCTCAGATTTAACAGCTGTGAAACAAATTGTTCACCAAGAAAAGGAGGCTTTCCTAGAAGAAGCAGGGACCAGTTTTCCTCAGAAAGGCACGTTTGGCTAAATATCCTGGCCTGATCAAGGAAAGGCAACTTCTCCATCCAGCACAGTGAGACCGGCTGGGGGGGCGGAACCACAATCCAAACCCAAACAACAAAACCCCACCTGAGGCTGGACACCTTTTAAAGTTCTGCTGGCACGAATGAGTCAATTAGGATTGAGAAAAAAAAATATCACACCCTTAGCTGACATAACTAGGCTGGCCAAAGCCTTTATGGGGTGGGAAGGGAAGGAAGAGAAAGGGAGACTTGTGCCAGGCAGTTCATTGTGGTTTTGGGAAACTGCCATAGACTGTCCCTCCCCGAGGAACATTTATCGATCCGACCACGCCGTTGTTGCTACACCGCCAAGCCTTTGTAGAATAAACGAGGCCCGAAATTCCCCTGACGTTGATAAAAGCTATTAAATAACAATTACTTCATTAAAAGCAGGGCTTGTTCAGCCCAATGCCGCGGTCTGAAGAGGCACTTCAGGATACGCTTCACGCAGCTTGCTCACTGGAGAAACCTGCCAGCCATCAGCCGAGTCCAAGTAGTTTCATGGCTGCTGAGAAAGGAACCCACCGAAAGCCCACGGGGATCTCTGGGGATACGCTGAGGTCTTCTGCCTCCTCTACCCTCAGCCGCCGGCGAACCAGCTGAATGGGGCAAGGCACGGCCGAGCCACGGAGCACCGATTTCTGACCCCTCCTGCGCCTGTGCAGATTTGACAGGGACGCAATTACTCTGGGTTTACACCCAGAAGATGAGAGCGCAGCCCAACAGCACCACGTGTCTCAGCCCAGACCGCAGAAGTATCACGTCTGGGCCAGAAAACTCTACCTGAGACCACTTCTAAAATGTAATATTTAGTTACAATCGCCCAAAGGGTTGGCATCAAAAGGAAAAGGAGTATGGAACAGAGCACTGGCTCCTTGGCTTTGAATCATGGTGACCAAACAGGAGAGTCTCTTAATAAACGCAGCCTGGCTGTGTCCCCAAAATTATTTCGTGCAGGCATCTTCTTGCCCTTTTCAGTAAGAAAACCCCCAGGATGTGAAGGCTCCGAGACCAAAACACGACACAGTCGACCCTGCAGCCCTGCACAGCACCTCCCATCTTGCACGCCCGGCCTCTCTTCAAAGACCAGAGGAAACAAACAACAGAAAAGCAAACTGCCCATTTCAAATCCCGCACATTTACACGGAAAAAAAAAAGGTAAGTGCTTGCTCATCCAGGCGTACGGTGCCCCAGCAACGTATTTTGCAGGGGATACTGGCAGCTTCCTACAGGACAAGCTCACAAACCCACTGTCTGTCCCCCTGCAACCCTACTAGGCTTGGGCCGAGGGAAAACAAACCCGTGCTAACCAAACAGAGAACACCAGCTTTACCTCCTGTCGCTATGGCTAATATTTTGCTTTGGAACTCAGGCCCGGACAAACTCCTCTTCACAAGGAAGCAGCACGTTCTCCAGCACAGGGTCAGTAAGCGCTGACTCCAGGGGAAAAGCTTGGAGGGCGGCTGCGACCCGCGCTCCCCGCGCACGGCCGGCGTGTTTGTTTCTCTTCTTATTAACAGCGGTTTCACGCGCTACGGAGCCCGGCTGTGCCCCGCCGCGAGGACAGCGCGGTGCTAAGGTCGAAAGCAAGCACACGCGTGGCCGCAGGGTTTAAACCATATAAACAAACGGCAGCGTCCAGTCACAAAACCAAAGATGGAACACGGTGTGGAAACACCGTCAAAAAAGCTCAGCTAGGGATCCCAAAACCAAAGCGGAATTCGTCCTCTCTGAAGAGGGATTTACAGCAAGTCAAGCTAGACTTTCTCCAGGCTATCAGCCCCTCCAGACCCATTCTCCTCTAAAAATAAACTCTACCGCAGGAAAAGGACGAGCAGCAACAGGCTCTGTTGAAGAAAGAGCAGTACCAGGGACCGGGAGATGAGACGCCGGGTTTAGCTTTGCCGTATTTCCTACGCTCCTGATGCTGCAAACACTCGGGAAGACGTCTGAGTGGACTGAGTTCAACTGGCTCCCCACTCAGCATCAGCTACCTCGGCCCCTCCTCAAAACCTCAGTTAATATTTTTAATATCCATCCCTTCCCACTCAGAAAGACACGTTCTGTGGACCCACACCGCACTGAAGAGAAATTACACAAAGCCAAGAACTGAGTCACATCTCCCACTTCTCTGTCATGTTCCTTAGCAACAAGACATTTTACTCCTTTCCTCCTGCCACAGCAGATTCTATTTTGGAAGCTAATTTATACAGCCCTAAAAACCCAACCAGAAGCTGGAACCACGCACCACCAAGCACCGTCCTTTAGTCCTTGAATAGGGTGCTGGTTTTGAAGAAGGACCAACCAACACCACATCAATAATTGCACTCATCGCTACACTGGGCTCCCTCGTTGGTAATACAGATTTTCAAAAAGATTTTACAATTCCATAGATGTGAGGCTTTAAAAATGTCCTTCTATCTCCAATAACCTTCATAAATGTGTACTCACTGATTTGCTCTATAAAAAAATAAAAATAAACACGCTGCATGCTTTTAGATGCTGCAGCATTTATCTTGTGCCAGGCTGACACCAGTTAAGGCTGGCCTCCGTGTTACAAGAAGCCATGAAATATGTTAAAGGTGATTATTTTCAGTGTCATTAGATAAAAACCACTCAAGTGATGACAAGAAGCAGCCAAGAATAAGCACGTATGTGCAGATATCACAAGAGCACCATGCACATGGAGAGTAGAGCAGATCACTGAAACTGGTGAGGTTGCTGTTCCTACTGCCAAAGTCTAGTGATAAGGAAGCTGCACTTATTCTGGTATCTCCCAGGCTTCTGGAGCCATCCTTTGGGCAGTGGCAGTAAGCAATCATCCCAACTAAAATGCAGCTCTTCCTTGTCCTTGCCACCTTCAGCCTTTGGCTCCAGTTGGGGTACTGGCTTAGTTTGGTTAGCGTAGGAACAGCTGGCATCAGAGATCTCCCAGCCTGGCAACGCAGGGCGTTTTCATGCCCGGATTACACAACCACCTCTGTCAGCTTTCGCTGCATTTGGGTCTAATTAGTCCTCTTCCAGGGAGAGAAGCCTGCCAATTCAAAAGCTGATGGCGTATCTGACCAGCAGCATCGCCTGCTTTCAGCATTCTCCGTTCGACCGAACGCACACATCTGTAACGCTGCGCACGAGGAGGATCTCCAGTTGGAACTGTCTGCAGAGGGCTTCTTCACGTCGATGAGAAAACGAGTACCGGAACCACGCACAATTTCCACTGGCAAAAACTGTTCCCTTGCTCTTCATTGCCGAATTTGCTATTTACGACCGGGTAAGAACAATAACCACGAGGTTAGCCAGATGTCACCACGGAGAGCAAAGTCTGGTACCAAGAAATCCGCGATACCTCCCAGGCCAGAGATACTCCTGGATCTTTTCACTGACTCTCAGGCCACAAGGGAGCGTTGAGATAATCCGACCTGACCTCCCGAACAAACCGACCCCGGGACATCTCCGAACTCGTTCCCTGGAGCGCAGCACACCCACCCTGCGGGAAGCAGCGCACGGGCAGGAGATACCGATCAGTCAGCCAGAGGCGAACGGAGAGGTTTCAGAGGTGCAAGGGCTGACAAGGTCAATCTATTAATTCTATTAACATGTTTGAATTGTAGCTGGAGAATAAAAGCAGCGCTAATACAGTCTGAGCGACAGCGCAGCAGGGATGGGCTCTGGTCAGGTAAGGCACAGGCCTCAAGGGCTTGCAGCCGGAGGTGAGGAACAACGACGGAAGGGGCTGCAGTGCAAAGGAACCAAGTTATCAGAGGCCAAAACTGGGAAACCGGTGGGAGCTGGAAACAAATCGGTAGAGATGAGGGCATTTAGCACACGAGGCAGCAGCGTCAGCAACTCAGGTGACATGAAAGAGGCCACATGGCCAGCAGCGCACTGGGAGACAAGGGGAGCAAGCTGGGAAATGCAGAGCTAGGAGAAAAACAGCAAAAGAGACGCTTGAAATATCTTTTTCCTCTTTCATTCACGCTATGCTTTGCCAAACCCCCACAAGCCCTAGCTGTGTTTAATGCAGTCCTTCTGCTTATCTTGCTTACCCTGGAGATTAACGGTCCCCTTGAAAAACAATGTTCTGACTCAGGTGACTGTCACGAGCAGAACTGAACATCAGACGTGTCCGTCAGGGAGGCAGCGTCAGTCGTTCACCTGTGTTCGCTCTGGGATATTGCGACCGTTTGACCTCGCACGCCCGAGCACACGCTACACCCACAGGTACGTGAGATCTTGACACCACAGCGCGCTGAGGCCTTCGCGCAACACTAAATCCGGGATGCTGTAACCTGAAAGTGTCTCTGATACTTCCACGACTCGCACAGCTTGAGGAGAAACCCTATTTTAGAACAATCCCAAAGGCGGGGCACTGTGTCCCGTGAAAGGTGTTACCGGTTAGCAGATTTCTTATCCTGAACCTCAAGCGGTGCGGTAGCATTAAGGACAGCCAGGTAAGCAGGAACATCAACAACCAAGCCAGCACCAAGACCAACCAGGTAATCAGGTATTAGATACTCTCCAGATACTTGCAAATAAGGAAGAGAGGGGAGAACAGTCGAGAGCCAAGATGCCACCTAACCCATCAGGTGACACCAGAGCAGGTTCAACTGTACCTCAACCATCTCTGCCAGAAGTTCCATCAACCCAACAGTCTCCAGTGATGAAGATGCCACATGTTCTCTGTCGGTAATTGCTACCTGTCCTTACAGTTGGAGTTTCTTACCAGCTTACCTCAACCTCCCTTTAATACAATCTAAACCGTATGTCTGTCTGTCGCAGCCATGGCTTCAGAGAAGTCAAGAACCAACTGTGCTCAAACTCATCAAACTGCCTTTGCCCTCCCTTATTCGCACCCCAGCTGTACGCTGCACGCAGCATCCTTCCTCGACCAAAAGCCTTCAGAACGGCCTAAATGAAGCTGTGGCACGGCTGCTTGAGCCTCACCCACACTATTTCTGCTTCTGTCACAAATGCTACCAGTGCTGCAGGAGATTTTCCAAACACTTGACAGTAACCCAAGCCAACCCTGACAAACGTCAAGTACTTTGGACACACGCACGCAGCCCAGAGCTTTCGCCAGTCATTCAAACACAAACAACGCTTCAGCCCAGTCCTGGCATCAGCTAAACCAGGATAACCGGAGTGACTGCGGCAGTCAAGCTACGCCAGTTTTGCGTGGCAGCACGCTCCAGCTTGGGTGGTGGGAGGAGGCAAGCAATGAAAAAAGATCTGACATGAATCAACAAACAACAGAAGTTGAATAATCAGGAGTTTGGCAGATGGAGCCCAATCCTGGAGCGAGCGGGTGTTTGCTCTTACGCAAGGCCTTGGGAAGACACAGGGAAGGAACCTTTTTATTCCATCAGGGAGGGACGCGAGCAATCCATCCGGAGTAAGGAATAAGGAGGAGACTCAGCTCAAAGCACGCTGCCTCCCTTTTCTTGAGCCACACGACACAGCCGCTACTTCAATCCTCCCGTACAGATCTTCTGAAGTATGCGGTACTCCCAGTATGACAAGCCACATTCCCGCTGCTCTCCCAGTCCCTCCACAGAAGATGCCTATCTCCAATTTCACTAGCCAGAGGGCAGCTGTTTACAGCCCAGACCAGTTGCTGTTGAATTACAGTGAGTTACTCTTCCAAGACTGATATCATTCTAGTTCTTTTTCTATTTACAACCCTTACTAAACTGTTTAGCTATTAACCCCCGTGTTCAGCCCGGAGATGATTCTGCCTTTGGAAGCAAAATTCCCACTCACCTGGAGTGGAAACAATATTGAAGACAACCGCCACCAGCCTCATTCACGTTACAGTCGCTTTACGCAGCACCGGCAGGATATAACGGCTTTAAAGAGGATGAAGATGACATCTCCCCATACACCCTCCTCACCCAGCTAAAGAGGTGCAAAACAGCTTTACTGAAAATGAAAACCGGGCCCAATACATCTGGGGATTTGCGGCGAACTAAATCTGCTTTCTAAGACTTAGGAACGCAGATACCGTATTGTTTCGCCGGCTTTATTCTTCTCCTCTGTCTTCCCAGTCCAGAGCTTTGATTTCAAATGAGACTCTTTCAGCGTGCCTGTGCGGTGCCCGGAACAAAGGAGGCCGGGGAAGAGTGGAAAGGGCAGGCCTCCTGTCTTCTCTGCCATAAATAATACGATCCTGCAGGGCATTCAGGACTCTAGCTTCCAGGAGGTTTTCTGAACAAATAGGAACAGACGTGCCATGGCTACTTGCAAAGCGTCTGCTGTGATCACGGTAACGACTCTCCCTGGGAATTTTATTTTGCAGAGTGTGCATTCACTGCCCCGGGGCTCCCGCCAACAAAGGAGCAGCATTTTTAACCAGGAAGCCCCCTTCCCCTGAACAACAGCCTCAATAATATTAACGCTTAGGAATGCATCCTATGTCCTCCGAGTGCCAGCCTTCGACCCAGGGAAACAAAAAGATAAAGTGATATGCAAAAATTTATTGAAATTCAAACCCCAGACACTGCCGTCCGCTGCCCCTTTGGGAGAGAGGTATAAATCTGAGCGGGAAGCACCGATCTCACATCTCTGCTACCCCGATCTCACATCTCTGCTACCCCGAGGACCGTGCCAGAGGGGGCTGAAATTCTTTCTCCTCTGGGATTTGGGTGGGAATCCTCCCACAAATCATCCCAGACATGAAAGAGCCTCCCCTTTAACAGCTCCGGGCTTGCTACGCACCCGTGACCATAGACTAAGCCCAATAAACCAGTTCGCAACCACAGACCTAGCGAGCAGAGAGGTGAAACAGAAACGTGAAGTCGGAGGTTGGCAGAAGGGAAACAGAAATAAAACAATTAGCAAGGGGAGGGGGGGGAAGTCCGCGGCGTTAATCGGGCTTGGGTTGGCAAGAGAAGCCAACCGCCAAGCCAGGCAACCCGCCCAAGGGCACGGATCCCTCACGGCGGGAACAAGCGGGGCGACAACCGGCAGCGGAGAGAGCGGCACCGAAATTCCCGAGGAACGGGTATTTTTTTCATCTCCCCCCTCCACGGCAGAACTCACCGGAGAACCTGGACTGCACGGCCCCTGGGGAGGAGAGCTGCCCTGCTCCGGGCACGGGGTCCGGCACCGCTGCGCCCGCTCGCAGCCGCCTCACCAGAAAAGAAAAATCTTAATTGGGAGCTGCTAATTCTCCCACCCCGCAAATTACACAGCTGGCAAGCGACTGAGCAACAAGTGGGCTCGGGAGCCCCGAAACGCCCGGTCAGCCCGGCAGAAGCAGGGCGGGCAGCAGCGCGCTGGCTTACCTGGCCGCAGGGCAGCTCCCGGGGCCGCGGCCGGGCTCTCGGGCTCCGCCGCCCGGGAGGGGCCCGCTGCGGTGCGGGGCAGCGGTGCGGGAGGTGCGGGCCGGGCTCTCGGCGGCTCTGCGGCTCCCGGCAGGCCCCTCCCCGGCTCCTCCTCCCGCAGGTGCCTCCTCCCGCGGCGGCTCCCGGGAGGGGGGGGGGGGGGGGGCGGCTTCCCCTGCCCTGCGCTCACCCCTCGGGGCTGGGGGGGGGGAGCACGGCTCCATCTGGGGAACGGGCACAAGGCAGCCGCGCCTGGGCAGGATCAGACCTCTGGTTTCTCTCGACCTAACCCCATGGCCCCCGCCAAGCTCCGCCGGATGGACCGGGCTCCCCAGTTCAAGAAAGATGAGGAGCTACTGGAGAGAGTCCAGCGGAGGGCAACGAGGATGAGGAGGGGACTGGAGCATCTCTCCTACGAGGAGACACTGACGGAGCTGGGCTTGTTCAGCCTGGAGAAGAGAAGGCTGAGAGGGGACCTTAGAAATGCCTACAAATATCTGCAGGGTGGGGGTCAGGAGGACAGGGCCAGGCTCTTTCCAGTGGTGCCCAGCGACAGGACAAGGGGCAACGGGCACAAACGGAAGCAGATGAAGCTCCAGCTGAAGATGAGGAAGAACTTCTTCCCTCTGAGGGTGACGGAGCCCTGGCCCAGGCTGCCCAGGGAGGCTGTGGAGTCTCCTTCTCTGGAGATATTCAAGACCCACCTGGACGCGGTGCTGTGCAGCCTGCTCTGGGTGACCCTGCTTGGGCAGGGGGTTGGGCTGGGTGACCCACAGAGGTCCCTGCCAACCCCGACCATCCTGTGATTCTGTAATTGCAGTGCTGAAGAAATAAATTATGTCCCCCCCACGCTGAGGGGCTGCTAACCAGCACGGTTTGGGGCCGCATTGATCAGATCACTGAAAACAAACTCAATTAAAAATTCTCTGGGAGTTCTGCTGTTCAAAATCAAAGCAATGCGGATCATTTTACAGCCCCGCTCCAAAAACCCGACGGGAACCAGCACACCGCGCTCCGGAGCAGAAAGCACAACGTGCCATAAGGTGGCTGTACCACCAGCTACGGCATCGCTGCTCAGCCTCGCCTGCTGGCAGCAGGGACAAAAGCCAAGAGGGGTCACAGGGCTCAGGAAACTTCACCCAAGCCCTCCCAGCCGCCTTCTCGTGCCAGCGAAGCTGGTGGCCTTACCTGCATTCGTGGCATGCTCGAGGAATAAATACCGCTGCTGTGCCGTTTCACCGGGCTGACCCCGAGCTCCTCGGGTCGTACGAGGCTGCAGCGCAGCTCATCAATCTCAGTAATTGCTGCCACACACTGCAAAATGCGGGCTCGCTCGGGAAGCTGGGCAGCCTCCGGGTCAGAAGGTTGAAAGAGGAATCTGCTTCTATTTACACAGACATCTTGATGATCAGGAGGGTAAAACACTCCTTTTGGTGTTCACAGTTTCTCCTCAAGCGTATGTGTTATTTTCAAAATTGTTTGCTGACTCACATCTCCAAATAACGCCTGCTCTCCAGCTACTTATTATACTTGGTGTTTATTACTAGAACTGCTTTGCCTGGACAACGATCACACCATCACATTAATTTTTCCTTAGTAGCCACGCATGACTCCTAAATCCGGTTTTACATGTGCTCATGTGCAATTCTGAACACAAAACCTTCTTCCTGGTACTAAATCACCACTCCAGGAATGTTCTTCCTATCGAACCCACGGACAGATGTCGGTGAAATCCCAACACAAACAGGGAACGACTACAACAGAAGCAACGCTCTCCAAAACTGACAGGCAGCATGCACCTACGACCATTCAAAACAGCAAAAGGGCAGACAGGACTGCAGAGCAGTAACACCATCAGCCACCCAAAACTGCCAGGATGTGTTATATGCTCCCTGCATCAGGGTTTTTTTTTGCTTTTTAACACAGGCCAGGCAGAAGCCTGCTAGGCTGATCGCCCACGTTGTGACAAACTGTTGCGGTTCGCAGAGTTTGCTGGCGCAGAGTTTCAAGCCAGGGCCAGCGACGGCACAATCCCATTTTCGCTAACCAGAGCAGGAACACGGCAGCTCTGTCACCGGTACTGCTGAGCTCCCTCCACTGCAGATTTGGGTATCACCTTTGAAAATTATTGCTCTGATGATCAACAGTGCTCGAGGAGCTATTTTACTCCACGGTGTGCAATCGCACGCGTTTCCCCCACCTGCACTTTGCTTCCTGTACAAATACTTCATGCTACAAAGTGCCTTTCCTGCAGGAACGAAACCTGAGCAACCAGGGAGCTGGCTGCTCCGCACCTGGAAACAAGCACTGCATCGCGGCTCAAGAGCTTGTTCACATCCCCACGCGGACGTAGGTCCTCCGGCTCTGGAGCTCACGGGCTCTGCCCCAGACAGCGGATCTCTGCCCGCCCTGTGCTGCACCCCCTTGCTCCTTCTGAATCTCTCGACTGAAAATAATAAAACAATCTTCAACGTGGGTCTTGCTTTCGGTTCCTAATTTCTTCTGCTGGACGATTCCAAGGAACAAAAGCAAGCGAAAGAGATGCCTTCTCCGCTCCTTACGTGTTCATCAGCTTGCAGTGGAGCAGAAGAGGTGGATAATGAACATCTTTCAAGCACAGCTAACGAGCCCGAGCATTTGAAATCAGAGACCAAAAGGCTCCAGCCACACGCCTGTCACAAATTCAGTCCTTAAAGCATTCTGAAGTTTAACCTATCCTCCAGAAGTTATTTCAGACAGAAGTACTGGGAAGGCAGAGTAACCCAAAAAATGTGATTAATATACCCCGCAGCTTCTTCCACTTTCTGGTTTTGCAAATGTAACCACTGAAGGAAGCTTCAAGCCATTATTAGAAGTTAGGCAGCCAGTATTTTTCAGTGCTGCTTCTTACTCAGCTAGATTTATCCTGCAATCACTCTAAAAAGACAAAAAAAAGAAACCCTCCACATAAACAAAACCCCTGTTTTTAAAAAAAGGGTTTTGGGGGGGAAACTAAGGTTATAGATGAAGGCAGAGTGAGGGATTAAAAAAAAACCCCAAGAGAACAACACACCACGCAACAGACTGCCATGGGACAACCTCAGCATTACTTGATTGGATTCACAGAGCTCACAGAACCCAGGTTTGACATAAAGGTATCTCATGTCACAGAGCGCCTGGACACTCTTGCTCTTTTGGTGGACATAGCCATGGTCTGCAAGAAAAATGTTCCAAATATTCCATTTACACCAGTAAAAACCCAGTTGGGAATGATGCAGTCCATAGCCAAGCGGGTAACAGAGGACTTTCACTTGCCTTTCCTTTAGCAAAAGCAAGTTCCCGTGAGAACAAGTCAAAGAATTTGACGCAAGCTTCCCCCTGCAGTTACAGGATTAAACGCCGAAGAAGAATGAGCCCGGCACTGACACAAGCTCTTAAATGAAATCCGGCAGATGAGACCTCAGATCAGCAAAGTCTGCCGAATTAATCACGGCCACAGGCTGACTCATGAGCTAGCGAAGCAAGTCCTAAAGGCTGGAGTGATGTTCTGATCTGGTTTGGAGCAGTTAAATCCACTGCCAGGGAGAGGGGAAGAAAAGGAAGGACAGAGAGCGACGGAGAGGCAGCGAGGGGCAGAGGAGGAGTCGTGCCTTGGCTGCTGGGGCAGGGTTCCTGGTGGACACATGCCGCAGGTCTTGTCCAAGCAGCGGACAACACGCGTTTCTACGTGTTGATCCTCCAACGTACACCACAGCTGTGCCCAAACCAAGACCTTCCAAGAAAGCCAAGCAAACTTTACGGATTCGCCACCAGCTCCGCTCGTTTTTAACATTAATTTCTAGTTTCACACAGAGACTTCCTTGCGGATGCAGCAACATCACCGATCCCTACGGGAATGAGCGCGATAGCCAGATGGAGTCGGAGCCCAAGCACCGCTCCTTTGCATACAGAGGGGACGGTGCAGCTGCTCAGCCTCTGTGAACTTAACGGGACCAGGTTTTAATTGGAGATTTGGGATACGCACTGGCACGACCCTTGACAAATCCATATGCCAGAAGAGATCGGAGCTATGTGCTATCATCTAAGGTTAAAGCTGCCTGAACATATTTCTAAGCCACGACTTGGCTCCCACACTAATTTACAGAATTATTCAGGAGAAAAGAAGAGGGAAAGCAAAGCAGAACAAACCACCTTTTCCCATTATTTCAAAGTTCTTTGCATAACTGCGGAGTTTTGCTCAAGCCAACTATTCCTAGAGTTAAGTCCCTCTCTGACAGAGCTTGTGAGAAAGGAAAAGATACCTAGTTTAAAAACAACAAAACCCCCCAACCTCAGTAAGTGGAGAGCAGGCAGAGTGAGAAAGAAGCAGAGAACATGTGAAAAGAAATCTGGCCTTACTAATACCACATTGGTGCCTCCAACACCGCTCCCCTCAGCCAAGTTTCACCGCTTTACTTCACAAGCGGTCACCCTGCTGCGGTGGATTCAGCCTCCCCACAAAAAGGTGACGTGTGCCAGCCCCAAACACCGTGAATGTTTCTGTAACAGAAACACTAACACACCTTTTTCTTACCCACACGATACACAGATCTACGTAGTTAATTCTGAGCTGATGCATACAGGCTCTGCACAGATCCGTACACGGCAGAAATGGTAGGGGTTGGAGAGGAATTAAACACGGTATGGTGGGGGGTGGAAGGGACCTCTGTGGGTCACCCAGCCCAACCCCCTGCCCAAGCAGGGTCACCCACAGCAGGCTGCACAGCACCGCATCCAGGTGGGTCTTGAATATCTCCAGAGAAGGAGACTCCACAGCCTCCCTGGGCAGCCTGGGCCAGGGCTCCGTCACCCTCAGAGGGAAGAAGTTCTTCCTCATCTTCAGCTGGAACTTCCTCTGCTTCCGTTTGTGCCCGTTGCCCCTTGTCCTGTCACTGGGCACCCCTGAAAAGAGTCTGGCCCCGTCCTCCTGACCCCCACCCTGCAGATATTTAGAGGCATTTCTAAGGTCCCCTCGCAGCCTTCTCCAGGCAGAACAAGCCCAGCTCCCTCAGCCTCTCCTCGTAGGAGAGATGCTCCAGTCCCCTCCCCATCCTCGTCACCCTCCGCTGGACTCTCCAGTAGCTCCTCATCTTTCTTGAACTGGGGAGCCCAGAACTGGACACAGCACTGCAGATGGGGCCTCCCCAGGGCAGAGCAGAGGGGGAGGAGAACCTCCCTCACCCTGCTGCCCACACTCCTCTTGATGCACCCCAGGATCCCATTGGCCTTCTTGGCACCCAGGGCACGCTGCTGGCTCATGGTCACCGTGTCGTCCCCCAGCACTCCCAGTCCCTCTCCGCAGAGCTGCTCTCCAGCAGGTCCCCCCCAGCCTGTACTGGTGCCTGGGGTTGTTCCTCCCCAGGGGCAGGACCCTGCCCTTGCCCTTGCTGAACCTCATCAGGTTCCTCTGCGCCAAAGTATCCAGCCTGTGCAGGTCTCGCTGAATGGCAGCTTGTTCATTTTCTTTTCCAAATGAAATTCCTGAGGAAACATGGCCAAGACTTGCCACAAAACGACCTGTCACACTTCAGGAAGCCCAAGCGACTGTCTGTGGGGTTCAACCTCTCCACAAAGCCTCAGCGGCTGCGAGTGAGCGCACACAAGGAAGAAACGGCACTGCAGGGAATACAGAAATTAATCCGTCTCTTCGTCCTGCCTGTGTTGGGCACAAACTGAGGCACAGGAAGTTCCGTCTGAACACGAGGAAGAACTTCTTCCCTCTGAGGGTGACGGAGCACTGGAACAGGCTGCCCAGGGAGGTTGTGGAGTCTCCTTCTCTGGAGATATTCAAGACCCACCTGGACAAGGTCCTGTGCAGCCTGCTGTAGGTGACCCTGCTTCGGCAGGGGGGTTGGACTAGATGACCCACAGAGGTCCCTTCCAACCCCTACTATTCTGTGATATTCTGTGATATTCTGTTTCAGGCATCTCCCTGTGACTTCGGGAGGCTCGAGGCAGATCTCCAACGCTGCAGTCGCACCAGTAGTGCCTCCCAGTGGAGATGCTTCTCAACTGGCAGAGCTGTGACTCCCCTTGACAGAACCTAAGCTGACAAAAGGGCTCTTCTGCCTGGACAGCTGTGCCTACGCCCCGACTGCGTGTTCAGGGTGGGTTTGTTGGGTTTGATTCTCGTTTGGGCAGATAAGCTGTGCCAGCTCTGGGTGAGATCTTTCTCATACTTCGAGCAGACTCAGCCATGGCAGGAAAACACGAATTGGAGACAGAGGCCTCGTTCAGTGATGCCCTGCTACTGATACTGCACAAAGGAGCCGAAAGGTCACCGGAGCAATCACCTTGTGGACTCGTGCGGATGATTACACGGGGTAGGAGGCAGTGCTCATGTGCAGTAGCTTCTCCCTGTGAACTACTGGCTTTGCACGCACGACATTTGTTTACGAAATGACAAAAGCTCCCCTTCTTGGGGGTCGGGAGGGCTTAGACAAGCAGCTCTTGTAACAGATCAGAAAACTCTCTTTCAGCTAAAAAAAAAGAAACAGCAGAACCAAACTGTATCTTTCTTCTCATCCTGAATCCCCAGAGATGCCCTTTCAGTCTAGTCCAGACTTCTCTCCTGTTCTTCCCCCAAACTATGGAGTCTCCTGCCCTGCCAAGCTTCCCCTGGGCCCTTCGGACACGGCAGTAACACCCAAACCCCTTCCTGTCTACAGGGGAAACTCCCTGCTTTCAAATCCAGGCCCCTTGAAGAAAATGTCAACCAATTTACTCACAAATACCCGATGACCATCAAGACGTGTTTCCATAGCACCTAGGAAATGTTACAAAAATATCCATTCGTTCAGACTGCATCAGCTACAAACATCATCTGAAACTGCACAGAGTCTGTGGGTAAGAAACACAACCACGGGTGCTTAAAAAATACGCTTGGTTCTTACTGCTGCTGTCAGAAAACATCTGCACTGTTAAAGGATTAAAGGATTAAGAAGGAAGAAAAAAATACATTGCCTTCCTAATGCTATGTATCCTTGGGAACCTATCTGAAATACTTAAAATTCTTGCTCGTCTCTCAGTTATGAGCTAGCCCAGATTTATAGATTTTCTTTAGGTGGATGGGAAATCTATTTCAGATTTGCCAGAGAAGGCTAAATTCAAAAGCAAGTTACATATAAAAATACATTCTCATAGTCAGAGGTTCATTGCAGCGTGCAGAAAAACTATTTGACACTTTTTAACTGAGACCTTTTTTTACACTCCACGTAAATCCACTACTTGTCCCAGTCTGGTAGAGGACTCCCAAAACTGCTTCTCACTGGCATCTGCATCCGTACATCCCTGCAACTCCCTTGCAGCTTCCTAAAATGATCAATTATGGAGCAACCTCAGTAATCCTCAGGTGGCTTTTCAAGCAGCTCTAGAGGAAAAGGTACAGATAACTTGCCCTCTTGTAGAATGGGCCATTCAGAAGACAGGTCACGGCTTCAGCTGAACAAATCCTACTGGAAACGCTGGGCCTCCATGGCTGGCTGTGGGGAAGCCACGGGGGCTGCCGAGCCTTGCAGACCTGCCTGCTTCCTTCTCCCCCAAACCCCTGGGGAGAAAGGGAATGAAACCACACAGCTCAACGCTGCTTGGCTTCCTACAGCCCAATTCCACTTCAGCCACGTTGACTCGCCCAGATCTGGCTGAAGAAAGACTCTTTCGTGCCCGGGGCAGGACGGACGTTGCTGCTGTTGGGATGCTCATACATCATCCACGCAGGCTCGCCCAGCATCTGTAACTCAGAGTTTCTGTCCGTTTCCTCTCCTAGCACGCCAGCTCTAAGGAGCTCTTCTCTCCAACTCCTGCTTTCCGGCAGAATCACAGATTTGATGGTGTGGCTTTCACAGAAGACCAGATGAATCCTGTTTATAGCAGCATTTCCACAGATCAGCCCACAGTTCTTGTCCCTTTCTATTTCTGCCCAAAAATGGGAAGGGAAAAGAGAAGGGGGAAGAATCACTCGAAACAGGGGATGGAGAGCAAAGAAGACTCCAAGGAAACGAAAAACTAACAGGAAAACGCTGCTGCAGTTCTGATTTGTACTTCAACTCTGTACACGAATTTAAAGGCCTGAACAGACTGACCACTGCAATAGCATCTCGTATAGCCGTGTGCGGTCCCGAGCCGTCGCGGCAATAAATCCCTTTCTCCTAAGAACGGGTCATTACCGGAGCAATTCAGATTAAATGAGCACTTTATCAGAACTCACTGCACTGAAAGCAAGCAATGCAACATAATTCTGGAAGACTAAGTTGGGCACTCCTAACATATCCAAGATGCAAACTACCAGCAAAATAATACTGCTAAAAAATTTCTCTTTTTTTTAAAGGAAGCACACAACACTTATTACAGGAGTAAAATAAAGCCTTAAAGCCTAGCTAAAAAACCAAATCTGCCTCTGGTGATTTTAGAAGAAAACAATGGAAATACAGACAAGGATTTCAGCAGAGGCAGAGCTTTACACATAGGCAATCCCAAGAAGATTTGCAATCAGTTGAAATACAATTAGAAAAGATGCCTGCCACTTACCAAGCTCTTCAAATCACTGAACTGCACAAATGTTAGCCTCCTTAATAAAATAAAACAAAATACCAGCGTTGCAGACAGCAGGACCCGAGGGAGCTCTGACTGGCTGTATTGATTAGCATCACTTCGATATCGAATCTCCATTAACCATTTCACCCACAGAATAGATTGGGACAATCTCTATGAAAGGTACAGTTACCCTGAAAATTCATTTCAACCTCAATACAAGGAGACTAGAAAAAACAGAAGGACATAGGGGAACAACACGCTGTCTGAGCACTCTGCAAGAAATCTGACATGTTGCCTGCATCACTGGAAAGCCCTGATCCAGCCTGATGGAAAAAAACACTTAGCGGTTTGCTACTTAGTCTCTCCTAAAATTCCACTTGCATTTTCCTTCAAAGCACTTAGGAGATCCAGGAAAACAAAAGTCCAGATATGATTTAACGAAACAAAAAGAAATGTGAAATGTCCGTTATCAAACAGCTCTCAATAACTGACGATCAAATTGTTTAAGTAGGTAAACTGCACCAGAGACATATCTCAGTTCCTTAGTTCCACTGGAACACTTTAATTTTACTTCATGTTAGCTCTGAGAAGCTATAGCGACGTTGTCATGACAATGGCAACACCACACAGTTGTTTTCCACTATCGCTCTCCAACTGGGTACACATTAGGGTCATTTACATTGCCACAAAACTATAGTATTTAACCACATTTCTTTTCTCTCTTGCTCAAGCAAGTTCTTTCCTCCAGAACATGGACAAACAGGGTCTGGCACACTCTTTGGGTGTATCTTTCTGAGGCACAAACTGAAAGCCTGGGGAGAGAAGAACACTTTGTATTTAGAAATTCAGCAGCTGGGGGGGGTGGGAAGGAAGCTAATTTCTGACACCCAGACTAACGGCCGCGGAGCCGGGGACGCCGCAGAGCTCTCGCACTGCAGCACCCGGCCTTGCTCAGCGGTACTCACTCGCAGGAGATCTGCCTGCAAGAAGGTGGATTCTGAGAATCAGGCACTGGCTTTTCTAGCCCTCAGATATTAAAACAAAACAGAAAAAAGAATAATAAACTATTTCAACTACATCTAGCTTCTGTAACCAAACTGTTAGTAAATGGTTATTGCTATCACGGACAGCGTTAGACTTGGTTAGGACACTGAGAGACTAATTGTCCGTAACGGGCTCTACCTGAGCTCGGCTGGGACTGGTTCAGAGCCTCGGTAACACACGCAGAACCTGGCTTTACACTATCCATCTCCAAATCTGCACACAGTTAAGGTCAGGCGGGAAGAGGGCAGAGGGGCAGACAGAAGGCAAGAGAAAGGACAAAGTCACATTAAAATACCTCCTGGAACAAACTGCAGGAGAGTAACAATTTAATTTGTAGAGACAGCAATTGGAGAAACAGTGCTAGAGAAATCCAGATTGCAGTGTTGTGCGTTCTAAGGTGTGGCTTCTCTGGCATGTCCTAGACCTGAAGTATTCTCAGCTAGCAATGCCTACGTGCAAAAAGAAGTCTCAGTGAAGCGATATGTCAAGCTCACAGGAGGAACAGCAAAAAAGATGAGGTGAGTAAGCTGAGTAAACACCCAAATCCCAAGAAAACCTGAGCTGCTGAGGATGAAGGTGGATGCTACTGGTACCTGCACGACTGGGCTTAAAGCTGGCTCAGGTGCAACCACAGTGTACGCAGTCTGATTCTCAGTTCCAGTGCAAGCACACATATTATGTGCCCATACCACCATAAACAGAGCTTCCACTGCAAAAAGAGTTAAAAAAATATCTAAAATAAATCTCAGTTTAGGTTGGCAAATGCTAGTTGGTGGAAGAAGCGGTGATTTTAAACATAGCTGCAACTTGCTCGATAACGGTCTCTGGTATGGCTGGAAGACTGGAGATGCAGAGCTCATATTTTCAGAGGCACTCTGTCTCAGTTTCAAAGAAATATTTCAGCCCTCGCCTCCCTGCTCAGATCTCAGCTCATTTCATCTGGGGAAGCTAAGGGCCGAAAAAGAACTTCAGCGACTACAACCAGCTTCATAAGCCCAGAAAGCAACTTCTCTCTAACACCAGCAAAGTCTCAACAGGACCTCAAAGCTTCCATCCTTCAAAACTACACAAAGTATCTTCCTAAATTACTAGGAACAGACGACGTGCAACCATGATCTTTGGTACACAGCAATGTGACAAACAGGAACCCCTGGTGCAGACCACAGAGGAGCGCTCAGGCATGCGAGGGACGTGGCACACGCTCTCTACTGGCGCTCTGTGCGCGGCGATAGCCAAGTTTCTACTCTCTGTTGCAATTACGTGACTCACGAAGGGACATGGCTGTCAAAGGAAATTAATTTCACATGAAAAACAGGCACAGCCACTAATAAGCCTTGTATCTTTGAGCAGAAGTGTTGTAGCTGCTCTAGTGTTGAACTCTTCCTTCTCACAAGCAGCTTAAAAAGGAAAGTGACTGAATGAGAGGAGGGCTACGAGGATGAGGAGGGGACTGGAGCATCTCTCCTGCGAGGAAAGGCTGAGGGAGCTGGGCTTGTTCAGCCTGGAGAAGAGAAGGCTGAGAGGGGACCTTAGAAATGCCTCTAAATATCTGCAGGGTGGGTGTCAGGAGGACGGGGCCAGACTCTTTCCAGTGGTGCCCAGCGACAGGACAAGGGGCAATGGGCACAAACGGAAGCAGAGGAAGCTCCAGCTGAACAGGAGGAAGAACTTCTTCCCTCTGAGGGTGACGGAGCCCTGGAACAGGCTGCCCAGGGAGGTTGTGGAGTCTCCTTCTCTGGAGATAATCAAGACCTGCCTGGACAAGGTCCTGTGCAGCCTGCTCTGGGTGACCCTGCTTCAGCAGGGGGCTGGATGAGATGACCCACAGAGGTCCCTGCCAACCCCGACCATTCTGTGATTCTGTGATTAAGCAACCAGAAATCTGGCCATTCTTTGTATTCGTGTTAAAAAGGGCGAAAAGCCCAACCCTGCCTTTATTATCTGAAGTTAACTGCTACTGAACCCTAGCAGGGATGGCGCCTTGGAAGGCCTCATAGATTCAAGGAACTTCACAATAAAAGAGGAAAAAGCTAAGAAAAATCTTCTCCCCATACCTGTATGTCCAAAAGAAACTCCTTGGAACTTACAAGCATTCAGTATTCTGACTCCTCCCAAACTTTTTGACAGGTTATTTAATCATGAGCAATAAATTTTGCCCTCATTCTTAAAAACTCTACCCCAGTTTAAATATTCCTTGGCTTTGGGGCTTGGTCTGGATATGTGCAGTGGAAGAAGCCTCACCACGCACGCTCTCCGCGATCGTACCTGCAATAGAAACCCTGTTCTCCCCTTCCTCTCTGAAGTCTCCACCTTTCTATCTGGAGAGCCTTTGATAATGGTGGCACGTGCTCAGGAAGGTGCTCGGAAAGGTGAGTCTTCACAGCAGAAACAAGCAGTTTGCTGTCACGTAGCATTCTCCTCCTGGAGGAAGCAGGGCGAATAGGAACCACGCGCCTGTTCCCCACGTTACAGGGCATCAGCGCACAGTCTCTATGCCAACAGGCTGCAGGTGTGTATGTGCATGGCAAAAGCATGTGTGTATATACACATATTATAAATTTTGTTATATATCTATCTACAATTTTTGCCTATCCAGTTCTAAGACTGATTTAGGAGCTCCAAACAACATCCTAGGGCGAGTCGACACGTGTAGCCAAGACCTTTACTGTTTAACATTAACTCTATGGAACCAGTCTCCCGTTTCATCGCCGCTAGGTTGTTGCTGTAAGGTTTAGATTAGCGCTAGCAGGATCTAAAAAAGCCCACAGCAACACCAAGCAGGACTCTCTCGATAAGCCAGCCACTCCCACACAACCTGACAGCTTCACTTGATGCTAGGCACAAACAGCATTGCCTGATCTTACAAAAAAAAATAAAGAATCTTTGCTTCTGAAGATTTTCCAGTTCTAACAAACCTTCAGAGCCATGTTTAATTCCTCTCCATCACCTATTTTTATCTCCTCTTTCTTTCAAACTGACATTTGTATTTGGTTGCCTGGCACTTAATGTCTTTCAGGTATGGTTTTATTGATTGACAATGATTCTACCATCTCCGGCAGAAAAGAGTTAGAATCAGTTTCTCTGTTTCCCTGCTGTATTGTTTTCTGTCCAAAGAGCTTTTAAAAAGGCACGTGAGACGGAAGTTTGCTTTGGTTTCCCTCAATATCCTTCACAGCATCAGTGCTACTGACTTGCATGTATAGAAGAAGAAGAAAAGAGACACAGAGAGAGACAGGGAGAGAAAGAGCGAAAGAAGAAACAAGGAATAAATGAAAACATACAGGGGGGGAAGTAGCTCCAGGACGCTGGACGGGCTCCGTGGGCAGGGGAGACTGGGAAGGTATAATTAAAAAAAAAGAAAACAAACAAACAAACAAAAAGTTGGTTAAAACACGCACCCATTGAAAATGGGTTAATTTCATATAAAGCTCAGCTAGGCTACACACAGCGCAAAGCACGACCACAGACCCAATCCTTCAAGTTGTTTGGTGCTTTATGCCCTAAACCCTTTGGAAATTCCTTAAGATCCAGGAATTCCCCACCCAGCGTGTCCCAGCTCAGCAAACCCCCAACCATTTTGCATGTTTGAACCTTCAGCACGAGGCGCATCCCTGCTGCGCAACGCAGCGAAGCATCGGATTTGTCTGCATTACTTCCAACGTCTGCCAGGCATGTGGTTATGGTTAAGCCCATGTTGAAGTACTTTGTTGAGTCAGAAACCAGGCTGGAAAATGTCATATTTCTTTATATAAATGGACAATGCCAACCACTTGCAAAAAAAAAACAACTCCCAGATTTGTAAATTCACATTTTGCGTAATTGGGTTCCTTACACATTTCACTTTCCTCCATTTCTAATGGAGACAACTGCTTTATCTGACTTTTTGTTCTATGCCAAAAGAAAGAAAAAATTGCCTCAGAGCTATGTTTTCCTGTCGACAAAAGGTGTTCGTCCTGAAAATCACTAATTGCAGAGAAGGCAGAGACTTAGCTCTCACTGCCTCGGACCCAAGCGTCGCAGCTTTTTTTTTGGATGGAAGCGAGAGAACCCAAGGTCCAGGAAATCCCTTCCCCCCAGATGGGACCAGCTCACATCTGGGGTTTAGGCAGGTTGGCATCGCCTCCTGAAGTTGGCATCGTCCTCCTGCAGTCTCCATCTGAACACCCAGCTCCCTAGGCTGAACCACAGTGGCTTTCAGAGCCTTGGAGAAATATCTGCAGCACTTTTCAAAGACGTGGGCGAGTCTCCTAAAGAAGCAGTTTTCACACTCACGTTGCTGACTTTTCATTTTGAATCTTTGGCCGCTCGAGAGAAGGCGATTTCCTGAAGGACTGGGCCTTAGGTCTGCCAATACCAGAAGCACGTTTTCTGCCTTCTGCGTCAAGAACTGTGTTTGGTGGCCCTGAGCATGTCAGTATGTTCGCTCCCTGTCTGCTTCCACGCTGGAAACGGATACCCGTCTTGGCTCAATATCATTTTCATTTATCTTTCATGAGACAGTTGCATGTTGAACACCAAGCAACCGTTTTGTTTACAAAAGATTAACGAGACTGGTACTAATTATACATGTTTTATCTTTCCATATTTTCTTGATAAAAGCACTAATTAAGACATGCACTTATCAGTGTCAAACGGCTGTTCAACCCACCTGCAAAATGTAAGTTCTGCCTCCACCTTGTTCTCCCTGATTTTCATTTTTATTAAAAAAAACCCCACCAACCCACAATCTTTTTGTCCAGGGATTAGGAACCAGCCTGTTTCAAACCAGGCGTTACCTCTGAAGAGCCTGTCATGACTGCAATAGCTCTAACAAAATTAATATAACTCCGTTTGCATTTTTTGCAGTTAAAATTAATTCATTCAGTACGGTGCCAGAGTCTTCAAGAGGTCAGAACAGAGTCTTTTGCCTGATCCAGACCTAAATTTCAATCCTCCTGAAGTTCAGTGGACTATTTGTATTTGGCTTGTTGGCCCAGATTAATCTGTAATTTATGTTTTTAAAAAAAATATTCATTTACAACTGCTTGCAATACTAACAAGTACCCTTTAAAGCCTCCTTAGCTGCGTTTCATAAGAGTTTACCTTTACATTTACCTGTTAAATCTAAATTAAATGAACGGATGAGACAAGAATTTGAAAAATCCTCCGTAAATTTGAGCAGAGTTGCTGGTGTTAATTCATTCTTTTGTTAATTCATTCTTTTGTCCCAAGTAAGGCTGAGGAACTGGTGAAAATGACCCCCGAAGTTTTAAAAATGCTCATTGCGTCGGAAAAAAGACAGTGAAACATTATCTTCTTATCCCCCATTTCTTCACCTGAGCTCCACCTGCCCCGCTGCATCTTTATTCCGTTTCCCCCCTGAAACCAGATGCTCCCCAGCAGCGACCACGTTCAGAAGCCTCCACACCACCCCTCGCGCCGAGGCACGCCGCAGCGCGGGCTCGCGACACACCAGACGCTGCTTGTTAGCAAACAGGTGAAAGAAATCGCACGCGTGAGGCAAAGCATGAGATGTGATTTTAAACGTTGTTAAACTACAAATATGCAGAATTATGAGAAAGAACGGACTGAAACATAGCTGAGACGCTGCTGCTAACTACGCTGAGGACAGTAAGCGGGGACAAGATGAACACACACACACACAGTTCCCAGAAATACGAACCAGGGATGGACAGCAGTGAATGAAGAGAGTGAACACAGCCACAATCTACAGGCAATTCCCAAATGTTCACTTAGAAGGAAAAAACAGAACAGCTATTCACTTTATTTCTTCTAAGCAGCACAATGAATGTTTAAAAGATCCACTTCTCACCGAGTATCTGAAATTCAAATGCAACCTTTCCGCCTGTAGCTCTTCAAAAATCCTTACAAATACAAGCTGATTCCACCTATTGTAGTACTGAAATTCAGCTAAATTGTCAGCAAATGCTATTAGCTATGAAATATTTGATATCAATTCAATATAATAATTTAGGCTAAGAAGTTATCATTTGAGTATTGTATCTGAGTACAGGAAGAATTTAGAAAAAAGGCAACTGCTCAAGAAAAAAGGGATTTGGTGAGCCCGCACTACCTCCCTGCATCTTTACAGTGTTTTTTACACAAATAGAAACAGTCAGGGTGTCAGTTTGCATCCCACCTGAAAAACAAGCATTTTCTTACAGCACTGAACATGAAAAAAACAGGGCACTGGCTTAGGACAGTACTGAAGGGCAAATACCACTCCGCAGGTAACTTCCAAGCCCTCCTGAGCACCCTTTCTTCTCCTGTAGAGAGTCTGCAAAGGGAAAACGCTACACAAGCTCGTTACACAGCAATGAAACTGGCTGTAATTTCCAGGTGATAGCCTGCATGCACATGCATGCACACACATAGATATCTCTCTCCCTGTAAGCATGCCTACCCCGGCAGTATTTTGGGCTATGACAGCTTCGAGAATCCCAACTTCACTGTCACACATATTTCAGAGGCAACTCCAGGCAAAAGCAATATTCTTTCTTATTACTTTGGATTTCAGAATTGAGTAAAATGGACAGTTTTCCTGCACGGTCCATTTTCTTTCATTTATTTCAGGCACTGGCGGCATTATCACCGGTGTGAGCGTGTACTGCCAGTCAAAGAAAATACTGTTTCTAAATGCAGAGTTTGCACTTAAACCCAACCCTCCTCTCTCATTCCCTGTGTTTCATTTTCATCTGAACTTCAGTCATTATTTGGACTGCATTACAGACCACTGCAATATTTTACAGTTTTATCAAAATGTTGTCCCCATCACTTCTGCAAATCAAAAGCTCTAATTGTAAATAACAATAAAAACACAGGGCAGGAAGTTCTTTGCCTTCCATCTGCTTTTCATTAGGTTGCTCAACCCAGCCAAATCAACGGACTATCCAACAACACAAGGAGTTCTATGTTTGCAAATTCCTTCATGGCAAAGAGCTTTATGCTGCAGATACAAAATGTCCTAGATACTCGACACATCGTATTTTGATTAAAGAAAATAAAAGTTTCCGCATTGATAAGTATGCCTTATCAAGCCCAAATCTAAAACTTCACATTCATTCTAGATGAAATACCCTGCTAACGTCAAGTAAGGACAAAAGCTGCAAGTGGTTCCTTGTAGAGAAGTCTCTATTCCTTGGAAAAAGCCAATCTGATGTTTCAAACCTAGGTAAAGGGAGAAAATGAACTGATGTGGGTATTTAAGTGTATCAGAAATAGGCTGAATGTTTAAGCCATAGATCAGAAAACCCTAAATCCATGGAATATGGGTGAGGAAAAAGCAAGCTCTTCTGCATTATCCCAGCAACACACTTCCTAGCGAGGCTCTGGAGCAGCTGCTCGGAAAGCTCTAACTTCACCCTTCACAGCACCAGGGGTGCTCCAGCCCCCCCTCTGGTGCAGCTGCGTGTTAACCCAGCCCAGAAACTGAAACGCCTTCCTCCCCCCCTTCATCTTCTCACCCCTTCTGCATGCCTTTCACACATCGTTTTTTCCTCCTGGCAGACGGGTTCCTCAGGTTCTCCAACATCCCATGCAACATGCCTTCGCTACGGGAACCTCCTCCCCGCCTCTTCCTCACTCCCTCCAAGTCACAACTTCTCTAGCAACCGGGAAGAGCCTTCCAGATGCCACACAAGTACTGTTACTTCCCAAGGTGGAAAAACCAGAAAGCATCACGCCACAAAGAAACGGTATCACAAATTCTGCGTGGAAAGGGAGGGCAGGGCAGGATTACGGCACAGCTGCAACGTTGGTTCTAGCAATCCTTACACCTGAAAGCTCGTTAGCGTTCTTCTAGAGCCATCTTCTGCCTTTTAATTGCACGCGTAGAACAACAACCAGGGAAGGTCAGCAGGGACAGCCTCATGACTTGGCAATCTCTTTCAACTTATTATTTTAATCCGACTTGGGCTTTTGGTATCAACTTTATAACAAACATTTCCCAGGACCGAAAGAGGAAATCCACCCCCAGGCGTGTTGTTAAAGCCCAACAGAATCTATTAATCTATGCTGCTTCGTTACCTCTCATTAAAGCATAGCGAGAAACTACTCGCTAGCAGCTCATGACATTTCATTGCCTGAGCCATATTTAATAATAAACACTCACTCATGATCGTATCTACCAGCTTGGCCCGCATTTAGATCTAAAGTCGCCCTTGTCTGCATGCTTTCTTTAGCTGATGAGAGTACAGAGAGGTGACTGATCACGGTATTTGGAGATCAACTTCCAACAACAAAAGGCAGATCCTGGATTTCTGGACTGGCCGCCGGCTGCAGCGCGTTGAATTGCTGCTGATCTGTGACCCTGATTCCCACAAATCCAGCTGCGTGCTCTCAGGAAGAAGGAAGGCGGGCGATGCCAGGGGCTGAGAAACCATTTCCCCAAACCGTCAGCTCTCTGGAGCACGCAGATTAACGCAGTGCACTGAGAGCTCAGGGTCTTCCTGACTTTCTACCACTGAACCAACAGTTCCAAGCTGTAACACCAGATCTGATAAAATGCTTTTCCCTTAGTAAATGCCAAACTTCTGAATCACATCTATTTGTCTCAAAATATCGAGTCAGCAATCTTGCAAGATAAGGAACATCATTAAAATAAAGAAAATAGATGAAAAGAACACCAGTTAACCAGCTTTCCTTCAACTTGCCAGCTGTGTAACGTTGTAAGAAAGGTCAGCAATTTCAAACTGCTTTCTCTTGATACAGAAGATACACAGCTGTATCTTCATATATATGAATATATAGGTATTTTTTTAAAAATTGGAAGAATAAAACAAAAGCTTCACCACCAGTAAATTCTGCAGAGATCTCAGTTATGCCAGCACATCTAACTGCAATCACTTCCAGTGTATACTGGGATGACAGTGGAATCAGCTCCGAGATCTCATTTTCTATTTATTTTTCCCTTCCCCAGCAGAGCTTGGTATTAATTTGCCTGCATTACATACAATACAAACTGTCCAGCAGGCAGTAGGAAGCAGGTGGAGTCATACACCCAGAGCAGAACAAATTAGGATTCCAAGTTCTGCTGTCTCTGACCTTCTCTGCCAATCCTCAAACAGAAAGAAGCTTACAGCACCTCATTAACCTACTCCATCTAAGTCAGCATAAACATTTTTGGGTGGCCTGTATGTTCTGTGTGACAAAAACCAAACGTACAACACCACTCTCTGGACACCACGAACGGGGATGTTGCGTGGAATCACTAGCTACAGATTGCCAAAGGAATCTTAAATTCTTACAAGCTTAAAATCTTTCAAGTCATGCAGGAGATGGACATTGATACTAGCTTACAAAACACCACGGATGAAAAGACATTCAACGGTGGGAACTACTCAGAGAGAGGTAACATGTGGATGATCAACACATATAAAGCATAACACGGTATGTGTAAAGGACGATCAACGCACAGAGCATAACACGATATGCATAAAGGAGATATTAAACATGGAACACCAAAACAGACAACTCCCTTTTCTTTCACTGCATCTTAACACTTGGTATACGTACCTGGCTTTGGCACAGAATTGGTCACGGACTGAGGAACTTTGTCGTTAATTAGCTCAACGCACTCACTAGGAAAAAATCCAACCTGCAGTGAAAACAGAAAGAGAGGCAGAATATTGACTGCGGTGTTTTTAAGATCTGAACTGTTAAACCAGCAACCGTTAAACATCTTCCTCGAACTCTGCTTGCCCGATGCTCCGTAACGTTACCCAACCAGCATAAGAGTAATAATTTTTCAAAATGATGCAGCCGAAAAGTCTACAACCCAAATCATTAGTTCTGTAAGACACAGTTCTAGGTCTGGTTTCTAAGCGTGGTCCACAGGACACAGATCTTCAACTGGCGACAGAGAGGGGAGAGGACAAGTGTGCTGTACACCCTGAAACCTCCCATGGAACTCGGGAGAGAGGCAGAAGGACTTCAGCTGGGTTTCCTGCACCTGGCTGCATGTATGTAACGTGAGATTTAATGAAGACAGCAAGATGTTTCAGCTCCTAGCTTCTTAATTATCTGTACTCAAATCTCACCAACGCTTCACCTTTTTTCGCTGTCGAAATACTGTATCCACGAGCCCTTTAACGTTTTATTCCTTCAGAAAACTGAAATCAAATAGGGGTGAATACATTTGCATGTCTGTATAGTCCCATTACAGAAAAATGCATATTCTCCTACGGTAAGTTAGGAGAAGACACTCTGAATGCACAAAGCTCTCCCCTGTGTCGCAGCCTTGCTGCATGCGCTGGATCTGATGAGCGTGGGTAACAAGTGATACTCCTCAGGCATTCCAACTGAGCATGTTCAGAGGCCTTGCTACAAAAGCTCAATGTGGTTTTAGTTCAATTGAATTAAATCCAATCTCGGAACTGAGAAGGTGTTTAATAAAATATACATAGTGTAAAATGAGTTCTACATTTGTAAGAAAGAACCCAGCAACTTGACTAGAAAAACATACAAGTATTTTTAGAAGAAAGAGCATAAAGGAGCAAAATAATCTCTAGCAGCAGTCAGAACTCCTGGTGTGGCCTCTGCTATCTGCTTCTGAACACGGACAAGGCAGTGCAACCGCCGTGCCTCAGTTTCCCTACCAGCAAAGGACACGGGAGAACAGTGCCAGGTATCCACGACTGAAAGCTGCTTTGAGAGCGCAGCTGACAAATGTACTGCACGGGCTGCTTAACCCTGCAGACTTCTCTGTGCAACAGAAAGAATATTCCAGAAACAAACCCCAGAGGCAAGACTCTCCTTCGCAAATATTTCAAGATGCTTCAAAGGCAACGACCCCCCCTGTGCCGGGCTACCACACAGCAGTGCTACAGCAAAAAAATTCGACAACCATTGAAGGCAGCTTCTCCGCTGCTGCCAGCATCACTGCCAACGTGGACATCTCCGAGCGCCCAATTCACAGCAAGGTCCTGTGACTGATGACTTTCAAACGCTAATTTGCAGCGTTCCTGGACTAACCTTTAACAGCATTTTTCCCTGCGTGCCCTCTTAACTCAGAAATGCTGGAGAAACTCTCTAAACCTGCAGAAGGGTTAAAGAGGATGGGGAGGATCTTCCAGTTTTGTTTCGATAGGATGCGCCTGCAGAAATTCACACGCCACTCAAAGTTCTCCACTCAAAGGTGGGGAGAAGTGAAATTATTTCCCTCTCCTTCTTTATGGATTCGGGCTAAGATGTGACCACATAGGAGTCTTATGCTACCCAGCATCCCAACCATCTCTCACAGTGTCTTCCCTCTTACTCTCATCCCAGGTGAAAGTCAAGGCAGAGCTGAGCCTTTGGCAACATGTCTCCTTAATCTACATTTCCAGACATTTTTCTCTCACATCCCACCTCCTCCAGCACAGCTTCTGTAGGGTGACATGTAACCCAAGCAGCACGGCCCTTCTGCAACGCCCCGTCTCAGCCAGAGGCAGGATTTCCTGTCCCGCGTCAGGCAGGCGATTGGGACAGCTGAAAGCATCAAGTCACTTTGGGCAGCCAGGGTTTGGTCAAGTGCTGCCACAACGCACGGCAAAGAGCCAGCGGATGGGCCTCGAGCTCCTCTAAAGAGGAGAACTGGGCCAGGACGGCTGCCACTCACGTTAGCACAGCTATGAAATCCACTGGAGCCACACGGCAGCCAGCGCTGCGAGTCGGGCAAATCCGTTGATTTATCTTGCACAACTCCCTTTTGTCTCCAAAGAGAAAAAAATAACCTCCCTTTCCTACTCCAAGCTGATTTTCACCCAGAAACCTCCAAGCAGTGTCATGCATGGTGTGTCCAGGTAAAGGCTCCAGACTTTGAAACTATTACAAATTCCCTAAGCGAAGCAATAGTTGATAGTAATACCAGACAACTTCTCCTTCCCACACCCCCAAAACCCCGCAAGGCAACGTTCTGTCCAAGGAAGAGGACAAACTGCAATCCATCACGCTTAACGCTAAAGACTCGTAATAGGCTTTTTGTTAAGACGACAACAGCACGGGAAGAGACCTTGCAAGAGCAGTACTCTGGCTCAGGAGAGCTTCTTCTCTGATCTGTGGCTCCCTGGAATGGAGACTGGCCTGCGCATGACACTTCTGCTCAAGCGACTCGCAGAACTGAAGAACCCACCCAAAACCCAAGCTAACGTATGGCTTCACCCAACCGCTCACTCGGCTGGGTGTGACAGCTTTGCAAGGAGATGATATCCTGGAGTTCTACAATGCAGCAGTGATTTTTGTGCAGTTTATAGATAGAAAGATGTCGACTCGCACAAGAACACCAGCATGAGTACCAGCATCACACACAGGGGCCCTGCACCGGGCGGCTCACGGCTCAGCGATGCTGCTTTGCTGGGAGATGTTGAGAAACAGGTCGGTTGGTACATACACTAAAAGTACTGGTACTTAAACAATATACATTACACGGCTTTTAAATACTTCCCTATAGCTAAGGGTCGCTCTTGGATGTTTCCTGTGCAAGAGATGGACAAGACAATTTGCGAGTTAGGATAAACCTACACATCCAGTGCAAGTCCCAGCCCCATCACACAGACAACACGTTTGGGAGAGTCCATAACCGAAGCCATACAGTTTCTTTCATTCTCAAGGCTCTGAGAACTTTTTTTTAATTGCCCGCAACATCTATGCTTGAGTTGGGTACAGAAATCTCAAGCACTTGGACACCGACCTTCCATTAATCACAGTGAAAAACGGTGGATCTAAACCCAACCCAAAATCCCACGCTGTAATCAAAAGCTCGTTTGCCTTGGACAGTTAACATAAAATTTCTCCTGCTTCTGGATGCAATATATAATGCTAAACATGAATTTAGAACTGAAAGCAGACCCCAAATGGTTACGTCACTGCTTCTGGACATCCTGGAACTTTTCCCAAATAAAATGCTATACCTGTTCTCGATGTATTCTTTTTGCCATGCTCACAACCAATAATCATAACATATTTTTTAGGGAAAGAGAATTTTTCACTTGTGCTAGTGATGCCAAGCTCTCTGATGTTAACTTCATGCTAATAGTGCTGATGGCTTACATTTTCTGACTTATGTATTCTAATTTTTCTTGCAAGATCCCCAGGAGATCATCTTCAGGGTCAGAACCTATAACTTGTGCCTCATTCCCACCCACTTAAAAGACGCTGCTTTTCCTCCCATGGAAAGTTTTCCATGATTTTGTATAAACAAATGAGTTTAGTCCAAGAGTTAATCTCAACAGATGTAGCAAGGCACTATTAGAGCTTGAGCCAGGATTAAAGGATTTGGCAACGTACGAAAATTAATAGCAAGGGTAGTATATATTTAGATAAGTACAAGGTCATCTAAAGGTTAAAAAAATCACTACACACCTTAACCAAAGGAGGAAAGCACAGGCTACTGTTGTACGCAAACGTTTCTGCAACAGCTACTACATCTTTTCTCACTGCTCTGCCAGCGTCTGCTAAAACGGGAAGATACATGAGGCTTTCAGGGGAAAAGGCGAAGTAACAGTAATCATTTCCAGTGTGCAAGGAGGGAATCCAAACAAACGAGAAAGTCAGGAGGACAGGGCCAGACTCTTTCCAGGGGTGCCCAGCGACAGGACAAGGGGCAACGGGCACAAACGGAAGCAGAGGAAGCTCCAGCTGAACAGGAGGAAGAACTTCTTCCCTCTGAGGGTGACGGAGCCCTGGCCCAGGCTGCCCTGGGAGGCTGTGGAGTCTCCTTCTCTGGAGATATTCCAGCCCCGCCTGGACGCGGTGCTGTGCAGCCTGCTCTGGGTGACCCTGCTTGGGCAGGGGGTTGGACTGGGTGACCCACAGAGGCCCCTTCCAACCCCTACCATTCTGTGATTCTGTGAACATAAATGGCAAATGAAACATTGTTTGAGACACTTTGGTTTTTGGTTTTGAGTACGAGTTAAATTTAATTCAAAAATTTTTCTCTTTTAGTCTTCAATCATGAAGATCGGGGCCGATCGGGTCCGACATCGTTTTGCCCGCTCGGTTACTGCAGTCGGCACCGTTCTACCTGGCAGCGGCCATGTGGCTGAGAAGCGACGTCAGCGGGGACACGTCCACCAGGCTCTTGCACATGGCCTGGTTCTTCTGCAGGGGATATCGTTCACCGGGCAGGTGGCTGCCTCTCGCCCCGAGCTCCAAACCAACGCACGTGGACCAGAAATCCAGCTTTGGCTTCTCGGGGAAGAAGTGGTGTTTCCAAAGTGACACCAGCCACAAAAACACGCCCTGCCTTCCCAGGCCATCTTCACTAATCAGTACGCTCTACTCACATCACATGCACGTTCTGTGCTAGAAAATGATGCACGAGGAGAAAAAAGCTCTCCACTAACAGCCAGCTTTACCCCAGACCAACCCCAGGCAGAACATGTCCCTTTTGGGGAAATCCATTCAGTTTTCAATCCTGTGTTCTGGTTCAGCACGGAACATGGTTGGAAAGCAAGGGCCTGCAGTTTCACCACCACTTCAGGCTCACCCAAGCACAGGCTGATTGAAGAAAAAGTCCAGCCCCCCCCTGGTTACGCACACTCCCGCACATTGCTCTGTGTCACCTCTAGCAGCTCACTGTTGTGCAGCAGTGCGACTAATAAAGTGATACCCGAAAGGCAGAATTATTCAGAACATCAAAAGGCAGTTGTGCATCAAAAAAGGGCCTGTCCCTAATGATTCAGCCGCCTGAAACCGAGCTACTGATTGAAAAGACAAAGCAGGGAGAAAAAGAAGAGGAGAACAAAGCGGGCTGGAAGGCTGTTAGTGTGGAGGTGGCTGTAATTTAGGTAACAATCTCACAATGAAAGCAGTGACTCACTGAGGACATTTGAAAAGAAAAAGGCTTGAGGAAAAAATGTCTTTAAAATCATTTTACTTTAAGCAGCGAAAATGATAGCAAGCCTAGCGGGTTGTTTTGTTCTGCAAAGTGTCTTGCAATGCAGTCCTTAGATCAGGCGCTGGGAGAAAGGCATCTGCAACCCTACCACAGAAATCTGAAGGATAAGAAAAACGGTGATTCATTCCTGAAGGCTAGCTCTGGCTGGTGAAGATCAAATCGAACATGCTAGCAACCTGTCAGAGCTGCACTCCTGTTGATGTCTGCAGCCCTGCCTCCTGCTCATCTGCACACCAGAGAAACCCTGTATTTATTCCAGCAGAGAGGGGGACATGCGGCAAAGAACGCACTCCTGCCCAGACATACACAAGTCCCAGCTGGTTTAAATGCACAAAACCAGGGAAATTCCTTAAGTCAAGAAGTAATTTTTTTTCCCACAGTCGGCGAAACCTTGCTCTCCTCCTATCAAGACATGATTTACAATGTAAGCTGGGGTCCATTTGATAAAATCTTCCTCCTTTCCTAGCACAAAGCAAAAACCTGAGAAGTAACAGGAACAAACTGTCCAAACACCTGGCCTTTGGACCCCCTCCTTTTATCTGCCCTCAGAACCACAACGATCTGGCAAGGCAGTCTTTGCTGATTTATTTTCTTAATTAAAATGACTGGATCAACAGATTGCTATCACTTTTACAAGGGCTATTGTTCCTGAACAGGAACAGAATTGCCCGCCTATAATTAATCCTTTGAAGACTGCACAGCTTCCACTGTTCTTATATACATTATTGTAACAACGTTTTGTACCTATACACTGAAGTATTCATCAAGGACACTTCTGTACGGAGCTGTGACGCTCCTCTAGGTCTGGTGTATCAACACCAGACAGACATTTCCTTTCTCTGCATTCTCTTCTCACAGCAGCAGTTAGTAGAGTCAAAAAGCTCCGTTACAGCTGGAAACTCACAGCTTATGGGCCTTAAACTTCAAACACAGGTTAAAAAACCCTCACCCTCTTTGTACAACACTAGAATTTGCATCTCTTGGTAGCTGATGGTGTTTCATGGAAATGCAAAGCTCAGATAAATAGATTTCAAAGAAATGACAAAATCTGTCAATTCTCAGCAAAAATGCACCTCTGCAAATCAGACCCATGGGTGTGTGAAGAGACGTGTTTATGCAGTAACAACCGAGTTAGCACAGCTTAGGAAATGACTGCCTGTCAGCTGAGATGCAGCTGCTGGAACCCACCTCCGAGCTAAGCAGCTTGACTCTGCAGCCAGCAGGAGCAGGGAGTGTAGCTGTTCTGCTACCCTATCTCAGCTGACAGGCAGTAAAATAACTTCTGAAAACACACCATCTTCTGCATTTGTGCAAACACGGCCTGGGAGCTACTGAAACATATACTACAGCTGCTGCATTTCCAGTAGTGTCATTCAGCGGCCGTGATCCGATCCACGCCGTGAAAAACTCTTGCTTATAATTTAAGACTCGAGATTATTCCACCCCTAGTTTTCTGTCAAGCACAAACCTGGTGCTCTGTTTCTGCAGCTGTTCAGATCTGTTGTGTCAGGCTACTGACGGTGCACGGATACAAACCCCTTTGCAAGCGATTTGCTCGTCAACGTATCTTTATGCTGGGAAAGCACGATGGGACTGCTCTGATCTGAGAGACAGAAGACAGTGACAAACTGCAGAAGAGCTCCCTTGCTCCTTGTGCCTTTAATCACCAGCGATGCTCTTCGCATCTCGTCAGAATTTTTGTTTTATTGATTCACTTGGAAGCCAGCTGCCGCACAGCCTGACCGGTCCAGGCAGTACGAAAGCATTTCGTTACGTTTCGACAGTACGGCAAATACAGTTTTAGGGCTTCTAAGGTCAGAACAGAAGTCCCACAGGGACACACCACGGTTCAAAACTAGAAGAACAACAGTCAAGTTTGTTCAAGAAATATCAACGGGTTAATTCTAGAAATAAATTTCATTTCAGAGCAGGTATCGTATGTCCGCGCTGCTCCGGTTTTACAAAGGAGATACTATCTGAATTCCCACATCTGACATCAAGCCAACACAAGCTGTGTCGCACGTGCTCCGGCTAATCGGACAGAGATGTCATCGTGTAACTAACACTCCATTCAGATGGGATTTGTAGTGTTTGCAGATCCAGTTGCACACAGCCCTCGTATTAACGCCAGCAGAACCACAATCTGGACCTGGCACAGCAAGGTCTGCCAGGGAAAAGCTGAGGTACTTTGAGAAGTCTTTGCAGGCCAAAACACGCAAGTGTCTGGTCAACTCTGACCCTCCCCAGAGCGAGCTCCTAATTCCACCTACTCACAGACAGCAACTGCAGTATGAGAATCCCTCCCACTTGAAAGCAGCTGAAACACAAGACACCACAGCGTGAGAAGGCAGAAAGTCCGTCAGCCCAACCTTCAGCAGCTTTTGGGTTTTGTTTTCTAAACAGAGACCTTTTTTAAATTAAATTTCCTAATGAGAAAATCCAAGCTAGGGAGCAACACCTCTTTTGGAAGGAAAGTGCCATTTGGACACGAAAGTTTTGTTACCTAATTCCCAGGTATGTTTCAGATCTTTTGAAAATTCAGTGTGTATCTCTCTGCTATAACATTTAGGGAGACCAGCAACATTAACACTGCGTAACAAACGCAGACACGGAAGCACAGGTTAGCTGGGTGCCTTGGCCAACTCAGCGGCAGCGTCTCGTCGACCGGCTTCCCCCGAATCCTCTCTGCTCTGCCTGATCTCGTTTCAGGGAGTGGAAGGAATGGGATGATTTGAGTAGCAGTGTCAGCTGCCTTGGAGGGGGTGCAGCAGAAGCTTCCACTAACATCAGGCCAGCTGTCGATCAAAGGGTCGCGGCTACCCCTAACTCGCACAGCTAGGTCGGGAGATAACTTCCTACGAAGACCACGTGTCTGCTCTAGCCCACGTCCATGCAGAAGGAGGAAGCCCTCTTACACCAACACAGGGACGCTCTTACATCCACGAGTAATCCTCTGCAGGCACAGCAGCCCGACAAACACGCTGCTGAGCCTCCTGACTTTAAGTTGTGCTGTCATGCCTGATGCTTGGGCCTACCTGAAAGCCATGTTTGCCTCTCCACCACGTGGTCAGCTCCTTCGGCGGCATATCGATAACGGACACGATGTCTCCCACCTGCAAAAGATGGGCAACGTCAGTCACGGCTCGCAGAGCGGCTAGGAGGAAAGCACAGTTCAAATAACCACATTCTTCAGCGCTGCAAGGAACCGCACAACTTGTCAGCAACCGCGCCAGCGCCAGTGTGGAGACATCTGCCTCTGAACAAATTAAACCGTGAGGTTCAAGAGTGACTGCGTTATACAGCGTACGGGACACAGCTGCTCATAAGGAAACCATTCTGAGGAGCAGCAGGCTCAGAAGAGCTCCGATTAAACTGCAGACATAAGCAGTGACAGCGTGAAACTCTTTGGAAAATATTCCTGAGTAGCTGAACTCCTTTTTATTACATGCCCTATACACGTGTATGTAAGCATCAACACATCGACACTTCCTTCCACAGCAGAAAGCTACTCCCTTCGTGGTTCACAGACCGAGACAGGCTTTTCTTCTTTAGGAAATGAACAGAGGAGGGGTGGGGCGGTGTCACGGCGTCAGGAAGGAAAATGACCAAGGAGGCCAAACAGGTCTTCTGAAGCTTTGCTCGCTCCCGTAAAAACCGTAACACTGCAACAGCTCAAATCAGTATAATCAATACTAAATTTGGCTTGATGGGAACCAAGATCTGTGTGGCCTCTACAGCAGAAAATGAGATAGGCCAGGGCAGAAGGGGGAGAATCCTATATAACAACTGCAACTACATATAGCAAAAATTGTTCACGGTAACGCCCAGCTTTTACCCGATGTTTTACGCCGATGGATCTCAAAGCGCTTTACAAAGAAGGTAACACACCCCTATTTTTCAGACAGGGATAACTGAGACAGGGAAGTGCAGTGATTTCCTCAGGGGAACAGCAAACCAACAGCAAAGCAAATTTCCATGAAGGAAACTGCTGTCACCACAACGAGCAGAGAAGCCAGGTAGTCTCCTCGGTATCGGGGAGCAAATGCCAGCCAGCTACTTGTGCAACCGCTTCTTCGAAATTAACCACAGCCTAAGCATAAAGAGATCGTTTGCGTTAGGGCACGGAACGCAGCATGGCAAAACAGCTGATCGTATTCCACTTCTGCTCTGCCAAGGTTTCTCACTCGCAAAGCCACACGTGCCTTGGTTTCCCCGCTCGTACGCTGTGCCTCACAGCCACTTGTTGGACTGCGTGCCAGTTGCAAGGCCAAGTTACGGCCTGCTGGCTCCGAGCTGTAAGATTTACGAGCAGGGAGTGCCATCTCAGTGCTTTTATTAATACCGAGGCGCTGACAAACCGTCTGCATCCTGTACTGCGTGCATTTGAACTCGGCAGATGATACGTGCACACGTCTTTGTGATTAGTGCGGTTCTTCGGCGTACACTAATAATTGCCCTGGTTTTGAATATGAACAAAACCCTGGCAGCACTGGACTCTCACTATTATTTCTACTTCCTGCGCTGCGTGCTAAGAATGTGATCACAAAAGCTCCTTCAGGCACGAACTGTTTTTCTTCACACTTTTTTGTGTAACACTGGGAACACCCCGTTGCTAGTACCGCTGCACACAAACCATCAGAGCATAAAACACCGCTTTCTGGGTGGGACAGACAACAGCCAGATACCTGAAGACCTCCAGGGTCCTTGCCCCACAGCAGCTCCTACTCTGCATCAACTAAGACTTTCAGAACAGTTTTAGATTATAACCTGTAATACATCCTTTAACTACTAAATTCTTGCCAGTCTGGTTCTTTGCTTTTCATGGGATCAGAAGATCTTAAAAACGGTTTTAGACACCGGCTTGCTAACAGAACACAGGCTGTGCAAAGTGGCCAATGACTAATTAAACTGGCATGTGTCCACAGACACAGATATGTGGCCAGTCTCCCTCAACAGACACAAACGTACTTTTAATACACTGTAAGGCACGAACTCCGCAGGGTCTGCGGCTGCTGAGGGACCAGGCTGGGGTACTCGGCAGTGCCTGTTTAATCAGAAGATGCTAATGCCAAGTAAAGCTGTATTTTAACGATGACTGAACTCCTCCCTGTATCTCACCCATTGCAAATCGAATATTTAAATGAATCTTCTAAGCTTCACCTCACAAAACATTCTGAAAGTGTCTAAATATATTCCTGATGTGCACACACACACAGACACACACATATTACGCTCTTCTGCATATGACAACGAGGAATGTAAGCTCTTTTAATTATTTACCTCAAAGGACAGTTCGTCTGCTGCCTGAGCAATATATCTCTTAATAACATGGGCAGCAGCAATAGCGGGAACATTAATCGATGATTCCTCATGGACTAGCAGGTGATTCCCCTTGTTATCAATCTGAAATAAAGAGCACAGGAGACTGTGAGGCAACTGAGGACAGGCACGGAGGCATTTTCTTGGTGCTCACACGTGGCAGAGACTTGGAGCTGATCCACAGCGACAGCACAGCCTGGGGGCCCCCCGAGGAGAGCGGCACCGAGAGACAGTCAGAAAGCAAGAGGGACAACGATTCCTACAGAGTATTTCAGAAGGTCGTACGTCCCCATCCCGCTAATGAGAAAAACGCTGTATTTGTGCATCTTTGTGTACAAACACTAACACGCCAGTGAATCTTTACACCTCCCTTTGACACCAAATCGTACTGTTTTCCCTGCAGTACTGAAAATGGCAATACAGAAGTGACTACAAAAATTCTCTGCAAAGTGGAATTAATGCTGGAGAAGAGGCACTGAGGTAAGCAGGAAATGCTGTCAAACCGAAAACTAGAGTTGCTTTCAGCTTTGTCCAACCCTTTTATCTCTTTTTGAAGAAAACATGGCTCCCATCCACTGCTGCGCAATCATCAGTCTACTTTCAAAATTCCTAGATTTTTGTGCTTGTGTAAAATTTTGTAGGATTCTCAGCTAATCAGAAAGGTTATTCTGTATTGCACGTGCAATAGGTCTGCTGTAACCTCCAGGTCCACTGTTTTGCTGCAAATTCTACAGTTTCATTTTTCTCTGTAGCTTCCTTCCTCCTTTCGTGCTGAGGTTTCCAAGATCTTCCTCATCCCACAGGATTTCATGGTGAGGAGGATATCAGCGGGGAAAATTGCAGGAAAACGCACTCAATCCTTATCATGATCATTTAAAAATGAACTGCAAGTCTAATAATAGCTGTTTCTATTCCTGGCGTGCAGCAACATCCTCAGGCAATGGAAAGACACACAGATCTCTACCCAAACTAATCAGCACTGCTGACACAGACAGGTGGCCTCCATCACTTGGCCCCGGTCTTTCCTGCACTCCTTGCCCAATAAAGTCTATTGTTTAAGATGGCAGAAAGATGATTAACAGAGAAACTAAAGCTGCAGCTGCAATTCTCAACCTACAAACAGTGCCACTGCAAGCACAACGCAGGCTCTGTGGAGCAGTTTAACCACCAGCGGTGGCAAACAGGAGCAGATATTGACTGTTTCTGCAGCTATCGCATGGAAAAATAATAGAAAAAGAGAGCAGACAAACACCATAACTGAGACAGCTCCAATAGTTCTAGCAACTTGCCACGCTTGCAGTCTTGCCTTGCCAAAAAGGAGCGTAGAATGTGTGTGCCTTCTGCAGCCTATTACTCAGAGACTTCAGCCACAAACAGGACTTTATTGACCCAATCACTGCTTCACTCGCCTGCCACCTGCTTTTATTTGTGAATATCTGCAGAATAATATGTCGTTGGGGGACAATATCCAAGCAAGGGAGGAAAAAATCTCCTATATTCTTACCACGGGGTCTGACTCTGTTCTATACCTTCTGTGGCCACCTACGTGCTGGGAACAGGGGCATACAGCTTTTTGGATAGCATTTCAGGGACACCAACAGGTCTGGGAGGATTACACCTCTTTCTGGAAAGGCAGGAGCGTGCATTTGTGGCTTGCTCTGCTGCTAAGGTCAGGAAGGAAAGAACAACCCAAGCTTCATACCATACCTCCATCCATGTGAGAGCAGGCCCACAGTTTATCTTGTTGCCTGCGATGGCTGAGAGACGTGACAGGTAAGCCATCAGCATCTGGGTGACAAGCTGGAACAGAAAGAAACAGCCATACAGTTGTTCTACTAACACACCATAGGTTTGGAGAGGCTTCTTCAGGCCTGGAGAGATGATAAATTACCCATTGGCACAGGCAAGCGTTATAGAAATACATTCCCTTTTGCAAGGAAGTCTGTCATCTGAAGGACAGCAAACTACACACAGTCCTACAATGATTACACAAAAAATGTGCAAAGCTGCAGCTCCCTGTGAAACTAATAATGTCATTTTTATACGACGTACATTGTTGTCATTTCCCTTTTCAAGATACCTTAAATCTAAAGCCTTCCTCTCACCATCAGTTTCACAGACCAACAAATCATTTGTATTCTGGCCATCAAACACCTCCAAGAACCATTTAGTGAAACCAAACACCGGCTGCCACCACTCCCTTGCAAACCCTTCAGAAGGTGGCAACTCCGACTGCCCCCTTGGCAAAAGAGCAGCATTTCAAATAGCAGAGGAGGGTTTTAAAACACACATAGCAATGTCCCTTCTACAACAGCCAACTTGCTTTTGCTAAAGAGAAGCTTGTGGGGTCTTTCCAAAGCTTGACACTGACAGTGTTGTAAAGCTCTATTGCAGCCTAGAGTTTGTAGGACTGTTTAAACCGTTGTTCTCCTCCAACACCTGCTCAAATGTGGCCAATGCAAAACAAAAAGTCTGGTACAAGACACCACACAGCTGCAGAATTACACTTCACAGAGCAGCAGAGCTGTTCAACATCCTTACATCTTCTGTGCTTACAGACACAACGCAGGTTTTCAGGCTCATGCTATACGGTACGCATTAAAGCAGTTGTACAAATAAAGATGTAAGAGAGAGAATGCCTAAATATAATTTAGAAAAATAAACTCAGGAATTCACTGTCCTGAATATTACTACTTCTGCTGACTTCAGAGACTAGAAGTTTTAAATTCTCTTCAGAAATAACCTGCATGACACCAAAGCAACTAATTGAGTCTCTGATGAGCAATGGGACTGCAACCTCCTATATCCAATGGCAAAAGCCCTGTAGACTGCAGTGGGCTCCTGACTTCAGCCACTGCGTGTTGCTGAAAAGCAATCAATCCTCGCCCAGTCGGCACCGAAACAACACCGATTCTGATTTATAGATCCTGGATAGAATCTGCTTTGAACACTTATAACAGCCTCAACTTCCTCCTTTCCCTTTTTGTGGGCAGGCAACATTGGCTTTCCAACACAGCGTGTCAAGATTTCTCCGTACTTGTGCTTGATGGCAGGGGGCAAACATACAACTCCAGGTCCCAGGGATAAGCGACCTGAGAAATGAAGCAATGGGCACTGCTCGTCACCGCGACACGCGCTCTTCCCGCAGACTGAGGCCAGCTTTGTTCTGCTCTACCGGCTCAAATAAGCTCTGTGGCTACACATGACACTGCCTCCCTCTCCACATCTTCCGAAATGATGCAGCCAAGATGCACCTGCTGCTTCCCAGGAGGTTATTTTGGACAGGAATAAATCTCCAAATTATCAACAAGCACGAAGCCGAAGGAAGCCCAGCACACCGTAATCCAGGTGAAGACAGTAAGACAAGAAATGAAAAATACCTCATATTCATTTAGGAAACCCCCACTCCTTAAGCTTTTTAAAGACTATCTAAATAATGCACTAATGTAAATACTCTTAAAAATAATTTTCAGTTTATAAATACAAGCCTAGCATTCCAAACTGTATTAATCTTGCAGTGCTGCAGCCCTAGCACAGCATGATTTCCTAGGAATGTTAAGTTGCTGACATGAAGTCAGGAAACATCCACATCGTTGAAAAAGTTTCCAAAGACGTAACAAAATTCTCATCTAAGGTACCAAGAGGACAGCTTCTTTCTTGACACTCTCCATAACCTTTCCACATTGAGCAGCACATTCATTCATATGAACTTGCAGGGCATTTCCCTTTAGATGACTGAAATTTAGGGCAGAAAACACCTACCGGTCTTCTCACTGCTAATCAATTGCCAAAGCTAACCCAGGCCACACTAAAATTACTTTGTATGTACTTGAGAACATCTCTTCTAACCCCTTGCTGGTGACTGTGCTCGAAATGTTTCCAGAGCTGATAATTTACCTCCGGACTGTCCTTCAGGGCATCGGAGCGGGGTAGCTCTGAGAGCTGGGAGAAGCGCCGGTCATAAATACATAGGTGAAGATGTTTATCGAGCACTCGGAAATCTTCATAACTCCGCTTCACGATCCAGCTCCTCCCCTGCGGAGACAGAAGAGAGAATCACACTTCTGTAAGCGCCTCACCAGCTGGGGTTAGCTGAAGAAAATGAAAATTTGTGCAGAAAAAACAGACAGATCTGGCCATCCTTCTTCTCAAAACATCTGAAAGTGATCAAAGTGCCTTAGCAATATTTTCATGTTTTAATTTGTAGACAACCTTTCATGCCCAAACCAGCTGCTGGTGCTCCTGTTTTCATTATTTAACAGTGGGTTTGGATGTGGGCCAGCACGACGAGACCTATCCAAAGCTTTTAACTTCCACCTGTCTTACAAGGATGTTGTAGCATTTTCATACACAAGGTGTCTTTGCACCAATGTAAATTACAAAACAGTTGTATAAATAGCATGAAATTAGATTCTACACAGATAGACGAATATACAATTGGGATCTGAAGGCAGAACTGAAGCTTGCAAAATTCGTCAGATGCCCCAGGCAAATCTTCAGCTGAATTAAAAAAAAACAATCTATGATGAATAACACTAGCTGAAGATTTACTCCTGAGTGCATATCATTTCCTCAATTAAAAGATTGACAAGATACATACTGCTTGAGGGGACAAGGAAGGGACCATGGCAGCACAGCATAATCTGCTTTCTGAAGCTTTTAATATCTAATGACTACTTCTAAATGCTTCATGGCCTATTATGATCAGTAAAAAATGTTGCAATAATGCAGCAGTTTACAGGTCAAAGCACTTTCTGAACAGTCATTAATCCTCTCCACACTCCCATCCAGCCCCTGAAATGAGATTATTCCCGTTTTACAGATGCGGACACTGACTCGGTGACCACCGACCTCCACAAAGCTTCCCCACCTTCTGTTTCAAGTGCAAAGCGTTCCTTCAGTCTTTCTTTCCTAAAATCAACAGCACGGCTGTATTTAAAAAGAAAAAAATCCTCTATCAGCGTTACACACTTGGCTTCCCACTCCACATGCAGGTGTCTCCCTCGGGAAAGGAGGAGGAAGACAACGAAGCACGCGACAGATGGCCGCCACGCCGCAGAAGCCCAGGTGCTCCCACGCAGAGCAACGCCAGCACCGCAAGGACTCGGAAGGAGACGCCAGAGGAAGGCATTTGATGGCTCCAGCGGCCGCTCAAAGGCAGGGCCAAGGATTAAAAGCGACAAAAGGATGCCTGGCAACCAGTACAGCAAGCGGGGAAATGCGTGGTACAGGAGGGGACGCGGCATGGTCGCGGTTCTCCATGGGGACAGCAGCTGTAAGGCGCGATCCCAGCTCTGCAGTGCTACACCCGGTGGAGTTCTGGACGCGATGCCCTCCTCACCTGGGCTGCAAAAACCCACGGCCTACTCCGGCTTCCCAGTCACAGTTCTGCTCTATCTGTTTGTATATCAGGAAAGTTACAAGCATCACTTTTCTACTAATACCCAAAGCTTGCAAGGCAATTAGAAGTAAAGCCTATAATCCAGTGTAGCAGCTACTCTCTGTCCAATTCATGTCAGACAGCTCCAGGCTGGGTACTGTGCCCATAAACTCTGCTTTCCCATCACAAGAAATCACCCGTATTTCACAAGCCTACAAAGAGGGTACCTACACAGGATGCAAATGCTTTGTAATTTCCTTAAGTTCTGTCATTTTACTTTTTTGTCTAAAGGAGAAAAACAAAAACAGGCGCACAAGTCTAATTGTCTTCTATAAAGATGACAGCCTTCCCAATCTCTCCATCTTTTGCAATTAAGCGGCTCTTGCTCTCTGATGAGTTGCCAGTACGACCTTCAGCTGGGCAAGGTTTAGTCACCAGCGTAAGAAACAACAGACCGAGAAATCGCTGCAACCCTTGATTTGCTTCTGCCCGCTGCACTTCACAGGACGTTTCAATACCATCTCCTACGCTGCCCACGCAAAGAATAAACCTGTTTGTTAAATAACCACAATTCTGTCATTAATTCCACGATATTTTCATTTTAAATGTTAGGCTGTAGATCTGCAGTCATTTTTTACCACGAATGAAGACAGCGAGAGTTCAGTTTACAAGGCAGGAATAGCGGGGGTCAGCACGCTACCGGTCCCCGTGCCAGGGCGCGCAGGACCCGCTGTGCAGAACGCAGACCGCCCGGCAGCGTTCCCCTCGCCGCTGCTGAGCCCCACTCTACACCACCAGAGCACCGAGGCTCCTGACAGCCAGCGAGGAAGCCCATGAACGCGCAGGGGCCGCTCACCTCACGACAGCAGCGGTGTTTCGTGCCCCGCCGTCTCCCCGGGAGGTTCCTCCTGCGCCGCACAACTCGAGGAGCGGGCAGCGAGGCGGCACAGCCCGCGAAGGTAAGCCAGAACCACCGCTCCCATACCTTCCAACCGCGGCAGCTCGGCAGCTGCTAAGCAACCAGCCGAGCTCTCCCTGCGGAAGCAGCGGCAGCCTCCATCACAGGGCTGGGGCACGCGCCTGGAAGCCACAGCCACCGTCGCCATTCCGAGGGAGATCGGCCCAACGCCTGCAGTCGCGGCCCTGGGTTGCCAGCTCTCGGGGAAAAGGATGGCAGGACGCCTGCGGGAATGGGTAATGAGATTTATAGACGTCCTCTCCCCACCACGTAAGCAAAAGTAAAAGGCTGTTTCCAGCTGAATCTGTCCACGCCCGCGCCGACAGGACTCCTTTTTGTCCATCAATGCCTCCTCAAGCCAGACAGGGTGCTACTGAGTCCCAGCACACACAGCTTTCCTGTCCCACGGTCTGTTTTCTCTGTGGCACCCAAGATTTATTTATTTTAAGACCTTTCTCTTCTAGTTCAAATGCTTATTTCCTGAGAGAAGTCATATGCATGCTCTCATGAGCCTCACCAGTCCACATGGAGATCGAGACCAGAAAATGAGATGAAAGTGTATGGCAAAAGTCACTGCAGTTTGACCCTACAGTAAGAAAACACCACGTATTAATGATCTCGAAAAACGCCAGCATCCACCAGTAGAGTTTAACTCTGCCCTGTGGGTGACTTCTACAGCTGTCTGGGTCTTGGGTTCTGCGTGTTATTCCAGCACACCCCTTCAGCTCTTTTTCTATTCCAAGTCACACTGGAAAATGGCTTAGAAATTTACTCAAAACAGAAAACAAGACTGATAAAATCCATCACTTGCAGCTTACCCAGGAAGTGTTTTTAGCTGCTACAGTAGGTGGATTTATCTAAGTTTAAGTTTGTTTACCAAAATGTCCTGGATGATTTCATGACTTCTGGTGTATTATCACAACTTTAGGGAAGTTACAAATCTTGAAAACTTAAAGGGAGTTTGCACTAAGGCAACATAAAGCTACTTCAATTCTGAATCAAGGCGTACACTCAGCAGCGCAAGGCTTTTTGGCTAGCACACTTCCAGGTCTCGCCTCGCGGCCACGGACAGACGCTCGCTTTCACTGCTCCTGGTACCACCCTTCGACAGGAGCTTACCCCTTCCCACCGCCGGGTAGGGAACACGCGCGTTATGGCTTTTCCTTAAGCTGGAACACATTTGCATTAGCTTAACCTCACTGCTGAATGCATCAATGTTACCCTTTAGCAAGGGCAGCTGCATCAGGAAGGTGTCTGCTCGCTTCTGGAGCTGACCTGGCTTAGAAGATGGCATCAGCAGCTTCCAGCGTGACACCCATTCTGCTGTCAGGCAGCTGCACGTCCTTCTGATCCGAAGAAAATAAAATATGGGCAGGAGGGAGCTTTAAATAAGGTGAGAGTGATGGAAACACTAAAACTTCAGCACTCTGCCTGGAATCCCAGGGAATGGACACACGAGAGACCAACTCTCACAAAATGAAGGGAACGTATGCACGGACAGACCGCAAGGCCGGAGGCAGAGGAGGAAGTTCCGTATATCTATGCAGTGAATCCTTACTAGCCTTATTCCACAGGAAAAATTAATCTCAGCATTAATTATCAGTTTATTATCAATTAATTGCCATCAGCAGGAAAAAAAAGAGATTTTAATGGAAACCACTGCAGCTCTTCTCCCTTAAAAATTGGACTTCCTTGTGCTCCCAGATTCCAATTACAGATAGGGACACTAAACACACACGTGGGAACACAAGGCTGCCCAAGACCTGGTCTGAATGACACCAGTATCATCCCTTCTCGTTCTGACGGATTTTGGAAACTCACCATGATCAGGTATACACGGCTTTCTGGGTGCCAAGCTGAAATAAGCCACAGCCTTCCAGTGGTTTCTCTGTCACTCAGAGGAGCAGCTTTGCCAGAAGCATCCAGACAGCAGGCAAACACTTGGCTCAGGCTGTGGCTGCAGCTGGGTTTGTACAGGTACAGAGAAATCAGGGCATGCGAAGAAGAGCCAACGCAAACGTACCGTGCGTACGGCATTCGAAATCCGAACAACCCTTTCTCCCCCACCAAGAAAGCCTGTTTCTGAGCGGCCGGCTGGCAGGCACCTAATGACCTTCCAGCAGGATTTACCACTCTCAACACATGAATGAAATTCCCTGCTCGCCTGACACCTTGTAATTCAAACAATTCAGTATCAATCATCTCTTTAGTACAATTATACCCTCAGAGCAACAGGTCACAGAGAGACAGAGAGGCGAAGGGGAGGGCGGCCGCAGCATGGGGGACCGCTTTTCTACACTTCAGAAAATTTAAGCAATAACCCAACATCAGCTTACAGCCACAAAGGAAACACTTCAAAGCCACCAACAGCCCAACTGCTAAGTAAGGGCTATTAAAATTCTACCATCCTACAGGTAGCAAGGCAGTGACTGGACGCATATGTATTTAGACATTATTATACGGACATCGCACGTATTTAAATACCACACTCCCTTTACCCTGTGCCCCAAATGTGCTATGATCTACTCAGCACTTAACCGCAGAGAAGAAACCATGTTTCATCACAGTAAGCACCACTGTCCTCGAAAACAAAACAAACAAAAAACCCTTTGACAATTACTCGCCTGAGGTTGGTAAAACCAAACAACGAGACCCTTCAAAATGACTCGCCCGAGGTGAGCTGGAGCTACAGTGGCTGAGACAGAGAGATCGCCATTTTCTGAAGTCTCATTTCTCAGGCACATCGCTGAAGGAAACAGCTAATTATTTTTTTAAATTTTTTTTTAAGTGACCAAAGCACACGGGCATGTTTTTGTTAAAGCTAACTGCCAGGAAGAACAGATTTTGCGGGTCCAAAACTAAGAAACTCGGAACAAGCCCCCAAATGACCCCCGTGACGGTCGCCACACAACACCCACCGCATCCTTTACAAAACAACAGAAACTCGAAGCACGGAAATAATTCAAACCGTGGTGTACCCGACACTGCTTCCATTACAGACACCCCAAAACGAAGCGAAAAATGTTACCGGTGTTTGGGAAACACCACTAAGACCACAAGCAAGGCTCTGCGGGGCAGGGCAGCCTCCGAGAGCGGCAGGCAGCGATGCTCGTCCCCCAGGACCCCGTGAGCTTGCCCTCTCCTGCCGCCCATTCCCCTCGCATCCCCCCCGAATTCAGCAGAGGGAACCTCTCTGCCTACTCCTGCTCCTCTGGGTACTGTTATAGAGCTAAACCACACAAACATTTCAAGGAAAAAGGTACCAAGCAGGTATGTTCACGCTGCAGCTGAGCAAAACTCAAGGAAAGAGGTTAGAAGGGTGAAACGCTATTTCGAAAGCACAAGAAACAGAAGCAGCTCTGGAGAAGTTTTGTTAACAGAGCTGGAGCTGCGGCCAAAATGGAATAATAGCCGCTTTTTCGGCAGCTGCACGCATCAGTTTTAAGAAGAAACATTGAAAAGCGGTGCCAAGACCCAGGAGAGGAAACATTTACGACAGGCCATCTTTAATATCTAATATCCATAATGGGCTCTTTTGAAAAGGTAAACCGCAAAGTTTGAAATAAATACAGGATTTTAAAACCACAGATCAGCTGAAAAATGCATCATTAGAAAAACAGAAAGTCAGTTCCTGCTATCTGTCAAAGCCTGAGCCCCCTGACTGCAAACTCGCCCTACAGTCCCCAGCAACACCGGTTTGCAGCTACGCTTAACGTCCACGTCCCCCGGCCCGTCCGTGCAGCCGCAGCTTCTGAAGTCTGGAGGCCACCAGCCCCCGCCAAGGAAGCGGAGAGCTCGGGGATGCACAGCAGCTCTCCCACGGACTGATCCTGAGCCGTTTCGCGCTCCGAGGTGGGACCTCGGTGGTCGCTGAACTAGGTCAGTCTATCACAGGTGACACAGCGACAAGAAACACCGGCTTGATGGTTCTGAACAACCTTGGGGCACAAACCTGCTCCGTAACCCCAAGAAAGCCCTAATGAATACAAAGATTTAAGGAACAAGCTCGATTCACGTTCCCCCAGAGAAATCTGCCTCTGATTTCTCTAAAACAAAACTTATTTTTAATTCACCTTACAGCCAGTTGTAAGTCCAGCTGGGCAAAGCACCTCTAGTTACTGAGGAAGACAATGGTATTTAACAACCAATTACAACTTCTCTTTAGAATTTCAAGGGTTTAACAAACCAAGGTGCACCCAGTGTAACTGGCAGGACATAACTTCTGAAAACTTCCCGGATTGTGCATTTTGCCACGGTAAATATTTGCCGCAAAGAGTGAAAACGACGCATCTTTGCTTCACTGCTAAAGCAGCTTTTACACACATGCTACTCCTTTTGATGTGGTTTCGGTGCCTTGAGAGTGCCTTTTTTTTTATTATCCTTTACTAACCTGCTCATCCTACATTTTATGAACCCGTAGATGTTCTTCCAAGGCCTAGGAACTTGATCTACAAGCAAGTCGTTCAGGGTTGAGGCACCACCACTGAGTACCTTGTCCTTCCGCGGATGCTTGGTTGGCCACCCAACATCTAACATTATTTGTTGATCAAAGCAACTGTGCAGCCCGCAGAGAATGATACCGGGTGAAACTGCTTTGGTCTGTCTGTCCCAAAGGGCTGTCAACCTGCCCGAGGAAACAGGCACTGTAATATTGCTACTGCAAATGCACACGTGTTAAACTTCTCTACAAGGAATCAGCAGCAAGGCAGCTAAGAAAAACAGGAACATCCATCACAATCCTCCTCTCAATTTGGATTCCAACCAAGCCCAGCTCTTGGAGAAGTTGTCAAACAAGTACAATCGCAGACAAACTGCTCCTCTGCAACGCATTTACACGTCTTTGGTTACGGGGCAGGATTCAGTGCCTCTTCAGCAGAAAGCCAACTGTCCTCTTCAATTTGCGGCCGGCCCAGCCTTGTCTACAAAGCACCACATGACAATCAGGAGCCCTGCCAAAATGCATCACTCACAGAAGGAAACCATAATCGCTATCCTGTTCTCTTAGATTTCAGCAGTGATTTTCGCTTTTGCTTCAGAGCTAAGCAGAACACAATTTGGATACAAGAAGATTGTGATCTCTCTAATCCAGAGCTTGCTTTCTGAAGGCAAAATGCCCAAAGGACGCAACATTAACAAACTACCATATAATCGTAAAAGCCTCTGTTGCTTAAAAAAACAACTTTCATGGCAGCACATTCATGGGATATTGCATTTTATTCTGAGAAATCATCTTCCCTCTTGCTCATCATCCCCTCCCGGAGCAGGGCTGCACTGACCACTCACTCCAGCTGGCAGGTTCCCGTCACAGCAAACAAAAACCAAAGACAGCCACGAATGGAGAAATTAAATACCAAAGTTTCAGAACTACAGTCATTTTTCATTTCTTGTTACCAGTGGACAGATTTACATGCAAGAGTACTGAATCTGCTCCGTGGCTGGGAACGAAGGACAAGTCCCATCAGCTGGGCGGTGAAACCCCAGAGCCCCGGTGACGCACGGATGCTGCTGCAGGTCAGTCCAACGCTGCTCCTGCGCTCATCTCAGCCCCCCAGGCAGCACAGAGACAACAGCTACCTTCTGCATTTCCATTCCGTAGTCCCGAAGAGCACAAGCGCACTGCCAATGGCCAAAGCAAGCAAGGGGCACAACTTCTGGAAGCCTTCCTCCCAGACCCCCGCGCAGACATCCTGCCGACTGCCTGACTCTGTGCTTCAGAACAACAGGCAGCAAAGTCAGCAGGGTAAAATTCCCTCAGAACTGCTGCTCTCATTGCTACACGCCTAAACCACCCGTGTGAATTAACGACCACGGAGCCACACGCACATCCCATGGTGAACGGGGGGTATGGTGCGACACGCTCTTAAAACAGGAAGAGGACACGGCACACCACAGAGGTAATCCTGTTTGATGCTGAGTGCTGCCCTACACAGATCAGTGTTCTGTGGCAAAACTCAAAAAACCAGTCGCATCCTTGTCCTTAATAACCATTATCCCAATTAATGGACAAATTTATCCTTTAGTATTATCGTAACAGCTACAGAGTAATTGATGTTTCCCTCTGAGGGTGACGGAGCACTGGAACAGGCTGCCCAGGGAGGTTGTGGAGTCTCCTTCTCTGGAGATATTCAAGACCCACCTGGACAAGGTCCTGTGCAGGCTGCTGTAGGTGACCCTGCTTCGGCAGGGGGGTTGGACTAGATGACCCACAGAGGGCCCTTCCAACCCCTACTATTCTGTGATTCTGTGATGTTAATTATGCAATTCTTAAAGGCTTCAAACGCAATCCAATACCTTCTCTCTCTTCCCTACAGATGCCGGCTTACTTTCAAAACGCCTGGAACAGACCCAAGCGTTTCAAAGACACGACACCTCGGCATCGCCGGAGCTTTGAACACAGCCCAGCGGCACTTCTCAGGCTGCTTGCCAGCTTCATAGGCTCTTTATTAATCCACATCGCTGTTGCCACTCCGTTTTTATTTATCGCCGCTGAGAGCAGAAGGCACGTAGTATCTGACCTAGGATCAACCATTCAAGCGCAGAACATCAAGTGATGGATTAGCGTTGTGGAAACAAAGATTTCGGTTGTTTTCTTTTGACTAACATAAAACAGCCTTCCTCACCCGAGAAGTGCTTAGGACAGAGGTTTCAACATTTATGAACATCTGGAGGGACAGGCTGAAAATATTTGATCCATAAAGGCCTACAGTCAGGTTTTCAAAAGTTTTGGAGGACTTACAAGTAAATACCCAGGATCACAACAGGGATTTTCAAACACTTGCAAGCCCGTGAGGCACCTAACTCTTACGGGCAAACTCCTGGGTGGAAGTTACGTTTCTCTCGGCATTTTGTTGCAGTCATCATCAGGCAAGTGGTACCAAGTGTCAGAAAAGTAGCACAGAAAACAAGATAGGGGGGAAAGGCCATGATGGTGACGAACATTTTAAGGCATTTTTAACCAGAGTAACTTCCCTGAGCCCTTCTGAGCAGGTAAGGCTTTGGGACTTCAGATGGTCCCTATATGCAGTGTGTACAAAGCAGCTCTCTAGGTGTCTGAGCTTCACTCACACAAGATGAAACTACTCATACATTAAAGGAGAAGCCTTTAAAACAAAAAACAATCACACAAAAGGTTTGCAAATGTTTGACTCCAAAATCCTACTGCAAGCAATTTGTGGTTTTTAGTATGGACTATCGCAGGCAGACAGAACCAGCAAACCATACTTTAGACATTACTAGTCTGAGTAAGACATTCGCTTCTGTGAAAATATATTCCACTCTCTCTCCCCACAAACCACCCAGGATGGGGCGTCCTGTCTGTTCTTCCTACTTAGATCCCATTTTTTCCTGGCATTCTCTCCACTGCCCCTGAAGCACTTCTTACTGCAACCACGCTTCCAGCCGTGGAACGCTGGATGGGGTTGCCTTCAGAGTTTTGCAAATAATGTTCTTCAGACAGAAGATACCAAGCTTGAATCTCCTGCAAGGCAGAGCTGGGAGAGACAAGTGGCACAGATTTGCGTGAATGCCTTCATCTAGCACATCAGAGACCTCATTCTATCAATCAAAAGGAACAAGGCTCAGACAGCAATGGCTGCCTTGCACAAAGAACAGGAACGGGGCAAAGTACTGTGTGTCCTGCACAACAAAGCCGCGCGGCTCTGCCAGCGCGGGGTCTGCAAACACGAGGGGAAAAATGGAGAGAACCCACGCTTGGACCACGAGAGCTTCCTGTGTTGGTGGATGACAGGCTGACCATGAGCCAGCAGCGTGCACTGGCTGCCAAGAAGGCCAATGGGAACTTGGGGTGCATCAAAAGCAGTGTGGCCAGCAGGTCGAGGGAGGTTCTCCCCCTCTACTCTGCCCTGGTGAGGCTCTGTCTGGAGCCCTGTGTCCAGTGCTGGGTTCCCCAGTTCAAGAAAGATGAGGAGCTGCTGGAGAGAGTCCAGCACAGGGCTACGAGGATGAGGAGGGGACTGGAGCATCTCTCCTATGAGGAGAGGCTGAGGGAGCTGGGCTTGTTCAGCCTGGAGAAGAGAAGGCTGAGAGGGGACCTTAGAAATGCCTCTAAATATCTGCAGGGTGGGGGTCAGGAGGATGGGGCCAGACTTTTTTCAGTGGTGCCCATCGACAGGACAAGGGGCAACGGGCACAAACGAAAGCAGAGGAAGCTCCAGCTGAACATGAGGAAGAACTTCTTCCCTCTGAGGGTGACGGAGCCCTGGCCCAGGCTGCCCAGGGAGGCTGTGGAGTCTCCTTCTCTGGAGATATTCAAGCCCCACCTGGACGCGGTGCTGTGCAGCCTGCTCTGGGTGACCCTGCTTGGGCAGGGGGTTGGACTGGGTGACCCACAGAGGTCCCTTCCAACCCCGAACATTCTGTGATTCTGTTGAGAACAGCCTTAGAAATCTACCTAGGTCGCAGCAGCAAGAGGCTGCCTTTGCAGGACCTTGGCACTATCCCATGAAAAGCAGGAAACCGAGCAGGGAGCGTGGCTCGGTCCTGAGATCACCGCAGCCAGCCTGTGTTGGAGGGTCCAGCACGAGATCTAGTCCTAAGATTTTTTTAAACATCCCTGACGCTTGCATGGTCTGGCATTTCTGGTCCCTAGTGCCTGTCATCTCTGTTTCAACAATCACTCTGTGATAATGAAAACGAACAATAAAAAACACCAGAGATGGCCAGACTTTAAGGTCACCCTGAGGCCCTGAACATTTTTACAACCGGTCTCGTGTTCTCTCCTTGCCATTCAAAATTTCACCAAAAAAATGATGTTTGCAGAATAGAATCACCTCAAATCTCACATTGTAATTAGTATTGCGTGCTTTTTATCTTTCAAAATTAAAACTGAGATTAGCCATTCTTACGTTATAATATTTAAACACACATGCCAGGCAGTTGCTGCTGTAATGTCACACCAACCAACCCCAAAGCAGATCTCCAGCCCGCTTTACAACTCGACAAAACATGCCGGATGAATCAGCCTACTTCGTTCTGTTTGCAGGGCCTTACTTCTGTTGATTTATTCTCCACACACGTAGTAACCCCTCTCAAACGTGTTGCAGACCTTGTAAATTCTTCACTCGCCCCTGTGGACCTTCTCAAGGCTTGCAGGCGCTGCCAGTGGACCTTCGCTGCCGCCGGTAGAGCTGAAGCTCCTGCAGGGTTCAGACATTCCCCGTGGCCCTTCAAGGACCGTGGTTATTATTAAGGCTTGCAATGACTGTCTGCAGAGTTCAGCAGGGTCACAGGTACAGTCCTCACACCACCCCTCCCAGGATTTTGCGTTTCTGTGTTTCCTACACAAAAACCAGGCTCTAACGTTCTTTAAAGACCTTTTCTTCCCTAGCTAACACGCACGTGGCACACTGTCTGTGCTCTGGCAAACTGCAAACTCAAAACATTACTCCTTTTCCCAAAAAGCTTTCTTCCAATTTCAAGCATTTGTAGATTAAAAGTCTTATTTCCATTCATTCATCCATCCCTCTTTTATCATAGAAAAGGATTTTGTTTATTTTTGTTTTAGTAACTGCAATCCTTCAACAGCAGTAACTGTACACAGCCTGAAAGCAACCTGTTGGCAAGAAGTGAAAGTTCAACAGTGCAATCTTACTTGGAAAAAAGGAAAATCCACCTACACTGCTCTAAAACATCAAATCAAACCAACCCCCTCCTCATCACCGGCTTTTTCCAATAAAATTTTAAACCCTACCTTTGTCATTTGCTAGTTTTCATGCTTAAATATGTTCAAAGAAATCAAAAGAAGAATTCTGTCTTTCCACGTTTCAGAAACACTTGGAACAGCTCTCTAAACATTCTCACTTCTTCTTAAGAGCTAATAAACTGGATTAATCTTTAGAGGTCTCTAAGCAGAAGAAAAGCTGAACAGAGACTTAAGAAAAAACCCCTGAACCTCACACAAAGCTGGTATTTCACAAGCTGACTTGCAGCAGAAATGTGTCACAAATACAACTCCCCAGTATTTTTTTCCAAACCTTATCTGGGAAGCTTTTGCAAAATAGGCATCAAACAATAATTCTCTTGACACCACTAAAAATTATACTTACAGATGGGAAAGAGTGGTCTAGAATTTCCTTAGTGGAAATGCTGAACTGCAGTCTGCCAAACACAGCTAAGACTGAGCTGGGTATTTTAAAAGGCTAATGTTCAAAAGCTTTGGTTTCTTGTCTGCTACCGAATGAAATGACAAAATAAATGGCTTTACATGGACCATGCAACGCACAGATTGTATCTGCTCAGTCCAGACTGGGCAAGGCACAGCACCAGAACGCATTAAACCCCCAGACTGGGTTTTCAGCCTGTTTCTGTAAGATCTGTAATCTAAAACTGCCAGGACGGCCACACGCCCTTGCTTTTCCCCGTAATACCTGTTTTTGCTACGAATCACAAATACCTCAAAGCTTCTAAATTTATAAGGGTTTAACCTTAATTAACAGAGTCTATTTTCTCTGTGTCCACCTGAGAAATTTAGGACATTTTTACAAGCTGCTGCAGTAGACCGAACACCAATGCTAGTAGCATACCCAAAGTGAAATTTGGTTTATAGGCTTTTCTTCTCTCCCCTTCAATATTTTTGGCCTGATACAGATGCATCCTGCCAAAATCGCTCCCCACTGCACTATCATTCCATGAGCTATTTCACACCTCCCATTCAATTCTAACGTGGAGCCAAATCCATCCAGACACCGCTGGTATCCAGCGTGTGACAGAATGGAATCTTTCCCCGGACATTAGGAGAGGCCGTGAGATGTCAGGGGTGAAGTATCTCCACGGCAGAAAAGCTGCTCAGCTGTGCAGCTCCTTCCCTGCCTTTCTGTTCATTGAATCCAGATGCCACAAGTTTCTCAGCTCTGTAAGTATCTGAGAGGCAGAGACACCGACTAACGCACGAGAGGTGACTCAGACTTGGGGTGGGGAGAAAGTCCAGCTAGCCAGAACGCTTACTTAAAAAAACAAAGGGAAAAAGGAAAGAAAAAAAGGAAACTCAGCAAGACCTGGACAGGCTGGAGAGTTTGGCACCGAGGAACCTGATGAGGTTCATCAAGGGTAAGGGCAGGGTCGTGCACCTGGGGAGGAACAACCCCAGGCACCAGTACAGGCTGGGGCGGACCTGCTGGAGAGCAGCTCTGGGGAGAGGGACTGGGAGTGCTGGGGGATGACAGGGTGACCATGAGCCAGCAGCGTGCCCTGGGTGCCAAGAAGGCCAATGGGATCCCGGGGTGCATCAAGAGGAGTGTGGGTAGAAGGGCTAGGGAGGTTCTCCTCCCCCTCTACTCCGCCCTGGTGAGGCCCCATCTGCAGTGCTGTGTCCAGTTCTGGGCTCCCCAGTTCAAGAAAGATGAGGAGCTGCTGGAGAGAGTCCAGCGGAGGGCTATGAGGATGAGGAGGGGACTGGAGCATCTCTCCTACGAGGAGAGGCTGAGGGAGCTGGGCTTGTTCAGCCTGGAGAAGAGAAGGCGGAGAGGAGACCTTATAAATGCTTACAAATATCTGCAGGGTGGGGGTCAGGAGGATGGGGCCAGAGTCTTTCCAGTGGTGCCCAGCGACAGGACAAGGGGCAACGGGCACAAACTGAAGCAGAGGAAGCTCCAGTTGAACAGGAGGAAGAACTTCTTCCCTCTGAGGGTGATGGAGCCCTGGCACAGGCTGCCCAGGGAGGCTGTGGAGTCTCCTTCTCTGGAGATATTCAAGACCCACCTGGACGCGGTGCTGCGCAGCCTGCTCTGGGTGACCCTGCTTGGGCAGGGGGTTGGGCTGGGTGACCCACAGAGGTCCCTGCCAACCCCGACCATGCTTTGATTCTGTGTGATTCTGTGAAAAGGTGACTGGTTCTGCACCCATCCTTTAAAGCAATGAGGCCAACTCCCAGTGCTTTCATATTAGTTTAGTAGCACTGAAAAAGAAGGTAACAGAACTTCCCAGCAGCTGGGCTTGGTTCACAGCCTCTGGATCTACTGGATAGCAGCTCAGTTAAGTCTTGCTGCAGCAGCTTCCTTAGCCAAGGCACAAAACTCACCACACAAATCAAACCTCTGCAGTGTAGTCTCAGAAACATCCCTGCAAAGCGTCGGAGAGCCTGACAGCGGGGTCAGACAAGCTGCTGGACAGCTGGGCTCACTCCGATCGCCGCGCCGTCAATGCCTTGCACGCTACGCGCTGGCTATTTGCTATTCCTGGGGCTTGCTCCCACACAAACGTCTCCTGCGGGGTTTAAGGATGAAATTATACCTGAAGGTGTCCTGCTAATCTGTAGAGATGTCAGCAAGGTAGGCAGAAAGGTCAGAAGAGGTATGCATCAGGGTTAGAGAAGAATGTTCTATCAGCATTTCTATAGGCCCACCTGAAACAGCTAGGACAGAATACAAGGTTCATCTCCGCATTAAGCAGAAGACTCAAGAAGTATTGAAATTCTAATTTCCTTAGGTCCCCTCAAAAATCTCACTCTTGGCCACTGTGCTGTTCTCAGCTGGGACACAGGTATGTACCCACCGTTAAAGCTTGCAGTGATGCTCGTTAGCTTGGATTGCTTTTCTAAAAGGTGGTTCTATTGTATGAAACTGGCTGCAGCTGCGTTAGAACAGTACCAGCAAAATGCCCAGATGCAGGCCGTTTCAAGAGATGTTCACTTTCAGCCTCTCTTCCCTTTCCCCAGAGCACTATTCATAAGTACAGGTACACCCACACACACGTGCACGTGTGTACGTGCACCCTAAGAGCTGACAAGAGAGAGGAACAGGGCTGTGCGTTTGGGTCGCACGAACTACCCTGCCGCAGCCCAGCTTGTGCTGGGCTCCCCCTTCCAAACAGAGCAGGATGCTCTGCTCCTCAGCTCTCTCGGACCACCCTCAGTGTGCACACAGAGTTTGGGCAGAAGAGCAACTGCAAATTCATGTTTCTGCGTGTACTAATGCCATTCTGCTGGTACAGCGCGACGGCAAATACTTCCCTACCCCACACAACTCAAATGTAGGCAACCCAGGTGTGCCTGCTCCTTACTGTTCCTTTCAGTACCTGAGAAATGTCAGCAGAATCACACTGAGCTTCAAAAAGAGAGACAGGCACCACGGTGATTCCCATTCTTGTGCAGATAAGACGGACGCTCACGCAGTGACAAGATGAATCATGAAAAGAATTGTTATGCTAAGACCAGAAATACGACCAAACCCAAGCCTTAACTCTCAACTGAGTTTGTCAATGCAATACGTCTCCTACAAACGACAATTTAATTCAAGATATTAAAATATGGTTCTGTAGCGTTTTACAAAGTCGCTATCCCCCATGTTAGCAGACGGGGAACCCGTGGTACGAAGCGGCAGATCTATCTGCCCGGAGCACTTCGATACCACAGTAGCAGAGGCAGTGAAAGAATTTCATACCAGATGTCTGGAGACACAAGTGGAAACAGACCAAGAACCCCCACCTCCCGGCTGCCAGCAGCACATCAACGAAAACCCCGGCCAGCACTCTCCCTCTCCCACCTCCTCTGCCCGTGGATCTGCCGCGTCCGCGTGCCGGCGCACCGTCCCCTCGCAGCCCACCGGCGCACGCACGGCCCCGGCACGCACGCCTGCGTCTCCAGGCTAATCATCGCGCGGCTCTGCACAAACCACAGCCAGGATTATTTGCTTAACATTCTGCTTTCCCTCCCCTCGCTGCTCCTTTCCTTTTCTGAAGATGAGCCGGTCGTGGTACCCCAGACAGCAGCCTTTGGAGGACTGAGCTAGCAAAGAAGTGGGAAAAAAAAACCCAAGCACGCCGCAGAAAAGTGTCGTATCGAAATATGACGAGGCTGTGCTGCCAAACATAATGCAATAAAGTCTGCAGAACAAGGTGGGGGGAGAAAATACGGCATTTACCTGACAGGAGATCTGCACAAGGTAGACCAGTTCCTTGGATTCGCAGCCGTTCCTCGTTACTTCATTCTGTTCCTCCGGGAGCGAAAGCTACACCGAGGGAGCGGGGAGGGGGGTGGAGAAAAGAGGGAGAGAGAAAGACCAGGTCAGTGAGCAGGGCTAAGCCAGGCACGTAATAATGCACGAAGCACAACATTCACATCAACTTGCTCCAAGACATGCTGAGTATCGGGGAATCGGGGAAGCGCTCCTCTGTCTGGATTGTCAGACAGAAAATACTCAGCATTCATGGCTTACACAGACCCTCGAATGCCATTGGATTTTGGCACCTCACCTGATAGTTTAAAAGTAAAAATAGGGCTCAAAAATGAAACAATCATAGGCAGGCACACTGTTCAAGCCAGGGATTAAACCCCTAGCTTACAAGCCTGCAAAATTAATTGTTCACTGAAAATATCTCTATAAATATTCATGTATCAGATAACAGTGATTCCCCCTCCAATTTTATTCATTTTTTTATTTTATATGTTCAGGCAGACATTACATAATAAAACATATCTCCCAATTTCAGTGTTGTCAAGCACTTTACCACAACAGAGAGTTTTATGGCACCATTCAGCACGTACAGAGTCCTTCAATACAAGATCAGGATGTGCTTTGCTCCAGAGCAGTGAGGAGAGATGTAACCGTGTCATTCCTCCACATGTACCGAGCGCCACGACTAGTCCTACTACTAGTCTTGCCACTCCCACTGGTCTCGATATCCTGCACTTAAAATGGCTTATAGTTAATGATCTTCTCTGAAAACAGAAATTACGAAGTGATCATAAGCAATTAAGACTGTTTGCCAAGCAGATAAAGACATGAAACGTCTTCCAGAAACTGTTTTATAACAGAAGAAGTGATCCTTAGCCAGTGCAGAGCCCCAGGAAGAGAAAACCACGAAACGCTCCCTTAAAGGTGCGCGGAATGGGGTGAGGGATCTCCAGCTCTGCACACCGCAGCCATCACTGCCAGCGTTACTCCTCGTCTGACGGACCTTAACCTGCACAGTGAACGCCCTGCCGTACTGCCAGCAGAGTGCCTCGCCTGCTTTCTCAAGCAGAAATGACGTCAGCTTAAAGACAGAAAGCGCTGAAGAAGAGTCCAGGACTTTTTACACAGAGGTCTTCTGGATCTCTCTTGGAAAACGTGTACATAAAAATTTAAGTCTGTAAAAAACTGGTAATTAGCTAAGACCAAAAAAACCCAACGACAAATGAAAGCAGAAACTAACATAAGACCGAGGAGAAAAATCATAAATGGCTGTATTTGCATGAACGTAAGCAGGAGAAAATCAGAACCAGGTGATTAGAGGCACGCACCTCCCGAGAAAGACAGGGGTGTAAGGCAAAATCTGCTTAGGTGTAAATGACCCCGACACCCGGCGTGAATCGAACTTTGCATTAGCCAGCACCTCTTGCCTCTTTGCACACAAGTTGCAGAGCACGCAGACTCAGCGCTCTTCCTTCACTAGACCTAACTTCCTGAATACTAATTTCTCTTCTGATGGTTGTATACAGGAGTGCTAAGAATTAAAAAGATTTTTGGACCAAAGAAAGTCTTTGGATTTCCATAATTTACTGTATTTTTTACAACACTAAATGTATTTAGAGGAAGAGAGCACGTGCGTGCAAATGCTCACCGCTCCCTCAGGCTGGTTACACAAATACAACTTTCTCCTGCTTTGTGGCAGTCCTTCTGGGCAAGCAAATGCAAATTTTCCATCCAAGGATTTGTCTCAGAAATCAAGTTTGCACTTTCAGTCTCCACTGTTGCCTAACAGTGTAGAGCAGTGTAAAAAAACGGTACCCAACTGGGGACATCTAAGAGCCTTTCGCTGAGGCTGCTCTTTACATAACCAGGACACAGCAAGCCCTAAAACACCGTGCAAGCTCTTGAAGCTGAAACCCACCCAGTGCCACCTCCGTGGGACACTGCCTTTACTCCACCGTAAATCCCCTCTCCAGAAAACCCACAAAATGCCTCCCTCGGCCGCTGCTGCAGCTTCTCCTGCACCACTTGCTCGGCACGCTCTCTTTTCGGCTGCCGGACAGCCTCTCGTTGAACCTATAAATTCTCCCTTCACAGTGAGTTTTCTTCTGTGAAGCTTTCCAGTGAGAACTTCAAAGGTTTTTACGCACGCTCACATCCTCACGAGGTTGGTGAGCCGTACAGTCCCAGAGAAATCTTTCTACCTGCTGCAAAGGATCTTTCACATGGTGAGATTAATTCCACTAAAAAAAACGCATTCCAGAAAGTGGCAAATTTAAAGCTTTGTAAGAATGACGTTTCTATGTGTACAACAGCTTGCAGCTTGCTGCCATCAATGTGATTCAATACGATCATTATTGATTTCTGCACTACATTTTCCATCCCACTTTATCATCATTCTCTTGCTATCAAATGTTACATTTAAAGTGCTACTAAGTTTTGAAACTAATTAACAGTCAAACAAAACAACCAAGCACGCAGTAAAGGAAAGCTAGTACATGGCTGGACTTCTTTTCCACGTTTCTCAGGTAAGAAGGAGCTCCAGTTCAACTAAACGCAGGTTTCCTACTCAGGGAGAAAAGTTTCCATCCTTTGATCTTCCCCACGCTTATTTAGCGTACGTACACCTACTCTATCGACCCACAATGAGAAACCTCAGGCCTTGCCTTCCCTAAGAAGCTCAGGGCTAAAGCCCACCACGGCCGGCTCCGCTGACCTGCAGAGCCAGCAGCCAGGCGATGAAATCGCCAACTGACAAATGCAGGAACATATCCAAGGCCGGGTTCTGTGCAACACAACGCGGGGTAGGAAAAGGTACGGGTCAAGTTAAGACAAAGGTTGAATTGCATCACCTTTCCTCTTACACACACCGTAATTTACACCAGTTTGGACTTCAGTCAAGCCAAGTCTATACACGAACTCTCCAGCAATAGCAAGTGAATCATCTGTAGGCGTGAGGTCCACGTGTGTAGGACGACTCAGTCACAGCACTCTTTTCATCTGAAAGAGCACACCTACCCGAGGATTAACCTACTGATTTACATCCACTGACTTTACACCCACGAAATTAGTTTCCACTTTCATGCTTCTGAATGTCCCCATTTAGACAAACTCACTGTAGCGAGAAGTGACATTTTAAACCCATTGTAATGCCCTATATATACGCAACTGTCTTATTTCAGAGTAAAGCTGTAAAAGCAAGCTGAGCGAGTGTCCCTCTTCCTGCAACCAGCCTCGTGCCCACTGAGAGACAGAGAGAGCACAATTGTCCACACAGGAAAACCTGCTACAGGTTTTATCCTGTAACATAACTGTCCTCGCAGCAAAATACGCTGGAGGATGAATATTTGCTTATGCTCCCTGTTCCCCATGTGGCATCATTTTTGCTTGGCCCTGTTAACAGATGTGCATTAATGCTCTTCAAAAATCACGGATGTCCCGATGTTTAAAGGCCTCTCCTCCTGCAGCATCCCTTCTAAACAAAACATCCTAGGAAGTACAGGTGCACCTGGGCCTGATTTGAAATCCAGGGAGCACAAAGCAAAGGTCTCTCTCGACCTGAGCGGACTCTGAACACGACTCGCAGGCAGAATTTTGTTGACTCCAGATTGGGAAACTGAATTTCATCTTCTTAAAGGACAGACCAAAGACAGCAGGGTCTTGTGGATACGCCTCTCAAGAGTTTCAATGTGCATAATCTGAGATAGCTGAAATCATCTGTAAGCAGTATTTATGGTAACTAAAATATACAGCAGACTTTACATATACGGCTTGATATATAATCTGCACTGCTCATTTTTCACTTTGAAAATGGCTGTCAAACTTCCTGAACCTGACAAACAATGATGATGCATTAGGTTCTGTTAGATTCATATATTCTTGGAGTATGTACGCTTAGCCAGCACGAGTAGATATGTCTCCATAAATTCTGTTTCTGGTATCCTAATCTTTTCAGGGGCAGCATTTGCTGATACACAAGAAAGCCTTAAAGCTGGTCCTGCGACACATCACGCTTTAACAGGTGTATGGATACTGCAGAGTGCTGCCAACGTTACGCCGAGGTATTGTTCAGATTCATCTTTACACAGCTAGACACTGGTTTGTGAGCCTCCACTCTGCCTTCTGCAGACATCCACAAAGAACTGACGAGCGTATGAAACCCTGGAGCAGTCAGGTAATTCCTCCTCTACCAGCAAATTCACGCTATGCCACTCTGTGCAGCTGACTAGCAGGAGCTGTAGTTCCTACTACAACGATCTGCCAAATGATGGGTGACTATAATCAACCGAACAGCAGCAAAGACTTCCAAGAGCAGGAAGCCAGCTGAAGAGGCAATCAGGATCTCGCAGCATCAACAGTAACAGCTTCACCTCGGCATCTTGAAAGACAAAATTAAGCCACGTACCTTGCTCGTTTACAATTTTGGCAAGAAGAGCAGTGTTTGCTAAGACTTTATTGATTAAATATACAGGCAGGAGTAGCTTAAAATGCTTCTAGTTCATGTGGCCTTCCCACCGCGTGAGAAAAAGCAGCTCATCTCTAGTAAGCTAGCAGGTAAGGACAGTGATTACAGGAGTCTGCTGCGGAGGATAATTTATCAGTTACCCCTCTTGTAGGGATAAACAGCAACAAAGTACACAGGGGGGCGAGTAAGTTACGATACGGCACATTCAGAAGTCTTCAGACGCTCGGCAGTTTCACAGAGTGCAATTCTGTGCATCTGCACTTCTCCTCCGGAACAGGGGTTAAGAACAACAAAACAAACGCTCTCCTCTCTCCTCTCCGAAGTGGCTTTGGAAGCTCCCTTCTGCTCTCCCTCCAAGAATAATGCTCGCATCACACTCTGGCAGGTCTGTGCTTGGAGCAAAGCAGCAGGCGTTTTGAAGACTCATTTGTCTGTCTGGAGCTCCACAATCTCAAGCCTACTGCGAACCTGTCTGGAAGGCGCGTGGGACCTGCCACGTTCTGCGCGCAGAGATCCAAAAAGCAAGGGCTAGTGACTGCCGAGAGGACTTTGATTAGAGCAGAGGCAGCTTTTAAGTGGCTCCGTTTCACGAGCGTGTTTCACTTGTCAGCGTGACCACAGGCAGGAAAATAATGAACAACTTTTGAGATTCATGTGTTTTTACGCTATAGATGCTCCTCTTATAAACTACCAAAACTTTTACAAGTCATTTCAAGGAAAAGCACTATATAAATCTGTTGCCAAGAGTAGGCTTGTTGGCTGCTAAAGTGCCAAATCCTTACCAGGTAAGAGCTGGCTTTGCTCTGCAAGGTCAGCGGGGCTGTGTCTGCTCCTCCTAGCCGTGCCTCCGACCCCCAGCTGCCAAAGCAAGCCCACTGAGATAGCTTTGGCTTTAACCTCCTTGCTTCCCTTGTTTGCCGAGTGATGGTAACTCCACCATCCAGCTCTCCTGATGAAAGGACGATTTATGAAAAGCTTGGAAAGCCTAGATTTGATTAATCTATGCAACTTAATTTATTTCAGCTTCTGCTTCATAGAGCCATGAACGCTCGTCTCGCTCGCACACGCTTATCTCAGCAAGTGAGTAACGCAGAGCCGCTGGCGGAGAGCCGGCACGCAGGCCAGCACAAACTGAAAGAGAAGGTTACAAGAGCTTTGGCAAATCTACCCTATGTGTTTGATAACTAACATTGTGAATTTGCTTTGCTTCCAATGACATAACTCATTTTGCACAGTCTTGTTACCTAAAGCTTAAAATCTTACCCGCAGCTTAAAAAAATCTAAAAATGAAAAAAAAAAAAAAGAAAACAAAACAGAAAAGATAAAAACAGAAAAGAAAAAAAAACCCAAACAAATCCCCCTCCCCAGTGGAACTGGAGTTAAGGTTAGAATTTAACGTGGAAGGCATTAAATAATTAGATAATCATTAATTAGAGAATGAAAACTGTTGGCCAGGAAAATATGCTTGATTCCTTCTCCCTTCAAAACTTTCCCCTATCCGTTTCCAACTAGAAGGAGCAGAATCATCCCTCCCAAACTCCACACCTGCCTGCATTACCTGTGCTTTAACTAAACCAGTCCACCAAGCAACTGTCTCACGTCGGAGCTGTGGAGCCTCCACTGACCTGGGACATACCCCGGGAAGACCACGCCAGGGAGCAGCAGAAGCCTTCACAAATGAGGTTTATGGTATCCAGTGTTCCACACCGCATCCCCCCAGCTCTTATCTGAACCCCTCTGAGAACGATGCGCTGATTGGGAGCCAGCAGAAAGCCAAAAAGTCTGCAGCTTCTGCCTTACTGGGTGTGTACGCTTGTGGCTGGCTCCTGCAAAAAGCTTCAGTGATGCTGTTAGTACATAACGGACACTGCATTAAGCCACGGGGAGCAATTAATAGCTCTTCCAGTGAAATGCAAGCACCACCACACATATCCATTACCAAGCCTGAGCTGTCAGCTGCATTTCTGGCCCCTCACACCAAGCTGCTGACGGAACCATGCCTGTCCCCGACCCTGGGCAGCAGGTGCCTCTGCCCGGGCGCTCCTCAGCACGCAGTCCTGCGCCGGGTTTGGTTCGAGCTGCCTGCATCAAGTGCAACACAGGCGTTACGGCCATAAAACCCGCTGCGAAGCAACGGAGAAGTTGCACTTACTTGCGCGTAACGCAATGCAAATGCACGTTCTCATAACGTGAAAAATGCATTTCATGGCCAATCAAAGTAATTAAGTACATCAAATGAATACAGCTGCTCTCTAGAGATGAAAAGAAACGGCAATGCATCGTAATATTAAAATTCTTAGAAGTTTGCTAAACAGTATAAGCAAGGTAAGCCTCATCAGCAGACCCGCTCCTTTCACTTTCTGCCACAACCTGTCCCGGACCCACTCCTTTCACCTTCTGCCAACACCCGGCCACCAGTGACCCCACGCCAGCGACTGGCAGCAGCCAGCCCAGTGCTCCAGGCAGGAGGGAGCGGTCCCGGGAGATTCGAGCTCCCCAGGATGGAAGGATGTGGTGGGGCAGATGGCCAGGAATCAGCCTCACGGGCAAGCACAAACTGCAGCAGGTTTCCTCTCAAACACAGCACACATCTGTAGAAATCTCGAGGAGAGAAGAGGTGGCAAGAACGCCGAAGAAACGTCTTTCGCCAGGAGCTCTAAGTCAGTGGAAAGGCTGATGCTTTTCCTGGCAGAGGATGTGTCATTGTTCCAAGGAAACCTGGTAATCTTTTTATGTTTTTCCGAGATGGAATTTAAGGTTAACTCCCTGGCGAACGCAGCCAGACACATGCAACTGAAATTTCTGCCGCTCATACTCAGCCATGGCAAAAGCTCATTAAGTTTCCAAACCACTATTAAATCTGATAATTTTTTCTGACAGTATTAGGAGCGGATTTTTTTTTTTTCCCCTTTCTAAACCACCACACTTCTCGTCTCCTTGATGTCTGTCCTCTCGCTAATTTACAATGTTTGTGCAATTTAGCAAATCAGACGAGGGGAAAGCCACAGGACAAATGCCACCTTTATGCATCACTTTGGAATGTATGCATTGGGTGAAAAGTATGTCTGATGGCCAAGAGCAAGAAATATGAGGCTAATTTTCTGGTGAAATATTGCTGTGTTTTATTTAAAAAAAAAAAAAAACCTAAAGCCCAAATATCCTTGGGACAAATCCTGAAGAAATTAAAAGCCTTAATGCTGATCAAACTCAGAGATGCAGACTCATTATAAGAAACAGCTTTTATTAGCTCTGTCAGCTCCAGCCCCTAACAGACATTACTTTCACTATCTCCTAAATTACCTTGGTGATTCAAACACCACTTTTCATTTGGCTGAGTCCATTACTTGCAGCAGTTTGTCTTGTAGTGGGGCACCTTCAAGACCTGGTTTTGGATATATTTGAAGCTATTATTTTATCATATTTGAAATTTTAGGTTGGCAAATCTTTTCCAACAGGGAAACGTTTTCTAATTGCTCTGACAGCACAAACGTATTTAGCTGGCCTATTTTTCCTCTCTCCAGATTTATCTTGCTAAACGTACTAATTATACGCCCACACGGTTCCCCATCTTCTCCTGCTTTCTCCTTTTCATATTGAACTGTGGCTTCAGAGCTGGAAAACAACATTTCTGACAGCGTGGCTTCTTTACCCAAGCACAAATATCTTGAAGTAATGATGAAAGCAAAGCCAAGAAAGACACGCTCAAAGAATATTTTTAAATCTGAAACTCCACTTCTCCACTGGTATTTGAAATCATCCCTTTGAAATCTCAAAAGCGGCACCCAGGAGCAGCAAGTTTTACCAAGGGCTACAATTTTGCAGAAGCATCGCACAGATTAATTGTGGCCACATGAGGTCCCCAATATTGGCATTGAGGTTCACAGCATAGTTTAATTTCATATTTGGATGCTGAAAATAAACTCCAACACACCTCTGCAGTAAGAAGGCAAAATGGTCCCATGAAGACAGCCTGGTTTTCCCCCATGGACTGAGCACAGTACACCAGAAAACACGACGGGAACATGCAAGGAGGATACTAGCAAGAGAGGTGAAATTAAATGCTGGCCTCAGTTCTCTTCCTAGCAGACACAAGCTCGCATCAAATCACAGGTGTACTCAGAAGGCTGAATTTTATGCAAGTACAAGCCCTAAGTAAACTTACAAGGTTGTAGGATGTGTATTTAGCCTGTAGTTACTTTCAGAACTATTTTAAGCTTGCAAATCACACAAGACATTTTTTTCCTATGGAAGCATGATTATTCAGCAGTCAGCATCCCTTTAACTGAGCTTCACATTCAAGACTAATAAATCCTACCGTCGCTTATAAATATGCACAGCTAGAGAAAAGGGCAGATACTCTCTCCACAGCAGGATCCTTGAGGTGCTTTAATCAGACTGGATGCAACAACAGTTCCATCTGTGCCCTATATGCACAAGATCAAGTCTCCCTTGGGTTATTTTGTTATTTTGTTTTTAATAGAAGCTTCCAATGAGGTCATGCACGCGCGCTGCGCATCTCGGTACCTCTGAGCGAGGCTAGAACAGCTGCCACACTCCTTGAGTTCCTTCCCAAATCAAAACTATGGCGGAGGACGACTCTAAAGACAGAGGAGAGTACGCCAGGCACCCACGCTGACAAGAAACAGAGCTCCTGCGGTGTGATTAGCTGCTGCAAATTCCTAAATACGCACCCACCTGAACTCTGCCGCAGGGGGCTGGCCAAGGGCATCACTTCAGGTGGCAGAAAAGATGGGCATCTCATGAGATTCAATTACACCTGGATTCGGCACCTGATTTAGAGGTCCATTCCAGAATGCAGTGCTGGACAAAGGTTACTACGGCCGTTCCCACTCCTGCTCGCAGGTTTTTGCTCGTGCCATGCCTTTAGAGCAGGCAGCTGCCCTTGCTCAGGCAAAGCAGAGGCAGACCCCCGACAGACGGTGGACACGAAAACACACGGCACCTACCCGCAAGCAGCAGCCAGCTTCAGACTGAAATTCAGCAACACCTTTTAGCACTGACTCCAGTCACCGGCATCGGTCTGACGGGTGCTGATTTCCATTACGTTACTCCAGCTGAGAACGATGGTTTTGTTTTATCAGTGATGAACACCACCTTTGGTTACAACATGCAGCTCACCAAGCGTTTCCGTGTATGCAGGTCCAGAAGCAGGCCCTTGTCAGGAAGGATCTGCACAGGGGACGGGGTGCTCAGAAGACTTCTTGCCAGGGAAGACTCCACTGGAAATACAGCAGCTTCTGACCTGATGTTTTTGAAGTTTACCACTGTGACTGATGCAGGACAGTTCCACTCAGTATTAAAGGCAGTCATTTAGACAAACAGTAAAGGATAAGGCATATCAGGTCAATATTAATCAACTAAGCCAGAAATACAAAATAAATGTGAAAGCAGGCGTAACACTTGCCCACTGCCACATTTCTGTTGCACACAGCAAGAGGAGACGGGAGGCAATTCCTCGTGACTTCTACCCTTTCCGATCTCACACGCAGTTCTGGAGAGGTGGGTCCTCGCCACGCCACCCTGTCCACGCTCGGCTGCTACGGTGACGCCGCTCTCCGACACGACGCACAGCAGGATCTAGTCCGTGCCTCTCCGAAGATGAACTCAGGAGTAACCCTGACAGAGTCCGACTCTTACTGCAGCCAGAAATGCGCGACTTGGAAGGATCTCACTTTCAACCCCTGATTCCAGGTTGAGCTGCCAACGCAGGCAGCTTATGCCTATGCTGCTGGAGTTTGTTTTAATTCTTAAGTCAAGTGTGTTTGATGCCTGAGCTTGTTGAGACCAAAAATCTCAGAGAGCTGTATCAGAGACACTTTTCCCAGATTTTCCTGTATTAAGTTGCAAATGCTTTCTCATGGGGTCTCACCCTTTTATTTCCTCTAAATGTGTAAGAAGGTCAATCTTCATAAGCAATGAAATATTCATAACAACTTCTTAGATGCAGCCATTAGGGACTCCATTAGGCAAAACCAACTTCTTAGGGTCTGAAAACAGAATGTTTTCATGAAGTTAAAATATCTGATGTTATTAAAAACAAACTAACGAACGCCCCCGCCACGCGGCTGCATGCAGAGCAGTGCCTCGGGCACTGGATGATTGGCAAAGAGGACACAACATCCTGGAACGCCCCGTAAGCCGGATTTGCCACCTGTGGCTTTTCTGGTTGGAATGCAGTGGCTTTGTCTTTTGCCTTTAAAGCTCTACATGAACAGAGCGTTAAGAAACTTCCTCACTCCACGCAATCCAGGCTACAGAAATAATGGCCATAAGATAAATGAGACCAAAACATTGTTATGAGAGAACTTAGATTAAAGCCACTAGGCTGAAAGCTGCTTTTCACCTTAGTTGGGCGAAACCTGCGTTTTCTGGCTCCTTCGTAAGAAGCAGAATCCATCCCACTTGTAATGACATCTAGGAAGACGTGGGAGAAATACAGAACTACCAGATTTGCTTCACACATTTCTTTCCTGCATGGTTTTTTGCTTCCATGATGACCTCATTTTCTCCTCCTTTTCTCACGGGGGAAACTACTTCCAGTCCCTGGGGTTTCAGAAGACACCAGGGAAACATCACACTAAGAAGTCGCTCTCAAACAAACGTTTGCCACGGACACACGGTGGCTGTACTTTTGCCAGTCATACAACGGGTAATAAGTTACACATGGTGCCAAGATGGAAAGTCCCTGCATTCGGTAACTGTGACCACAGCTGGGGAATCACTGCCAGAGCGTAAATCAGAGCATGGACGGGTGCAGGCAATCACGTTCCTTCTGCAAACTCCTCCTCAGGCGAGCTTACTAGGCCATACCCAACACCACGCTAACCAGGCTCCAGGGCTACAGCAGCCCTGAAGCACAGGAGTCAACGGCCACGTACTCTGCTGCACGGACATGTGCCTCAGGGATTGAAGGACTAGAAGATAAATGGAAAGAATCTGTAACTAACTCCATCTATCCTTTCTGACCACCAAGAGACATACCGTGGGATAAAACACAGGGGCAAAAGACAGTTTTGCTAGCACACCTATGATGGAAACCAAAACCACAGCTATCCCAAAGAAAGCTCGTAGGGGTGAGCCCAGCCTCAGAGACATGAACCCATCTGGCTTCAGTAACTACAGAGCCTCCGTTAGGGCATGTTGTTGATTAAATGATTGTTTTGTTGGTCGGAGAAAACAGAGCGTTCCACGCTGACAGGCACAGGAGGATGTGTCACGTCTCGCTCCACAGCCTCAGTACTTTCACAGAGCATGCTGGAGGACTGACACCCCGACCAAGCAGACCTGGCCACCCTGGCTGGAGGAAAGCAATGATCAGGGCACTGCCTGTGCCCCCCACGCAGCTTGCTCTACAGACCTCAGGGCTCACAAGGAAAGGAAAGGAAGCAGTAAGTGTAGGGCAGGAAAAAAGGAAATTAAAATAATACGGAGGTACACAAGTTCTCTCTTTCAACTTCATTCTCCGTAAAATAATATCACATAAATGAAACAATTCCTTAATAAAAACAATTGGAAGGATGTGTTTAAGCATATAGGTTCCCATTAATATTACACTGCTGACAAAATGTAATTAGAAACTTTGCAGCAATTCCTGGCATAGATACCTCCAGGTACAAGAAACCAGGCCCCAAGCAGAGGGTTTTGATTTGCTTTTGACAGAGAAGAGTCTGAACACACATTCAAGCGTCTTTACGGAAAGTGCCTTGCAGACTGCATCATGCCAACAGCATTTCTGGAGCTGGCTGAGGATTCTGACCTTCTCGTTCTGTTTCAAACTTCTGAGACTTGACTCTTTTTAAGCTGCCAGTACTCCTGAGGAGTTTCTCCCGTAGATCTCCATAGCATGTCCAGTTATTCCCTACAAATTCCTAGCTTTTAAAATGTGAAAGGTAAAAAAGAAAGCAAGGGAAAACCCGGCTACTCACAGAACTGTGTTGTAAGGAATCAGCATAAGAAGAAAGCCACAAGTCAAACAAATAGATTCCAAATAATTAATTTAAATCTCACAGCTGCTGAATTTTGTGTGCGAGAAGCACTGCCATGCGAACTGTGGAGTATTTCGAAAGCAGCTAGTCCAAACAGTCTTCCTTCCCCTACTCTGACTGCTGAGCCAAACACAAACACATAAATAAAACACAAAAAAGCTCTCAGTTTCTTTGATTTATGGCAAATATTAAGCTCAGATTTTTGAGTAACTCAAGCACTGTATCACCAGCTCTTACTTGCCACACTAAGCAAAAACTCAGATGAAAGGTGTCACTCAGCCTGACGCAACTAACGGAGTAAAAAAAAAAGTATGTAAAGAGATTCCCTTTATTCACAGATGCAAATCTGGGTGCAAGGGATAAAAGGTTTAGTGGGCCATGTGAAAAGCAAGGAGCAGAGATCGGCAGGAAATAGGAAGTGGTTGAAGTCCAGCTCTCCTACACAAAAGGCAAGGAGAGCTGAGCCAGCACAAAGGGAGAAGCTATGACACGTCCTAACAGCTTCCAGTGACTTACGATTTCCAAACGAAGGAGCAATGGCAATTCTCATCATTCTGTTGCAGGGCTCTTGTAGATGCTTTGCACCCACTTGCACCATTTACTGAGAGCTGGGAACAGGACTAAGCTGCCTGTGGCAGGAATTCCAGAGGTAGGCACGTGGACAAAGTCATTCCTAGATAGCCCAGATGCTGATTTTGTCCAGTTAATAATTTACTGGCTAGGAACAAAAAATGCGTGCAATCTTGTAAAACTTATCTGTCTACTGTACATTTGAGAATGATTCCTGTCAGTATGATATCTGAGTATTCTGTGTCTCTGCACCTGATTCAAGATTTATCCAAACCTGTGTTTCAGATACATACACTCTGAATCAAAAAGAAACACGTAATAAGGGTTTACAAAATTACCCAGATAAAAGTTCAGAGTGCATACGCATTCACATTATCAATAGATGCTATTTTATATTCCAAGGACTATTTTTAAAGAAAGATGCATGAAAGATCAAAGAAAAGGAAATAAATTATAAAACCTTCCAGTTTTAAAAAGCAACCTTTGCTAAACCTACCCTCGTAACAAAGGAAGCGTTCTAGGCATTATTAGCAACAGTTTGGAACACATCTAGCACCACAAAATGCAATACACTCCTTTTTTTACTGGCCCCTCATCTCTCTAATCAGCAGAAGATGCACTAGAAGTTTAAAAATATGTATCTGAACAGCCACTGACTCCAGCTGAGGTTAGAAACCACTACTGGGATGTTCCCCAGCCCCACTCCCAGTTAATCCCTTCTACCTCATTAATATGGCTTTCAGACTGACTTCCTCAGTGCAACAAATCTTTCCAAAGGCCACAGGTTAATCTCTGGAAGGAGAGCCACAGTTTGCATTATCCTGAGCTCTAAAATCTGTAACACAAGACAGTCTACACTAAAATGCAACAAACTCCCCCTTCAAACTACATCTGATCACTCTGCAAGGAAAACACTGCCTGTTAATTTGTAATCGGATTCATTCTTCATTGTCACATTAGCATTTGGTGCCATCCTTAAGGCATTCTTCCAGCTGTTTTTATTTTAGCATTATTCTTATATTGTGCCAGCAAACAAAAAGGATCTTATCTCAAGGACAGAGGATCTCTGAAAGGCTGTGTACTACTTACCCCTGCTACAATGATCTATTCTTTCCATGGATGGGATCCCTAGCCAAGGCCTAACAGTTCCAGGTCTCTCCGTAGCTTCCCAGCAGCTAATTGAAAAAACCTTCCAGGCATCAGCTCCGAAATGCGAGAACTCCAGGCTAGCAAAATCAAATCAAACTCCCCACATTCGGTTCGCTCGCTCCGCTCTCTTCCTGGTGCCGCTGCTTCTTCAGATGAACGTGCCTACGAACAGCATTCAAGAGCTGCCTCCATAGCCCCGTTAGCCGTTTCCACACTGCCCATTTCATGCTCAATTTGCGCTGTGGAGAAATCAGCGGTGTTCCTTTCTCTCTCGCTCGCTCTCTCATTGGAAAGGTCCCACAAGACAAGCCGGAGAGTTTAACAAGAGCCAAGAGAAACAGAGAGGGAGGGAATGCATGCAGGGATTGTGTTCAGGCGCGGCATACAAGTCTGCTGCTACAGCTCAAACAAAAAAAAAAAAAAAACCAGACAGCAAACTGCCATCACACGCCTGAAACCCAGCACAGTTTAAGGCAAGCTGATTCCTCATCGTTCCTTCTTCTCCACTGGTATCGAACTGCTCAGAGCTAAAGCTCCGTGAAATTTCTCTCCAGTCCCTGGTGCTGTGCAAATGGCGAATCAACGCAGGATACGTGCCCTACTGCCTAGGCACAACGGTTCTCTGTTCCCTGTACACATTCCCTAAAGAAAATAAGTATTTAAATAACAAAAAGTTTGCTGTCAACATCTTCCCTGTTCAGTTAACAGCCTAAATACGTTAGCTTGTCCGTACTATGATCACAGAATGAAGGATCCTCAAGCATTCAATTTTGCAGATCATTATTCAGTGGCAGGGTTTCATCATTCAGCACCTGAGCACCGATAACCACTAACAAGGAGATCGCCCCTTTCCCCAGCCCAGAACTCTGTGCTCAATTTTAAGTGGGCATGGTAATTTAACCATTCAAAGAACTATTAGTTCTAACGAATACCACACCATGTAATAGGGCTACTGCAATTTCACAGCACTTCTGCCAGTCCCAAATATCGAGGTCTAGTCATTCCTGTTCAGAAAGAGGCATTTTGCAAATTGCTGCCCATGTAAGTGGTTCTAATTACAGCCAGTCTACCCTTGCCTGGCATTTATTTCACCACTAAAGAGAAGAGAATACAATTAGCTCCCTCTTCTCACATCTACGCTTCTGAACTCACAGGTTAAAATGAAAATCTTCATATCTGACAATTTCTTAGTACAATCCCAGGCCTTTATTACAGCAGTTGGCCAAAGAGCTCCCTGGCCAAATTCCAGTTTCACTTTGCAGCCCAATTCAGGGATGTTGTAGAACATGAGACAGGGATAAGTTAGTTCTCAGAAGTTACAGGTTACTGCTACCGCCTTCATCTTTCAAGAGCCAGTAAAAGCTTTTACCCTGAATTGTCAGAAGTCTGTCTTGTATTTAATTTCTTATTTCACTCTCGCTGGTGCTCTGTTTGAAGTAGCTACTTCACTTGGGACACTACAGTCAGTCTCCGGGATGGGCTGCCCAGCAGGAAAAATGACAGCAAATTATCACACAAGCACGGAACGGCGTTAGCACAGAGGCCGGTTCCGTTAACATCACACATCAGGAACTTCCCAGAAGTTCACGTTTTAAGTCTAACTCTGCAGAGCACAGATTTTACACAAAGTCTCCTCTTATACATTTTCATATTTATTTCTCTAGCAAGTGGAGTCCATGACGCAGTGAGGTGACAGAGAACTACACTTGTTCCAGTCCTGCCACCCGTTCTCCTGCCTATGAGCAATTCTCCCAACTGCCCCTGCTCGCTGCCCACACTGACAACAAACTTCAGTCTCCTTCACAAGCTCACTCGTCCGTACCCTGCGTGGTAGCGTAACACAGACATCCTCGATGCCTGAACAGCATCTTTGCTTGACTTTGAAGACAATTCATCGGTTTTCACCTCTCACACATGCACAACACGGTATCGCACAGTACAGGAACACACACTTTAAAAGCTGATAGCGGTTTCCCGTCATTAAGTTTCTCTTTATTCTTTCAGCTGTGAAAATACCCTAGAGAATTTGTAATGCTCAATGCGAGCTGTTTAAAGAAGTCGAAAATTAGCATTGTTGAAAAGCAACTCGGTTTCTTCTCCCCAACCACCCTCCAAAACTCTACTTCTCCCAAACCTCAGAAAATTCCCTTTCCATTAAAGCACCTTCTTAGCTCTTACACTGGAAAACTTTTCACAAGGTGACACTGGTTGCTGTACTTTCAGATATGACAAGTTCACAACATTTGCTTCTCATACACCTAAATAAATGAGACTATAGGGTGCTGTAATGGCACTAAGAAAACAAACATTAGAGCATGATGGAAGTCAGTGTTTTTAAATTAAATCACCTAGGCCACCTCAAGAGCAGCCTTATTCTGTGCAAAACAGGGTAGTAGTCAGCAAGCAGTAGCCCTCCAAGTCCTGCTCTCTCTTTACCACCCCTCAGCCCATCCGAATCCGATTCCCAACTCCCTCTGGCACCTGGTTTTCTCTGATAAAATTAGAAAGCAATTCCTGACACAGAATTGGTGCCGCTAACGATGTGTAGACTGGCCCGTCATTGGCACAGAGAGATTATAGAAAGTGACAACGAAGAAAATCTCTTCTGCGGACAGAAGCATGCTTGCTAAGGCAAAGAGCATCCTCAAATGACCTGTAAAAGGCAAGAGAGGGATGTCTGAACGGTGGTCCGTACCACTGACTTGCCGGTATTTTGCTAACTAGTAGCATGTATTATTCATAAGTACATGGAGGATTTTAACCACGCAAAACAAGCTTGACTATAAATTTCACTCCCCCTTTTCAACTAGCTATGCTACGTGCTCACATTATTCCTACCAGACAGCTAATTTCCTTCTAGCTGGGGAAAAAAACACCATCAAATAACCAAGAAAGCTCTTATTCCCTCAACTGACAAATCACGTTTTAACCAGCTACAATGTTGACTGTTCTCTGCATTGATTTTATTAAATGAAATCATTGCTCGCATCATTACAAACAACAACATTCCCATTTGTGCAAGTAGGTAGGAAGCCTGGTTGAATTTCAAACTCTGAAATTAATTTCTGGCTTATAAAAAACAGCAGCAGCATTTCACCTGCTGTAGTACAGCAAATCCGTGTTTTTAATGGAGAATACTGACACTGGACAAACTCAGCTACATCCTGGGTTTATACAGATCTCTAGAGGAACTCTGAAGAACAGCTCCTTACAACCTGCCTGGCACGCTGAGGCACAGCCTACACCACGCAGGCACACCTCGCCTTGTCCCCCCTCCACCACTCCTAACAGGTAACTATGCTGCACCCTTCTGCTCCCGACCAGATGGAGCTGGGGATCTCTGCGGGGCCTCGTAGTGCACCAAGAGAGAGCAGAACCCGAGGAGCAGTGGCGTGGAGGAAGCACCCAAGCACACGTACTAAGTACAGTCAGTTCTCTGGACAGGGCTCTGCTCTCTCCGTTTCCTTGGTAATGGGGTTGTTGCTGGAACCGGTGACGAGCGATGGCCACAGCTGAACAGTTTGGGAGCTGGGGGAAACTGTTCGTGGAACAAATGGGTAAACGGTGTGAGCTGAAGCTACGTAGCTTCTGCTCTTAAAGCTTTAAGCTTCTGCTCTTAAAGGCAGTCTGCATCAGGTGCCTGTCTTTATGAGCAATGTTTCAAAGAAGGGTTAACACGCTTCACTGCCAGAGGAAATGGTGCTTCTAAGAAAGCTGCTTTTTTGCTTTTGCTGCACACCTAGCAAAAAATATTCCCCCTGTTGTCACAGACAGAACCTCAGTGCCTGGCACCAGGCAGGTGTAAATCTACTTTCTGGTGAGCAGAGCGGTCAACGTGCCTCACAGTCCATCATGTTCCCCTCTCCATTGTAAAGTTCTCTAGAGGAATAACACAAAGTTTTCCTTGAGGCTGCCTCAGCTCTTTCCTAGAGAAACCATCTCTTCCTCATTCCATCAAGCCCAGTCCCCAGGCAACACCATCGAAGCACATGAGTTTCCCAGGAACCCAAACCAACTCGCTCTGTCAAACAGGGGAGGGAATTAGCCACAAGTGACATGGCGTGTTTTGCCAGAGACAAAACTCTTAGCACTATCCACAGCACAATCAACATCAGGTATTTGTTCTCCCCCTCGCCCCGCTGAGCCGAATTAAACAGTTCACTAAAAAATCCTCTTCTGGCTGCAAACCAAACTTCGCTTCCGACACAAATTCCCCGAAAATTGCGGTGCCTACCATTTCAGAACTAGCAGCCAAAAAGAAAAACTCAGCCTGTCTCCAAAGGAAACCACCTTTAGTCACTAGTTAATTGACCCCCGTGAATACAATACCAGACATTTGGAAATAGGCACTTTGATATACAAAGTACACATGCCCACTCTTGTGTGTTATTCGTTACACCACAGGCTATGCTCAGAAAGGGAAAAGTAAATATCTTCCACGTTACTGTTCAAAGCAAAGCTAATTCAATGTAATGATGGGCTTCCATAGCCACATTTGTTATTTCTGAAATTAAATTCAGGGTTCTGATAGGATTCTGGCATGTTTGGTACTTTTTTTTGTTTGTTTTTTTTTTAAATGCTACTGACCTTCCACCTATCTGCAGAGCAGCACATTTCTCAAAGCTCCCAGTCAAATGTGAAGCATTTCAAACTCTATCAATGGCCGTGGTTTCACTTCTTGTTGTTGTTGTTTGGCTCTGTGTTGATTAACACATGTAAATAAAGGCATCTGGTGTTACCTCTCTCCAGTTCCATTTCACACCCTATTAAAGTCTGGTTTCACAATTAATTGAAACCAAAATGTCATTATTCAGAAATTAATCCCCTCTGGCAGTCTTTGCCATGCTGAGGTCTTAGTCACTACCTGGGGAGACACAGCCCCCCTCCTACCAGTACTTAGAATTAAACGATACCAAAAATGGTGTTGGAAAAGGAAGCAAGTCTGCAACCAAACCCCTCACGTTACACGCTTTCCAGAACAAGGGAGGGAAGGATTCTTCTGTCCCACTGACAGGAAAAGCTATATTCTTCCCTGTGCAGGATTTAAAAGAGACAGCTAAGAGACAAAAGTACAATAGCAGACAGACAGCATCAGCAGTGAAGTAGTGTTTCTCCTGCACCGAATCTACTCACCAACAGGTCTGAAGAACAGGAAAGTCAGATTCAGCTGGCCTCCAGTTTGGTACGGTCAGGGATGTGACCTCCACACAGATTCATAACTGCATTTTGTAAGCCATGAAAGCATAACGGCAACAACAAACTCAATACAAACACCTGCTGACCACTGGACACGCTCAAAGCCCCAGAAGCTAATTTTTGACGCAGACATAAAGGATACAAAATCAGCCCACTGCCCGAAACTCCTCCTCAGGCTGGGCAAATTATGATGGCTTCTCCTGCTCTTTCCTACTCCCCGGCCCATCCTCACTCCAAAAAATCCCATGCAATTGCCAAGATGAGATGTTTTGAGAATTGGAACTTCCCGGTGCTAAAGTTTTATCACAGACATCTCCACCAAAAGATGCAGCTGTTTGGAGTAGCCTGGAATTAGGTGTAAGGAGAAGATCACTGCTGTCATGAATCACAGAATGGTTGGGGTTGGAAGGGCCCTCTGTGGGTCACCCAGTCCAACCCCCTGCCCAAGCAGGGTCATCCAGAGCAGGCTGCACAGGACCGCGTCCAGGAGGGTCTGGAATATCTCCAGAGAAGGAGACTCCACAGCCTCCCTGGGCAGCCTGGGCCAGGGCTCCGTCACCCTCAGAGGGAAGAAGTTCTTCCTCCTGTTCAGCTGGAGCTTCCTCTGCTTCCGTTTGTGCCCGTTGCCCCTTGTCCTGTCGCTGGGCACCACTGGAAAGAGTCTGGCCCCATCCTCCTGACACCCACCCTGCAGATATTTAGAGGCATTTCTAAGGTCCCCTCTCAGCCTTCTCTTCTCCAGGCTGAACAAGCCCAGCTCCCTCAGCCTCTCCTCGTAGCAGAGATTCTCCAGTCCCCTCCTCATCCTCATAGCCCTCCGCTGGACTCTCTCCAGTAGCTCCTCATCTTTCTTGAACTGGGGAGCCCAGCACTGGACACAGCACTGCAGATGGGGCCTCACTAGGGCAGAGTAGAGGGGAAGGAGAACCTCCCTCGACCTGCTGGCCACGCTCCTCCTAATGCATCCCAGGAATTTCCAGACGATGAGCAGCCCGAGAGCCCTTTCCACGCTAGATGGCATTGCGCTACAGATTATCGCGGGGATTAGACAACGATTCTGCTTCCTAAGGCAAACGCCAGCAAAATCATCTTCCTGCTGATGCAGCCCCGTCCCTCGGTGAAACACAACTGTGTGAATATTTACAGCGTCGGGACAACGGAGACGGCTCTGTAAGAGGAACCACTCGCTCGGTGGCTTCAGGCAAAAACAAAGAGGCCGTTAAATGAAAGGAGCTGGGCTGTTTATTCATTTATTTAAAAGAAAAGTGACTTTGCCAGGAAACAAAGCATCCCTTCTCTCACTGTCTACCACTGGACAGAACAGGATACTCACTTCGGCTGTGGCATCGCTCCCCTCCATCGCGCGGAAGGGACCGTTTTTATAGCTCGCCCGTTCAGGAGCTGCTCCCGCAGAAAAGCCGCTTGGATGGGCCAAGGATGAGACGGCTTTCCAGTTTTCGTCCACCCTTTTTCATCAGGCTCGTTTATATGCTGGCAACGCACGTTCAGGATATAAACCACCTAGAACCTATGATGTGTTATTGTTTAAGCTTACTGAGAAGTGCATTCATCCATCGTCAAAAAAAGACTAAGCCAGTGAATATAAATTTTTTTACAGCTGCATAAGATATATACACTCTTTATCTTCCTGCAGATGGCATTTCATAAAACTGCTGACTTTCAAGGAAAGTGCATTAAAATCACTGAGTTAGTTACGACTGCCTTTTCTTCTCTGAGCTCCAAAATCCATTAAATTCTGTGGGAGGTCACTGACAATTTTAGTCGTAGTCTACTTTTCCATTTGCTGGAAACAAGCATATTATTCCTCTGAGAGAACTGAAAATTGATACAGTCCTGTCATGCCAGGCTATTAGTCTCTTACTCACTCGCTTTTTCTGTTTTCCTCCCCACTAAATCAATATTAACTTTTTTTTCCACATTGATAAGAATCAAAGACACTGGAAAAAATGCCTTATATACCTGAAACACCAGCAGGAGTTCCAGGGGAGGAGAAAGAACAACAAAAAAGACCCAGAAACAGTAATTTTGATGGGGGGCAATAAGAATTTGTTTAAGGTAGTCATTGATCCTGTCTCCCTGTCACATTTTCTCAGCACCTTTTCTTACTCAGAGTGCAAATAGATTTCTGCTATGGTTTCCCACCTTCATGTCAGCTAAGGGAGGTATTCATGTTAATTTTAATGCACAGGCCAAATCAGGAATTATGCTGGGCTGAGTAACATTTCTCATTTTGCATTTACAGAGAGCCAGTAACAAGGAACCAAGCTCCTAGGAGCAAAGGCAGTAGACAAAACTTAAAAATGCACACAAGGGAAAAACAAACACACCCTGCAGAGCCTCGCAAGGCAATAGCCTGGTTGTACCGTATTTGGAGGTGCAGGACATGAACAAATCTGAAGTCTCATTAGGAATTGTACGTCCTGGCTTTTACGCAAGCAGTTCTGCTGGCACGCAGCCCCAGCTCCTGCCCCTTTTAACAAGTGGGACCCGTTGCTCAGCAAGGAAGGTTAGAGGAAGCAAACCCAGCATTCACAGAACTGCAAAACCCATGCCACCCATAGGTGATACCTAACCTCCTCCTAACACCCTCCCCTCCACAGACCTGCCTGCCCAGTAATTCCATGGGCTCAGGAGAGCTTGTGCTCCTGAAGTCCGACTCCAAACCAGTCATGGTTACCTTCCAGGAGCACTGGAAAACCTGGCCTTTACTCTATGTTCCCCATTTTTACCTCTCTTCTGTCACCAGGTACAGAGGGTTCCATCTTCTTGAAGTTACTGCCTGTAGGTGTATAGCCCCCTTCTAGACTTGGATGAAGAGAATAAGCTCAACAAGATGACAAAATCTACCTTTGCAAATTATGAAGTAGGCTCTATAAATGAGAATAAATAATGCAGACCAAATACACTTCCACAGCAAGTCTGGTCTGCAGGGTCTTCAAAAGCCGTATGCAACAAAGCTGAATGAACCTGTCAGCGTTCAGTAGATAAGCAGCCACCGTCAAAATTTTTTAAAAAGCTCCAGCAACAGAATGTAAGCAACAGCAAACAAGCTTTGCACATCACTAATAGGCAAACCACATCTTTCTGAGAACGAATTTACAGAACTAGGCTCAAGACAGAAAGTGGTGAGGGGGGGAAATCTGTGTTACTACCACGGCATCTGAGAACTCCGTCCCCAGGAGAAGGTTTATTTATTATCTGGCTAAATACCAACTTCTCTGGCTGACAAGAGGAGCAGCAAATGAAGGAAAATAATCTCCCCTTAGTTGGCAGGAGGAAGCGATAAAAGCTGAGGGGAAGCTTACTCCATTTCCTCCCATGACCCCAGAAGTGGGAAAGATCAACAACCACTCATCTTTACAAATCAGGCTCTGTGAAACCCAGCACTTCTGGCATTTAGCGGTGCCTACATCCCCCGGTTTTACATAAAGGTTAGTCTATGACTAAACTGACCACTGAATGCATTTTAATAGAATACAGACACAGCAGAGAGCTATAGGACTCCCAGAGCTTTCAAATAAAGCCCGTGACCTTTAGCTACTTGCCGATTACTTTGCCAAACTTCAGCTGGGGGCGAAGGTGCAAACACGGTTTTGTGCACGCGTGCACGTGCATGAGAAAGGACGTTTCAAAATTTCACATCTCAAACCCCCCCCCCCTTCCCTATTTTTGTAAATGAAGGATATGAAAGTCTATGTTCCACAGCTGGGTTCAGAGGCACAGCACAAAACTGACATATGTTTTACATCACCACATGCATTTTTATACAAAAACTTCAGCGAGTGCTAAAGCACGGAATAGACTTGGTGGAAGCACTTCCCCTCAGCTGCTCCCTTCTGGGAAAAGGGGGCTGGAAAACAAAGCGAAGACGTACACGGACAAACTGATTTTCTAAAAACAAAAGTTTTTCTAGGAGGAAAAACAAAAAGCTTTCTCCCTTAGCCAGATGTTGCATAAAAATATCAGCCAGACTAAAAATACCTGGCTTTAACACAAAGCTCCCCGGGGTTATCACAATGGATGTATTTACTGCATCCTTCCTGCTCTTCATGCGCACAAACACACACACACATGCGTGGTTCTCGTCTTCTGCTACTCACATACCCGTCCTGTACTCTTACAGCTTCAGCTAGTGCCTTCCCACGTCACGATTCACCAGCAAGTACGCTGGCGACGGTGCTGTGCCCTGTACAACTTCTCTAGTAGCGCCAGCCGCTTCTCCTTTGAAGACAGGGGTGCCCAAAGCATCTGCAGGCTTCAGGCAACTCAGAGCACACCAAATTCAAAACACACCTGACAAGTAACTAAACAGTCGAAACAGGTCTAAGGCCTAAATATTTTCCACATACTGCAAAAAAAAAAATAGACACCGCAGGTGCTTACCTGCTCTGAAAAGTAAATATTGCCCAAATTCAAGAGAAACATTTATACTAGCTGCAGAAGGAGCATACATCAGTGAAGACAAGGCACAGTAAGCATCCTCCCTCCCACACACATTCTGTGTTTGTATATGAGATTTTACATTATGCTATAATCATACAGCTACACGACACAGTTCGACCTTGTGTAGGAAGGACTGAGCGTATTTAGAATAGAAACATTCAATGACATTTACAGGAGTTAAAAGATTTGAAGAAATCATCCTCAACCCATGAAAGAAGTTTTCCAGAATGTAACCGTCTGGTTACACTCCTGCCCATTAGCACATGTACAGCAATTATGATAATGCTGCATAATAATTGAGGATGGGGGTAGTGGAGGCAGACAAAAGGACAGAGACAAGGCCAGTTTCTGCCACATCCTAATAAACTTCCAGGATCTATCAATTCTGATAGTAAAACCAAGATTAATATCTTCATCATTAGTATTAGCATTCTTCCTACCAAAACACATGCTAAAACCTTGAGAGACGTCCACAGGGGGACCGATACATAGATACCACTAAGCCCTAAAATGAGTAGGTAGTTTTAGTTCCATCTCAAGCAAATTAATGAGGAGAATCTCTTAAGAGACTGAAAATGAGATGTTTCATCTGGGGCCTCCGTAACCCGCGCTTAGAAGTTGCTCCAGCCTCAATAATTCTGGTGAAAGGCACTACTCAGCAAACACAAGGCTGCTGTAATGCACCCATTCAGAATAAAACAGTTGACACCACTGTCGTCAATTTTCAGTTCTGAAAACAAATGAGTTGGAAAAAAGATTGAAAGAATCATAGAATTGTTTCGGTTGGAGGAGACCTTCAAGATGATGAAGTTCAACCATGAACCTAACACTGTCATTTCCACCACCAAACCACGTCCCTAAGCTCCACGTCTATACGTCTTCTAAATGCCTCCAAGGGATGGTGCCTCAACCGCTTCCCTGGGCAGCCTGATCCAATGCTTTACAACTCTTTCAGTGAAGAAATTTCTCCTAATATCCAATCTAAACCTCCCCTGGCGCAACTTGAGGCCATTTCCCCTGGTCCTACTGCCTGTTACTTGGCAGAAGAGACCACCACCCGCCTGCTTAAGTCCTAAGCAATTACGGGAGAAACTCAAGCTTCTTCAAACAAAGGAGTTTCTTCACTCTTGTTGAGAAAGGCTTGAAGATACACCTAACACCTCAAGGAAAAATCTCTAGTGAAAACTGAAACTTATTTTGAAATTCCTGTATTTTTAAAATGTAATTCTATGATTCAGTGATATTATATCTTAAAGACGTTATCTTAGAAAGACTGGAGCTGTCAACCCAGGAAAATCAAAATCATTACTTTACACTGAAAAGTATCCCAAGCTCTTAAGTATTAATTGCAACCTCATGACTACTAAAAAACGAAGGGAGGTGGGGATTTTTTAGAGCTTTTCTGGGCCTTGTCAGTCACAACACGCTGAAGATGGATTCGTGCTAAATTTTGACTAGAAGCGAAACTCTTGGTTCGCTAAACAAGCCCTAATAAGGGCTTACTTACAGCTAGTCAGTGAGGTCAAACAGACAATCTTCCCGAGTAAGGAGAGAGATGCCAGGAAATTAAGAGAAATACTCTGCTCCTGTCCCGAGGTCGCCCCCAGAGCTGCCGAGGCACCTCAGAGACCTGGCAGACGGGACAGGAATTGCACAGTACAGTACCAAGTGAAAAATAGCACGCGATCGCATAACCAGAGATGGCATAAACTGTCTGCTGAAGCGTAAGAGCAGTGTGCCATCCAACCTTCGACATTTCATGTCACTCGAGACCACGAGCACTTCATTAACACTGGTTTTTTCCCCAGCAGTTATATGTAAGTGTGTTGCGAACTCAAGGCCAACTGGAAATGATGAAACTGTATTTTCCAGAACACAAGTACACCCAGGAATTACCCCCATTACTTGCCTGCCACAGATTATTTATGTCATGTGGCAAAAGCAGTATATCACGTATATTTCCAAAGTCCCAGGGGAGGAAGAAAAATGGTTTCGCAGATAAAAGAATGCAGCTTCTGTATGTTGACTCCGTGAAGAGCAGCAAGAACGGTAAAGCTAAATGCCTTAAATTTGTGGTATTAAAGAAATAATCTTAGAAAAGCTTAATAAATAGGATTATTTTTATTTTTGAGAAATAGTTCATGAACTAAGTCTCATTTTTCTGATCAATGTATCAAAGCCTTAATTGGTTGTCTCCAGAGTATGGACTTCAAGAGTTAAAAACACAGGCAATCTGCATAAAGGGTCACAGACAGATCTGAAACACCGTTTCAATTTTTAATTTAGAAAATTCTGCCTAAGATGCCAGAGGCAGAAGATAAAATAATAAAGATCTGAAAAGAATATTTCAACCTTTAAATTTCCCAGATGACAGTTCAGGGAAGGTGGGTTTTGAACAACTCGGGTCACACTGGAAACAAGTCTACACCCTGCGGACTCTACCTAGAACTTCCCATTGGAATTGCAGAGTGGGGCTTTCAGTTTTGCATTTAAGCGTTTAATTGCACTCGAAAAAGAAAATGGTTTTGGTATAATCCTGCCACTGTGTAACGTGCTCTTTGGAAGCTCGTAAGAACCTTGTTCCTTCGACACACTTTGCTCTCCACGAGAGGCGTAAACAGAATCCCAGAATGGTAGGGGTTGGAAGGGACCTCTGTGGGTCACCCAGTCCAACCCCCTGCCCAAGCACTCGGTCCGAATTTCTGCAGGCTTCAAGGGAAAATGGGCCTTTATGGTTCAGCTGTTACTGGTGTTTCAAACACAACCACGAGGAAAGAGTACCAGTACAAAGCCACTCAATCCAGCACCCCTGTAGTCACCCTGGACCGGCACTGCTGTCGCAGCAGCGAGCGTGACCCAGCTCCTCTCCGGGCAGGGGAAAGGATGCTCACCGACTCCAGCTGAACGGCCAAGTCCCCAAGTCACGAGGCAAGCGATCAGCGGTTACGATGACAAACTGGGGCCCTCGTGCAGGAAGGCACTACTTTACACGGCAGCACAACACCACCAGAAGGGCCTCCCCGGCAGCTCCATGTTGCGGACAAATGAAAAATTTAAATTCTTATTTTGCTTTCTTATACTAGTATTTTAATAAAGTTTTTTACTAATGTTATGTCATGGGCATGTTATGGTAGCAATAAGATTTAGTATTATTGCTACTCTTGCAGATATAGTTTGTTTTACAGCGGCTGTTTTATCCTTAATCTGATTATAACAATTTACAAGACACGTACACATATAATCCTAATAGAACACACAATACATCACCCACGTCTTAACTGTTTTTCAGTGGGAAAGTAAAAAATTCATCCATATGATACACAGCAAAGAATTGTAAGAGAACGTGGACATTTTGTTGTTAAAAATCCAAGTCTGCTCTCTCTCCTTGTTTATCTTAAAATCATAATAGAAAATTGGAACATCATTTTCCAGACTAAGCGTCAATGAATGGCCCAAGTTCATCATGGCCCCAGTGAAAGCAAGAGGAAAGCAGTGCTGCAGGACAAGAGCTTCACTGTGCCCTCTGATTCAGCATCAACGCCAACCAGCTCTAAAAAGATCCGCTTACTTTGAACTCCACTGAGTTTAAAGCGGCCAGAAAGTAAGCGATACAGGGAGGCTGCTTAAGAGTTCAAAGAAACGCAGGGACCATGTACCAGGGGAAATAAAAACCAACACAGCTTTTCTGGGGTGTGTTCAAAGTGCACATCACAGCTCTAGTGCTACTGCTAAAATGCATTAATAATTCAAAATGCACCCGCTAGCCTAAAAGCTCACTTCTCCAAAAAGAGTTTCCAATCTAGCTTTCATTTCGTTCTCAAGCAAATGGCAAAGCCTGACGTTCAGTCAAACCTTGAGTCACAAGAGAAGGTGCATGGAAGGGGACTCCGAATCAGGCTCTGATGCTTCTCAGCTCTCACACCTTCACTACGCCCCAACAACCCTGCGTTTCCCTCGCCCCAGCAAGGCAGCACCTTTGTCCTGATACAACACTTCCCCCTCTTTCACGCAAAACCCTTTCTGCCCCAAGGCTCCAGCTCCCAGCGGGTTCCCCGCCTGTTCCAAGATTGCTACACCCATACTTCTTGCAGGACTCAGCAGATAAAGAATTATTAAATAATTTACCAGCATTTCAAAGTAAATTCCTGGACTCATGCTGTAAAAATAACAGAAGTTGTTTTGGTTTTTTGAACTACATCAAGCTGATAAATGGAACTTGGTCTAAAATCAGTTATTTTAAAGCCTGAATGTTTTGACATCTCATACTCGCAATAAATAAGGTTAACAGTCAAGCACCATAAAGATTAATTATACAGCTGCACTGAATTTCAAGGCAACTTGCAAGAATTTTTCTTAGTATATAAACACAAACTGGGTGGATCAGACAATACCACCTACCCCAACAGTGAGATTTTCTAGTCGGCAATTTGTTTTACAACCACATTTGTAAGATTCAGCAGTCTTCAACAGAACAGAAATAAATTTAAGGCACGTTCATGGATCTTGAACATAGGGAAAATATATGGCACTACGTATTTTTATTTCCACCTTCTTACAATATTTTATACTGCTATAAACAGTCTTCCCTCTAAATTATTACTGACATAATTCTGAGTGTGATGCTGCCAAAAGCTCACTCTGCACTTAGAGGTGTCACCTCAGACTGCAACTCACAAACCAGTCCCTGATCATCCAGAAAAAACATTTGATGGGGCTTTAAACATATGGATGCAGACATAAACAAGCTTCTCCTCCTTCTGGGAAATAAAATAATTGAAAGGAAGAGCTTTAGGTTGGTGGTAGGGGAGGTCTTGCACCTTAAAAATACGTCCCCTAGCAAGCAATGGAGTTTTTATTAATGCTTCTTTCATTCTTACAGTAGAGGGATGGAAAGAAGAACTGCTGAGTAGAATCAAAGTTTGTTCAGTTAGTTTCAATAGAGATAAAAGAACTCACACTTTAGGAGAGGGAGTCTTGAAGAAGCAGTGAAAGCATCACATGCTTTTTCATGTAAGTATTTTATTTTAAAAAACCACCACCATATACCCACATCATTATAATGGAAGCATTCCATTTCTTACTGCTTTAGCAGCAGAACAGCAACCTGAATTTGCAGGTTCTGTTGACAAACTGGCCAGAGATGAAAAGTTAGAGGAAATAAGGGATTGATATCTTTGCAAGCCTCAGTGGAGATCAAAGAGCTGTTTGGTATCGGCGCCCAGGAGAGCCGAAGGTCAGAGCCTGTCTGCAGGACATGGAAGCAGGAGCCTCCATCTTCTGCTCACACACCACAGCCAGGGATAAAATAACAAACTCATCAAAGTCTACGAACATGTTCAAATGCCTTCCAGACATTATAACAGCATGTGTGGGTGAGAATATGTGCCTGCGTGTGTGCCTCCCCTTTTAAACCAGAAATCTGCCTGAATCCAGACCCTTGGGAAAGTTTACATCCACAGGAAATCTTCTGCACAAATCTCTCTGTTGCAAGTAAACTAAACAACCAAGCTCGAGTCTCAGCTTAGCTGATCTAGAAACATCCTCTCTGACACACATGCAGCTGCACATATTGCATTCAGGATCCCGTCACAGCAAACATTTTCACACACAGTATCTAAACACCATCAGCTGAAGTGCCTTCCTCTGCATTTTCTTGCCTTGCGGGACAGATTATCGCAGTACGAATGCACTGACAAGCTTTGTCCTGAACACTCAGAGACAACTCTTCCCTGATTTTATAATGTGAGACCAATCTTGAGCTCACCACACCACATGCCCTTGCGTGAGATTACATTACCACGTGAAGCAGATGGGAAAGCAGTGCTGCTTTCCAGAGACTGGAAACTACCTGGAAACCAGATCACGCAACAATCACGAGTATAGAGGGTCTCTGCAGGGTTCCAGGACACGGAGCACACCTGGCGACACAGACGGAGCACATCTGGTCTGCTCAAAACACACATCTCAACCAGCGAGAGATCTCAAAGCCAGGACAGTCAGGAACACAAATTTTGTGAGATCAGGCTGTATCTTCTCCGTACCTCTTCACCGGGAAACGAATGCAAACGTTTGTAACCACGGGACAGAGGTACCCACACACCCCGGCAAAGCTGAGCTAATGAATGAACGGTTTGAAAATCCGTAGCCTAACTCGCTACCCCTGAGCTGCCAACTCTGTCATCAAACCTCAACATTCTGGCACATGAGCACAAACTAAACAAACTACCCTTTTTGCAAGGAGGCACAGTAAACACAAAATGTCAGTGTTCCAAATGATGTTTGGTTTAACAGCTAATACATCCACTGGCATGACAAACCTCCACTGGAGAATAAAAACACACCCCGCTTCTGTAAATCTCAGGGATCACATCAACATGAAGTTTGCTAGTTATTAAAATCACACCAGCTTGGCATGTTTGCAGATCTAGGTGTACAATACGATGCTGCATTTTAACACCATTCCTGCTACCAGTATAGCTTACTATATAGAAAAAACATAAGAGTTTTAATCCTCTTCCAATCTATGAAACAGGGATTATTTTTCTGGAGCTCACAGACTCTCTTCAAATTTTTAATGTATTTTAATTATACATATAATACATCTTTCTGTTTTTTCAGGTCATTAAGCCTCAGGGAAGAACAATTTTCCAACACAACTCTGTTCCCGTTACTAATTAAAACAATTTTACACATTTCTGTGACACGCTGCTAAAGATGATTTAGGATGGTGGCAAACAGCAGGAGGTCAATGCCAAAGTTACCAGCTGGGCTCATTACAGTCACTTTTCAGATTTACTCACGCCATCAAACCGCCACTATGCACCAATAAAGACTAAAAATCCACAAACAAGTTTGCTATATTTTCAGTGTTAAACGCAGGGGAAGGAAAAATGAGCTGGATTCCTGCAGGAGGTGGACGTTTTCCAATGGAGTGCCGCAAGTCCCCAGTCGCAAAGCAGAGCCCAGTATGCCCAGTCTGCCCTGCAACCATTCTGGCCTGCCAATACGCAGCACAGGAGTGAGAGAAGATACCTATCTCCTGCTGTGCAAGCCTGAGAAAATGCTCATCCAGACTTGCACAGTGATCCAAAGCCTTTCATAAACAGAGCATCCCCAATTTGCCACTGAGTCCCAGAGCAAGAAACACCGCGCTGGGTTCTGTTCCCCCGTGACGCACACCCAGTGGAGAAACAAACTGTCCTATATATAAACTCATAAAAACATCCAAAGGCAAAAGGAGAAGGAAAAAAGCAGAAATACCTGTTCAACTGAATCAACAGGTAAAATCTCATTTGATTTTAACAATTATTTGTGTCTTATAATCTACATTCAGATTACACACTAAGACGATCAGCTCAAAATAAAGGACATATATGGAAGCACAGCGCACGCTAAACTAGATAAATAGCAACAGAAAAAAATTTTCCTCCCCATGACAGGCAATTCAATAACCAGCCAGCTGAATAATGTCAGGCAAATTACCTTTACTTTACAGAAGCAGATAAACATTTATAAATTCTCAATTTCAGTAACTGTCAGCCAAAGGGAGAAAGGTGAGAGCAAAGCGTATGATAATGCTTATTATAATAATAAAGCTTTAAGAATGACTCGGCGGCCAAAGTCACAAGGGAACATCAGCAATCCCCTCTTTCCCTTCAGGGGATCGCAAACGCCTTCAGCAAGACGATGACCACGGGGTCAGCGGAAGGACCCACTTTAGCCTTGAAATTATATCCTGCCAGTTTTTTGAGGAGGCTTTAATAACTGGTAGACAATTTACATGAATTCTGCCCATTAAAGCTGGGTCACTAATAAGGCTGTCGGCTTTCTCCACAGCAAGCAACAACTGTAAAACAAGTAGGAAATGTGTGAGCGGCAATAGTTAAGGTTTCATGGAGAGACACCAGCTCTTCCCTCTTGAAGTCATCCTTCCACTATAAACCCCACGCTGGTTTTTACCCTGTTTCACTGGAAGAAAACCAAGCAAGCTGGAATTTCACAGGTGTGATCTTGTTCCAGGGAAGAACTTTTTTGAGGAGGTAGTGGCAAGTTGGATGCAAGACCGGGAAACAGAAGAATCCAAAAACTGAGGTGAACTTACTCGAATATTTTCCTAACTTTTTTGGCATCGAGAAGCTTGCCCTAGAGACTCCAAATTTTAAAAATCTGTTGATCTTGGCAGGAGACTGTGCCAATTTTCAGGGAGTTGTGGCTGGAATTATTAAGTTAATAGAAGCAGTTTCCACCTATACTATGAACATAGTTGTTTTTATATACTCATGTCCTTAAAGCAGCCCTTGCAACATCTCCCCCTACCACTTCAGGAAGCAATAGTAAAGAAACCATACGGAAAAGACGCAGATTGGGAGGGGAAGCCCTTGGTCTAAAGATGTGGAACACAACATATCAGAATACGGCAGAGTCATTTTGGGGGCACATTAACAGCATCCAGAGATGAAAGGCTAAAAAGGAGCACAATTTCACATGCAATGTGCGTGTGCAGGTCATAACCACTCCTGTAGTCGTAAAGACAAAGCGAAACCCAGAAACATCATTTTTCATAGCACCAATATACAGCCAAATTCAGGCCGTTTTTTGTGATTTTTACTGTGTATTTCCATCCTCTAAAAGGGACTGGGGCGAGGGGACTGATGTTTCATGTTTCGCTTTCTAAAATAAATATTTTTTTCTTTTTAAACATTTTGCAAATGAGTGGAATAAATGAAGACATCACAGCCTGTAGCTGCTGATGACTGCCAAGATACTGAAAATCATCATGCCCACAGAAGAGCTGGGGGAACGAACAAGCCCTCCCACACCGAAGGCAGTGAGCAGGCTGAGTTTAAACTCACTGATGGAAGGAGATTCAAGCTAAGCTGTCCGACTTCACACTGACATAGATCACCTACAGCCTGCTGTAGGTGACCCTGCTTCAGCAGGGGTTGGACTAGATGACCCACAGAGGTCCCTTCCAACCCCTACTATTCTGTGATTCTGTGGGAGCACTCCCCCATTCCTGTTGTTTCTAGCTCATCTATGTGGAGGACTGCTTTTAGCTGGGGCAAAACCATCTTAAACTACCCCAGTTAATTCCAGAGGAGGGCATCTGGTCAGGCTTTCTCATTTTTGTTCCCTTTGCAGTCCACCACAGGAAAAAACGTTACTGCAAAATTAACAAAGACACCTTCACAACCACGTTTCCTCTCCACACCCCCTGCCCTGGAATATTATTAAATAGAAGAAAAAAGGCAAACCAAAAGAAGATGACCCCGAAAAAAGATCTTCTCAACAGGCTTTGCCGACAAAAGGCACAAGAACAACTGAACTGCTCTTTGCAACTCTTCTGACTCTTGAGATGCAACAGAAAAACACAATTCCAGGCGTGAACCACAGCCATCAGTGAACGGCAGCCCGTCGGCGTGGCTGGAAGGCTGCAGCCTGCCACAGGCACTCAAGCAGCGAACAATACGGCCGAGTTCGTACCAGGAATTCCTGGCAGCTGGTGCCTCCGCGGGCGGAAGCGATTCTGGTTCAAATACTTCCTTTGCCGCTGATAACAGGCTCCTACCACTCGTGCTGCAGAGGCTTAGCAGATAAGGAGAGGATCCTCCATGCATGGTAATCCAATCCTGTTCCGACAGGGCTTTATTTTTAGAAGGCAGCTACATAAACGCAAACGCAGAGAGGCAGAGACCACGCTGTCCGAAGGGGTAAATCTCTGTCAAATGCCAGGCTGCGGAAGTGGGACGAATGTGCATGACAGCCCCTTCTGTCCTTTAGCGATGCGTTTTTCAGGGAGCAAAGAATATTATCTGGAAAGCACAGAGCTGCTCAGCTCTCCGTATTCCATTACTAAAACCTACTCACCTAAAGATAATTTCTTAGTTCTTTCAAGTGAAGAACAATGTCTTTACTTCTGTCAGGAAGTAAAAATATTTACAGAATACCTAGTCTTTATTTTTCCTGTTTATATTAACAGCACATTGCACTAAGTAAAATCACATTTGCACCATGTTGGGGGGGAATCATTCTACTTTTGTGTAACTTGGCAATACAGAGGTTTTGTTGAAATAGTTCAATTCTTATCTACTAACAAGCCTTCGAGCTCAAAAGGCAGCGAGACTACGTGACACAACTGCTGTACTAAGAGACTTGAATTACAGTGAATGAGCTACCTTGAGCAGCTCTACCACTCAACCACAAAACCTGGAACCTGAATCAAATTAGCCTGGGCTGAGCACCATGCTCACGCATCGAACTTCAACTCTGACGAGCGTCGGGAAGCTGCTGCACTGTTCACCGTGCACACATCAACTCCTGCCGTTAGTTCAGCTGCCTGCAGCACACCGCACGGTGCTGGAACAACCCAACCCCTAGGAAGGAAGCTCTTCCAACTAGTACACCTTGAAATCACCCTCAAATTTAATAAGCTGCCTTAGAAACCGATTGTGAACTGATTTTAAGTTAGACTGGGATGATTTAGGCACTTCTGAAGTTCAATGCGTGGTGCGCCCTTCTGCCTTAACGTGAGACTGGGAAGCGATGCCGAGGACTGCCGAATCCTACTTCAGCACTTAACTGAGCACTAAGATGCCTGCACAGCAATGCGTGTGCAAGCAGTGCGTCTATCAGTGAGTTGAGTTTTGAAGTTCTAAGACAGAGGAGAGGCACCACAAGCAGACGTTAGCCAAGAACTGCAGAAAGGCAGTGGAGCTTAACAGAGCAGGAAGCCGGCGGAACCGACCTGACCGATGCTGAGTGATCGCAATCTAGCCACAGCCTGATGACATCTCATTTGGGAGACACAGACCACAGCAAGGTCGAACCATAGGTCTGCTCCTGCAAACAAGACTCCTAAACATTTAGCCAATGCTAGACTAAAATAAATCTGTTACACAGAACCTGGCGTTTCATGGTGAAATTAAAAATCAATGATGTAGTCTCAAAAAACAGATGCAATAATAAATGTAAGGTATTTCAGCAAAACTCCAGTGAATTTCTGACACTGATGCAATCTGTAAAGCTTGTCTCATAACTACAGCTTTGACAGCAACTACCGTTGCCTGGTAAACCAGCAATTTCCTGCTGATGCAACGTGCGTCTTGCTGGCCAGGCGCAGATAAGGTTAAAATACACTGCTGTTAAAAGCAGTGGAGCAGAACATTTCTGAAGAGAAGCAGCATCCCAAAATGCACCCAGTTTTGTTAGCATGGTGCTAGGATAAGAAGAGAACAAATCCTTTTTTATACATCTCGGAAAGTTAATTTAAAATGATCTCAGGAGGTGAAATGCCAAGATATTAATACCAATTGCACCATGAGACCATATTATAAGTGACATAAACGTTACAAAACAATCTGAAATTTGGCCAGGCCGTTAATAGACAGCATTACACAATTCCTGACACAGCCAGATAATACTGCATTTCTGCTATGCAAATTTTTAACAGTGAATAGATTTTGAAAGGAGTTTACACCCACTACCCCTCAGATGCAACTCGGCAATTCGCTATTAAGTGCCAAGCTGTCATTTACATTTAGCCTGCTGCTATTCTCCAGTCTACCTTGTTACCACAAAGGAGCCACCAATGAATGCCGCTTCATTAAAATGCATGAGCTCTATATGAACCTATTTTTAAATCTGTAAACTAATACTGCTGTTGTATTAATAGCTTCCATTTATTTTACCATTAATATGGCTCCTTTTAAGGAAATACTGTAATGCCCTAGCCTTTTGTACTCCAGGAGCGAAGCTCTCTTCTTTAGGTGGTTTTATCCATATGAAAAAGTCATCACACCATGGCGATGTAGCAGAAATCTTGCTTAAGAAAAAAGGAAAGGGACAAAAGGCACAGAGCTGGTACTTCGGGGCCTGATTCCCCTTACTGAAGCGCTTGTTATGCTTTATGTCCACAGATATTTAAGCACGTATGGTTTTTCAGAGGCAGCAGTGGTGGAAGCAGAGAACTGACCCCCCCCAACACCCACACCACCACACTTTTCCGACTGTGCCTCCCATGCTCCCACCGATCTCCTCCCGGCTTCACAACGCAGACACGGTGAGCGAAAACAGCTCGGGGGCCTGACGTGGCTGAACAACCAGTCCTGCTTTTTCCTCCTGGGCTACCTTCCCCAGGTACTGTTCTTCAGCCAGAGCACTCCTCTGGTTACAGCCGTCGGTGTTCTGCTCGTGCCAGAGGGCAGAGCACAGAGGACAGCTGAGCAGGAGCGGGGAAAGCTGGAGGTGCAGCAATGGCACCACAGAAATGAGTGCCAGACAGCACCAGCTTCTGCCTGTGGAAACTCCCCACCAGAACACGCGTCAGGTTTGCTGGCAGAACAACATAAAGAAAATCCGTAAAGAATATATTATCTGAGTTTACTTGTCCCTCTCACAAACACAAAAACCTCAGCATATCAACCCTACAAGTATGTCCTGCCATCCTTTAAACATTCCAAGAAATGCTTTAACCCACAAAAAAATTATTTGTCTTCAAAATGCTTTAAATACTAGTGCCCTGCAAAGGCTGCAATCTCTTTCTAGCTTGCACGTTGTGCTGAATATCTCTGAATGATAGAAAGGAAAAATCAGGAGGACCACACAATGCAAAAACCGTCTGTGTGTACACAGAAACCTGCTCAGCACCTACTCCAACATAAAACTTCTCGCCAAGAGGACTCAAGAATTAGCGGTGTCAAGTCAGAAAGTTACCAGGAGACAAAAAATCAGGACATAGATTAGTCGCACTATTCCTACACGCAGAAACTGAAAATAAAGAAACACAGATTTGCTTTAGAAGCCCGAGGGCCGCTCCTGTCTGTGCCAGCAGCCCATCTCCCAGAGATCCCGTTAAGAACTGAGCTCTTTGCACTGGTGTCCTCTTCAGCCCGCTATTTTGTGTAACTTGCTCTGCCTGTGCGTGTGTGTGCATCTGCCAATGCATATACACCCCGTGCTCGGCAGGACGGACCTACTTAGGGCCACCGAGTGTGAATAACAGTAGATACGAGCCCTGAACAGGACCCGAACGCTTGCTCAGTAGGAATTTCACAGAGGCTGAAAGAACAGATGCATAATTCTGCCTGCAAAACTGTCAAGTACGGAAACATGAAAGGCTGTAAATAATTCACTCTATATTACAGGAAATGTTGTACAAATGAAAAGGTTGTAACCTCTTTCTGGCTACAAGGCTGGCAGACGCTGGAGGCATTCCTACTTCTCTGAGTGCAGAACAAGATGTGCCCTGTTTTTCAGAAACTAGCAGCGATTCTTGGTTCTCAGCCCTCCCCGGTGCTGCTCAGTGAACAACGTTTCTGCCTATGTTTCTGACGGGCGGATCGCAAAGCAGTGAAGCCTGCACGCTTCTAGAAATGCAACTCCGGCTGACTAGCAATTTCTTGTATTCTGATGACACAGCTGCTGCACTGCACAATGCAGAGCTAAGATAACATGAAGAGAACAGATAAATTTGATTTGTATTTGTAGAAATACACAATTGTTTCAAGATGCACACACACATAAGCTAAAAATACGCATGCAGTTCTTACAGACGACTCAGTAACGAATGTTTGATGCAATCTTAAAACCATGACATCAGTCAAATCCAGCGGAAATAAAATCATCTGCAGCCTCAAAGGGGTGGCCACACTGCTGAGGACAGATTCTGGCCCAGTACATGGCAGCAATTCTAGATAGAGAGTCCCTAGTGCTTTAACTTCTTATCTTTATACATTTTGCAACAAATGAAGCAAGCCTCAGTGGAGGTCCCTCTGCTGCCTCCCCCACCACGTTAATTGGTAGCCAAACACAACGATGTTTTGTATACAAAAGAAATCTGAAACTCACCTGGATGTTGCCAAAGTCCACGTTTTCGTAATGGAAGTGTGCACATTCAGCCATCTTGGGGAAATGACCCTTTGTAAAGGATAACCTGAAGCACATCAAAAGCACACCATAAGATAGATGCACGTCACTGACACAACGCTCAGCACCAAGAACAGTTATAAAATGCAGTTACTGATCTAAAACAATCATGACTTGCTCATCCCAAAGCCAAGGGAACAGAGGAGTTTGTTGATGTGATGCACCAAAACAGTGGAGAAAGGAACTGGGTGAGAAAGGAAAACTAAATCGCAAAGAGGCTTTTATGATCGCATCCTTAAAGAATTGTGTGGCATTTCATCAACCCCAAAGCCCACATCTTTAAGAAACGGTGCAGGGACAAGCCGCTCTACCTTTACAGAGGCATTTTAGCAGTGCAAATAAACAGCCTTACACGAGACACATAGGAAAGTAGAACTTTACCTGTGAAAGGCATCACAGCCCATCAGTCCCGGGTTGATGTATCTGAGGGTGCAGAACAAACGCTATTTATCCTTTGCCTTTTTAAAATTCAAAAGTGAGGCATAATTATTCCCAAGTGTCTCCAGCTACCGTGATGGCCGACGGGGAGATCCTCTAGCTCTGCAACATGCTCTTGCTTCTGCTGAAGCTATTATAGGCTCCTATAGATATTTCTGGTGGTGAGCCAATGAGATTGTCATTATCTAGCTGTCTCTTCCCACGGGAATACAAGTGGGAAGTGAGATGCAGCATCTGGCTGCTCAGCACTAGAACAAAGAGCCATTTCCCTTACAGCATCAGAGCAGCACGGAGGGGTGATCTGAATGCACAGATCAATCAATATTGGGGAGCTCTGGTCCTCAAGTCAGCATTCTTACCAAAGGCAAGGCAAGTAATATTGATTACTTGTGATCCCCTTTGCAGGTTAGAGGTTTGAAACCTCAGCTGCAAGCACGAGTTGGTTTACATTCTCTGGGAGAGAATGACAGAGTGTAATCCCACAGAAGAAAAAAAAAGTCTGGGAGATCAGAGAAGAAAAAAGTACCCCTAAAAAAGAAAAATTGTGCAAAACCCATTCAAATGAAAAGGTACACGGCAGAATTCAAAAAAAGGAAAAACAGGAAAACAGAAAATAGCAAATAAAAAATACTAGGCCACCCATTTGTCCTGATTTAGCTTCCCAGAGCATCGCGAGACAGGGGAAATTATCTCATTTATACATTGCCTGGGCTTCTCTTTAGGTTTTTATATATATATAGATAAATGTTCTTTTTTTAAAATTAATCCGTTTCAGGAAGAAATCACAAAAATTTACAAACACAGTAATAATGAGGTTCAAAACTCTAACAAGCTTTGCTTCCGTGGCCAGCAACAGGTGAGAGAGCCAACAAAACCTCTCATGCCCCCACTTTTAGACTGCATTAGCTGTAATTTACTTTCACATGGATTGTGATTGCTGGATGAAGGTACTATCAAAAATTGCTGCCGAATGCCCTAGCTGTATTGCAGCACAATAGCTAAAACCCAGGATATCAAAACTAGAGGCCCAGTAAAGACAGGAAAATCAAAGAACACAGCTCTTACTTTTTCACATTCTTCACTTTCATACTTGCTGTGCTGCCACAGGTCCGGAGCGGCAACTCCCCTGAAATGTCAGGGATATCTGCACCTCTTGCCTGCAGAAAAGACGAAAGAAAAAAGCAAGGAACTTAGAATTTGACTGCACCACCTGATAAGCAGTAGCCCACATATTTTTACATATATGCACACACACAGCTGAAATCTCAGATGTGCTAGAAGTTGTACTTCTGCCTTTTTAACAAGGAAACCTGAACCTCAGGATTACGATCTAGTATGTGATCATCATATCGTATCATACAGATCATATCATCTCAGATCACAGGATGATCTCCTCCTGAACCGTGTTACAGAGCCTTGCTAATTCTCAGTAATAACTGCGAGAGCCAGTATTTTATTCATTACTACTTCTGGTTTCTAAAAAAAGATATTTTCAGAGGTCAGAGTCTAGCATACATTCCTAAACTCCATGCTTAAGACTCCTCATTAAGCACCTGCTTTTCCAAACATCCGTGCACTTAGATTCAGGCAGAGGTACCAGAAGAAGCTGGTTAGCTGATACAGTGGAAAACCAAGTTAACGACAGAGCTGCTTACATGTGGGAGGTGAGCTTTTCAAAAAGATATTTGAAGCTATTGGTGCAAGTGCATGATCATATTAAAATTCCTTCCTCACTAAAATTCATTTACTTTAGTGAAGCCAGAACTCCAAACTCCGTCCTGTCACACTCTCCCATCCTCTCCTTCCTCCAGCTGCTTTTTCATAAGCCGTGATCTCTGCCAGTGTGGCACTCACAAACACTCAGCACCACACATTTCTCTCGCTGTGCTGGAACAGCCCCTAGCTCCAGAGGAACTACAAAACATGGATAATGTCCAGAGTAGTGAATGCTGAAGCCAGAGGAAGAGAGGCACTTCAGTATTCCCTCTCTTACAGGCCTGGAACATAAAAGTATGACACGAAATCCATTTCCTAATGACAGGGGTCAACAGACGAGTTCCCTGATCCAGAAGATCAGTATCAATGCTTCCAAGTGGGTCCGCCAAAAGATCTCTGAACAGAGACGACCAGTCCCAAAGCTGTTACATACAACAGAATGCAGCTGTACACCGCAATGTAAAATATGGCAACAACTTGGTCCTTGCCCCCAAAACTTTCGAGTGAGGCAATTACAATTCAAGCTAGCAGCCCACAAGCAATGGGGGAACCTTTCTTATCCCCTTCCCTGGAGCTCTCCTACAGCTTGATGTGGGTCAAATTTATGTGCCTCACCAGATCGTAAAGAGCTGCAGGAAGTCAGTCAAAATCACTCACCGTGCCTGTACTCATTAACTAACAGAGCTGGAGGCAGCGATTCATCTCATTCCACTCCAAACACGCACGAGGTACGCAGCTACAACCGTGTTACCTACTCGAGGCTGCTTCTACAGTCGCCAAATGGGCACTTTGGGTCCGGTTCACATACTTCAGGAAACTAGATGAGGATAAAAGCAGCCATGCTGCAGGAGTATCTATTTCTCCCTTGGTACAGGGAATCCAGGATGACCCTGGCTCAGATGCAGACGTACACCCTACACAATTGCACTCATCCAACCCACATCATGGCAGCTTACGCAGGGCGTGAGGAGAGCAGGTTCTCTGCATCCAGGCAAATTCCTGTTCTTTCCAGCACCGCTCCTGGAAAAGGAACGCTGCAGCTATGATGAATGAGCTCCCCCCTTTCGGCATTACTGAATGATTTGAAGCCAGGACTCTCACTTTCCCAGCTGCGCCTTTCACAGCCCCGAACACATGCAACGCTTTAACTCCACTGTCCCACAGCTGCACAGAGCATGCGCACCCACTCACTGAAGAAAAACAAGGACAATATTTATATCCTTAAATAAACCTGTCCTTGGCTGAGTGACTGTTACTAAGCACAGAATTACTTTAGGATGTAATAGGACACTTGAGAGTCTCATTGTGAATTTTAACATTAAGAGAATCACCAAGTTAATAAACCTCATAGGTCTTTTACATAAGAAAATAACTAATTACAGTAATAAATGTGCCATTCCTTTTAGTAAAAGCTGGATGTGATTGTCCTAATTTTCTAAGGAACAGAATTTCTGTAGGAAGAAAAATAATTTTTCTTCTCCATCAGCAGTAGAAGCTAAGTGGGATATAAAAATGGATAAACAAATCTGACAGAAAAATGTGGGCTTCAAGCCAGCTTGCAGCAGTGGGTAGAGACTACCCTGGATCTGACTCAAAGCAGCGTAGGCAAAACTCACACCTCCGGGAGACTCAAATGCCAGCATCTCTCTTTGAAAAAGTTGTATTATCCTCTTCTTCCCAGTTATGTCCGAATCATGCTGGAAGGAGGTATCTGCCTCTCCCATTTCCAGCAGCAAGTATCCATTTAAGCAGACCACAAAGAGATGCCCTACAGTAATTAACTTCGGGTGCTTTTCCAATCAGATCACAGCTCTTTGGACTCCGCTGCAGCAGAACAATCTCTCCTAAGACTCACAGCTGAGGAAAAAGGGGAGAATGGTGGATTTTGTGCAGGCTACAATCTTTAGTATGAGGTACTAACACCAGGAAATCTTGGTGACCAGGTATATAAGCAAAAAAGAAACGTACTGCAGTTTTAGAAACCATATTACTCCAAAATAAACTGCAACTGCTTTGCGTTTAAACCAAAGATACAGAGCTCCGTAAAAGCACACTTTAGTCACCACCAGTTTGTACCTGTTTTGATCCAAAACCTGACATGCAACACATCACCCTAGATTACCCTTCCTCTCAAAATACAAACACAACGCTCCAAATGAGATTTGTCATCTTTTGTGCTTTGTGTCACAGTAATTTAATTTTAAAAATAATTTTGAAAGAGTCAAATTATTTACATCCAAAAATTAGCTAGCTGGCATCACCAGTTGCTTCTCACTTCCCTATATTCTATGCATCGCTGTTCCGTGCAAACCTAGTAATTGCATAGCAAATCTGTTTATGCAAATGATCTATTCCAATTTTCACAGCTTAATGTCACCGCTGTATCCATCTGCTTTGGTCCGAAACTTGGTAAACAAATTAGGAGTCAATTTAGAAGGCAGTCTATTAGCTTTCTTAGGATCCCCAGTCCTCTCACGTTTCCACTGAAGGCTTTCGAGCAACACCGCCAGCCTCCCTCTCCGCTCACATCAGCGGCAGTTGGGACAGTATTCGACAACTGCAGGATTCTGTAACAAACACCTACGTGGATTGAGAGGCAGACAGATACCACTAAGAAGTCTCTAAGCAATTCTGGGAGAACGCCTGTCTGTCTGTCCCACCCCCCACCGGACGCCGATTCCATTTTTAAATCATCACAGCCATTTGCTCAGCGGGGACCAGGAGGGCCCCTGAAGCACCTACATCACTTCTGCAATTTTCAACTGCTAAAGTTACTGGGAATCTGAGAGCTCTTACAAATCAAGGCGTCCAGCTTTAAGCATGCAAAGTTTGAAATTTTTGGTCTTTATATTTATAGACATGATTTGGAAAACTTCAGCTTTGAGCTCTCTAGCACACAAAACCTCAGTCATAAATATTTTATATCTAACCGCTCCACTGCATAATATGAAAGGATTTTCTCCTAAAAAGTCTCACTGCATTCATCAGAAAACAAGTCAACCCGTCTCCCTCACGTCCAGAAGTGTAACACAATTTGAAAATACACATAAAATTGAAGAAAATAGTCCAGCGAACATGACGTGGTAAAGTTTCCACCGTGGTATCCTCAGCAAGGGAGCATATTGAACCTCTGCAAAACCCGCAGTCCTCCTTCTGCCACAGACCTACACTGGGATGCACAAGAAGAGAAGAAAGAGTGGAATCCCACCAAGCTCCAGGAATCCCACACCTGGTGAACTGGTTTTCCACACTACTACTATAAAACCCCTGAGGAGGTACCATATACAGGAACGGTTACAACACAAGACTTGACAGGTCAGCACGTACCCAGGTCACTGAATTCAGGTGTGATTCCCGAAGGCAGAAATTTACTCTTAATCCAAGGTTAACACAAGTAAGAATACCTATTAGACAGGTGGTAACATTTATGCATCTTCCTACCATCAGCCTCTCACCAAAACCAGTTTGGAGGGACCAGATTGCTCTGGATTCTTTCAGCACATGGCCTTGTTTCTAAAAATGGCAGAGCTGATTCCAAACGCTAGTTGGTTTCCATGACAGTCTTTCCTTTACATCATCCTCATCTCCCCTCGATTTTTTTGCAGGGGAGGAAAAAAAAAAAAAATTAAAAAAATACCCATGACAAAAACTCCTAGAGCTTCCAAAAATTCCAAGCTTTGTTAGAGTTTTATTTTTCACTGAAGAACAGCAGGAAATAGAAATGTTGTTTCAGTAGAAGTCATTGCTCTGTGGTGAGCGACGGTCTACTCCCTTGGGGGGGGGCTACAAGGGTGGCTTCTGCGAGAAACTGCCAGAAGCTTCCTCCATGGCCGATGGAGCCAACACCAGCTAGCTCCAAGTCGGACCTGCTGCTGGCCAAGGCCGAGCCCATCAGCGATGCTGGAAGCACCTCTGTGAGAACGTATTTAAAAAGGCAGAAAAAAAGAAAGTTGCTGTGGACCAGCAACTGCAGGTGGAGAGAGAAGTGAGAATACGTGAGAGAAACCACTCTGTAGACCCCAGGTCAGTGCAGAAGGAGGGCAGGAGGTGCTCCAGGCGCCGGAGCAGAGGTTCCCCCGCAGTCTGGGAAGCAGGACATGGTGGGGCAGGTTGTCCCCAGCAGCCACGGAGGCCCACAGGGGAGCAGATATCCAAAATCAGGAGTAAAATTAATCTCAGGAAGAAGGGAGGGGTAGGGGAAGGTGCTTTAAGATTTGGTTTTATTTCTCATTATCCTACTCTGATTTGATTGGTAATAAACTAAACTAATTTCCCCAAGCCAGGTCTGTTTTGCCTGTGACAGTGACTGCTGAGCCATCTCTCCCTGCCTTATCTCGACCCAGGAGCCTTTCGTTCTATTTTCTCCCCCCCCGCCCAGCTGAGGAGGAGAGCGATAGAGCAGCTTTGGTGAGCACCTGGAGTCCAGCCAGGGTCAACCCACCAAAGCTACTTGAGCAAAAGGAGGAACCAAAGCTGTGGGTGTTTGCCCACAAGGACATCAACAGCTATTCCAAACCTTGGGTACCAACTAGCTACTCAAAGCTGGCTCGGCATCAACTGCCACGCAGGGCTGACTTTGAAACATCAGAAACTGTCCTACAAACATCCCCTGGTCACTATGAAGTAAAAGACGATGGCTCCATTAGCACCGTCCTGCTTTTACCAGTTCCTGCTCAAGAGCTTGCCTGAAGCAAGCACATTGAAAGAATAAATATGGTTGATCTCAGCTTCATACTCCAGGGGAAGAAAGCTCTCCCTGCTCTTACTTTATATGCTGTAACATCTATCCTGTTTCTCCACTATAAATAAATCAACGAAGCAAAGGAAAAATGCTTTCTCTAAACTGAAAGTCACCGTGTCGAGCTGGCACAAATAGCCCCAAAGGAAAGGTCCCAGTTCTGCAGCATTTCTCTGCCCAAGCACCATCCCCAAACAGATTAGAAGGTACCTGAGCACAGGAGGCTGTAACTGGGTCACTTCTTTGAATGGAAGTCTGGTAATTGATGAAGACACACAACACGCCTCCAAAAATGCCAAAGGTACAGCGGCAATACGACGGAAATGCAAGCGTTTGCCAAGTTCTTCATATTACCACTTCCCACTGATTCATTTAGTGGATGCAAATGAGCTTCCTAAGTGTTTTCATACATGATGTTTGCGTTACTTTAACACCTTTCTGCTACATTTTTCAGAGCTGCTTAACATAGTTTGACACATTTAAAGTGAAGAAGCAATTGCATCTGGTTTATGTACCCAGGTCTGACATTCTCACCTTAAACAAAAAAATCTGCCCATTATACTACAGCAGCTTTATCAAAGTGAAAAATAAAAATAAATACAGCCCCCCGACTCTGCATTTCCCAACTGACCACCTTAAGAATTGCTGTCCATGCTATTCATGGTCTGATCAGCAGAGCGCAGCACTGGCATATTTAATAACCACCTGGAGTGGCTGCAAAGCTGCAAACCAAGGACGAGCTCCTGCTCTCCCACCCAAATGGCCTGTGGACCCATCTGTATTTGCAGAAGTCGGCTACGCACCCTCACTTGGATAGGAGCAAGACATCCCCTGGGGAGTGCAAGGGTCTAGCATACTCTGATTACTGCAATCCAAGCCACAGTGCGCAAAGCAACAGCTTTGAGATCCAACAGAACAGGACAAAGATGTTTTTCAGAATAAGAAAGTTTCATAGAGGTTTTTTTTTGTTTTAATTAAATTCATCACTTAGCTTCTTACCTAGTGCAAATTTCTTGATCCCTGTTGCAAAGATAAAAATCATTTCTGACGTGCCAAAGGACGGCTGCAGGACTGACTCGCTGATGTGCAGGCACAGCTCAAGGCCAGAACGGCAGGAGTAACTAGAGGTAGCAATTTAGCTCTCAGTTTGGGGATTGCGGAATGTGGGGAAACAGGTACCCAGCCAGTGGTGCCTTTAAACTCTCTTGGTAAATGAGAAATGTAAGAGAGGAAAGCCAGTGAAAAACTGACAAGTGCTGCCAGCAGGGAGACTCTGAACATTGGCTATGCACATTCTAAATCCCATGTCTCAGAAATCTGCATTTAATAAAGAAGATACTTCAATGTGTATCGTTTTTTGAGTTTGGGACTTTAATTCCATTTTCCACATTCCCTGTCAATGCTGAATTGTTCTAGCCAGTACTTATTGCATGGCACGGCTAACAGCGAATTCTTCTCTTTCAAAAGACCACACAGGATGTGTTTTTTCTACTCCCAGCTTTTCCCCTCCAAAGGGGGAAAAATAAGAAAAAGAAAAAAAAAACTTTTAAGCATTGCCATGAGCTGGCAAATTAAGGGAAACCTCTCATTCCTGAGACTCAGCATTATAGAGGAGTTAAGTCCAGGGCATTCATTTACCATAGTTTAAAGGATCAGCCTGGAAAGAACAAAGAACAAATTCTTCACTATTCATTTACTGTGTTCTCAAATAAAGTTCGCTAGCTCACAGATACGTGGGTAAAACCATCTCCAGCTACGCGTAAAACAACTCATTTGGCAAGCGGAGGCCGAGACACAGAGTAAGCAGCTTGGCAGTTGTATGAACCTACTTTGGCCGTGTTATTGTCGCTGTGACCAAAATTCACCTCTGTAAAGCAGGCTGATCTTATGTCACGACAAGATCTCCTACGAGAGGCTGTAAGAGACGCATGGACTTGCACCGATTCTCTGCAGATGAATCAAACGCACTCAAAGGATGGTGGTTATTTCCAGCAAAACAGTCCCACACTTGCATTTTCTTTCACAGCTATCATTTGGGTTAGAGACAAAAATGGATGCACCAAGCAAAAACGAGTGGTTAACTACTGAGGACAACACTAGCATGCTAACTACCTGACAGCTTTAAGTTTGGATTTGACACTGCCGTAAAGAAGCGCAGCGAGATCGCCTTGTTACCGTTCACAAAGATCGCAGCCCGGGGAGCGGCAGCGGTACCGTACATAGCCTCACATAATAGCACACTGGCTAAGGAATGTACTTTCTTTAAGAACAAAAATCCCACATACAATATGCGTGGGAAAGGCAGCCAGGGTTAGAGTCCTTCTTCTGTACAGCCTACAAAATAAATTTTAGAAAAAAGCCACAGAAAATAGAACATCCAATGAGCACAATACTTCGATTCCAGTTCCTTGGTGGCTAAAACAAAACAGACCCCAAAATCCCAGACCCTGTTTGATGGCCAGTTTCTACAGTTTATTGTTTCACAGAGGGAGGAGGGGGTCCTAATCACGGCTTAGTTATAAAAGGGAAAGTAGAGCTTTGGGTTGTTACGGTAGAAAGCAATTTCTCATCACACAAAAAACTGTAGAGATTAATTCAGCCTGAAACTAGCAAACACCACTCTAGTAAGTCCCCTGGCCATATTCAGTGATTATGCAAATAACAATGTTATGTTATAGGTATAAATCGGCTTAGAAACCGAAGAATTTTTGCAATGCAGTAGAATAAAGATTGGAAAGGTGGAAAAACCAGCAGCCTGACATTTAACCCCAACATCTGAGCCAGCAGAGTTAACATGAATTTACATTTATGCATGTAAAGCCAACCTGGACTCCGCTTTCTGTTTATAAAAAGAGCTGGTTCCAATGGCATAAAATACGTAACTGGTATACGATACACTAATTTTCCAGGCCCTTATAATAACACAGTAACATGAAGAATGTGTCTACTTGTAACATGCAATTTATACCATAAGCTATCCATAAACTTCTGAACAACAGAACAAAAGAGTCAGTTCATTAACTTTGTTCAAGGGTTATCCGGGAAAGCTTGGCCTGTGATCACACACCCTGCTCTGGCTGAGCCACTGAAGCTGCCTCCAGCTGCTGGTCACGATAACGGAGCAGGATTCCTTCCATCTGCCTTCCTGACCAACCGCTCGGCCTCAGGGAGCCAGTTCTCCGCACCGGGTTGGGAAGGATGACACAGGCATTTATGTTGGCAAGCCCGAGGTGACAGCGCTCTCCAGCAAGGACCTGACGTCACTCAGGTGAGGTCAGAACAGGGCACTCAACGTGTGCTGCAAGAGCTGCAGAAAGGTCAGCAAAACCAGGCAGGTGAATCACAGAATCACAGAATAGTAGGGGTTGGAAGGGACCTCTGTGGGTCACCCAGCCCAACCACCTGCCCAAGCAGGGTCACCCACAGCAGGCTGCACAGCACCGCGTCCAGGTGGGTCTGGAATATCTCCAGAGAAGGAGACTCCACCACCTCCCTGAGCAGCCTGGGCCAGGGCTCCATCACCCTCAGAGGGAAGAAGTTCTTCCTCCTGTTCAGCTGGAACTTCCTCTGCTTCAGTTTGTGCCCGTTGCCCCTTGTCCTGTCGCTGGGCACCCCTGAAAAGAGTCTGGCCCCATCCTCCTGACACCCACCCTGCAGATATTTAGAGGCATTTCTAAGGTCCCCTCTCAGCCTTCTCTTCTCCAGGCTGAACAAGCCCAGCTCCCTCAGCCTTTCCTTGTAGGAGAGATGCTCCAGGCCCCTCATCATCCTCACCTCTTCCTCACACCACCAAGGACATGAACGCTGCAGAAACTGATGGTGAGACTCTCTGTCCTCCAAGAATGTTTCCTTGCACTCAAAACTTTATTAGGTAAAAACAAGGGGGTTTTTTTCCCCCTAAAGTTCAACACTTAAGAAACAAAAACAGAGACGGAGACAAAAAACCAAAAACACATGCACAGAGGAAGAAAACATAACAAATTAAGAAGACATTGCTACATATCCATTCAAGTGTAACACACCAGGCCATCTATTCAGATTCAGAAACCAAGAGCAATCAGTTAGCCACATACAAATACAGGGAGAAACCCTGTGCCACAAAGCAAGGGTCAACAGTTAAAACTTTTGATTCTGTAACCATACCAAAGAGCAATTTCAGATGTTTTCAAGCTGAAAATGCTTGCAGTACAAGCCACATAGCAAATCAAGAACACACAGACTCCAAAACTTCTTTTACCCTCTCTGAAGGAGAAGCAGCATCAGGAGCACTGCAAGCCTGAGGGCACAGTTTCATGAGAGCCTGGCTTGAAGAGGTAAAGCCAATTTTGTTAAATTCCCACCCCAATCCTTCAGCCCCAGGCTGCTCTCTCCTACTTCCTCTCACTGCAGCTGCAACTGTTTTAGTGGCTACAGTACAACTCCCCGAAACAATCCAGACTAAAAAGAAAGAGGAAAGCTGAACTTCTTTGGGAGGATTATTTTTAAATGCGATTAACTCAGCAATTCACTTCCCAACTCTTGATCCCAGAACCTCTCTCGCCGTAACTGTCCTGAGACAGTCCTCTCTAGCATAGCAGGTGGAAGGAATAATCAAAGACAGAAACTTCTTAGTCTTCTGCCATAGAGCAGCCTGGTGGACTTTGAATCCACAGAAGACCACATCCACTCCCACCCAGACAACACAGAGTCGATAAACTTGCTGATGTTATAGAGAACAGCAGTGATTTTCAGTCTGAAACCGTGCAGACCAGCTCTGATGTCTACTTATAGGAGGTCACACATCCTCAGAATCCGGTCACAGCCACAAGCCTACGTACCCTGCGCATGGCTGAGGAGAACTAACCACACGAGGCAATCTAGCTTCTAGGGCGAGAAACAATTTCAAGCTCAATGGAAAAAGCCCTGGCAGCAAGCGCCTACAGCCCCCACCACAAATTTTCTTGGAATAACCCTAAAGCAAAGACAAAGCATTAAGACTTCTAGTGCAAAAGCACTGGGTTTTGCACTCAGAGTAACCTGTGCAACCACAGTATTTGATCAAATACCAACAGACAGCACACAGACAGCACACAGACCTACGCTGACGCAGCAGTGACCAACAGCAAGACAGAACTTTGTGGAATGATTAAAATTAAAAAATCAGGCTAATGATTAGCAACATTTTCAGTGAATAATTCATGACCTCATAATTAACAAAGTAGAATCATAGCAAAAAAATTAATGCCTACAACCTTCAGCAAGACAATACGTACCCTGATACATTTAGTTTGCCTCTTGGGGTGGGGAATGGAAGCGGATAGATGAGAAAACTACTGACAACCCTTCAAAAACTGTTCTCTCTTTTTATGCATGTGGTACAAAAAGCAATGAATATTGATTTTTTTAAAAAAAAAACAAACACATATAAATTAAAGACTCCTTTCCCTTCATGGATGTTCCATCTTATTTTTAAACAGCTGGGACTAGGGAAAAGTGATTGACAGACAAATAAATTATAAATTTTATCTCCCAAGTAAGTACATTTCAAACAAATGTGTCACTTCTTGTATTGCAACAACAAAACATGAGTGAAAAGCAATGGGTGAGAATTATAAAAGATACCGGGATATGAAACTGCCTGAAACTGAACCTAAAATTTTATAACCTAAAACCCAGGAAATTCATAGCAACTCCCGCACAGCTGCCACTGACACCACATAGGACACCGAGCCCAGTGGTTTACTCACAGCATGATAAACAGAGGCACTCAGGCTCCCTAATGCCTTCGTAAACCCAGGCTTAAGTGCCTAATGTACATTAATGCATGTTTATGCCTACCTACACTTACGCAATTTGGCAGAGGGCTACTGGGAGCATTCAAAAAAATTCGCCATTACACTCCAGTGCCATCTTTATCTTTTTAATTGTCGTTATCCCATGTGACCATAAAAGAATAAATACTAGTGGTGGCGTGTAAATACACGACCCAAACATTTCACTTAGCAAGACACTGAATTTACTGAAGTGCATCGGATTCATTTTGAAATAGTTAGATATGCAAAATGCAAAACCAGGGTGCATTAAAAATGGTGATCATGGTGAACAACAAACTTTACTGATCCAGCCCGAGCAAACTCTAAATCATTCCTTCTTTGCTAAATGTTGCATATACACAGATGTTCAAACAGAAATTTAGAAAATGGAATTTTTTTCTCCTGGATCAACACTGTACTGCAGGACTGCACACACTGTAAAGAAAGTACATGCAACTAGAAGCAATTGCTTCTATAGCATCGCCAATGAAAATTAAATGATTGCTATAAATTAACACTTACTGCCAAAAATATGTATCCATTCTGATTTAATTGAACTCATTTAATTGGCAAACCCAAATGGAAGCCAATGTGCCAATTAAGTGATTGTCCCAATTTTCAAAGATTCTCAGGGACAAGCTTCACGCTGGGAGTTAGCCTGTGAAATAAAAATGACTCCCTAACCAAGAGGGAGAGAACAAACCATGCACAACAACATGACACCTTGCCAAAAGCTTAACGAGGGAAAAAATACTTGATTCATGCAGCCATAACAAGGAAAACAAGTTATGTGAATTGAAAATGAAATATAGGTTACTGGTGCAATGCCAGACCAGAACTGTTTTGACCAAAATATTGTCACAGCCTGACGCCTGCTTGGTGTGCTCCTCGGAACATTTGTCTCCTATCAACGTCCATGCTGCCCACGCTATCGGGAACCTCATCTCTGTCCCATCGGTATCGTTGTTACAAATGGTGCCCTGTGACCCCTCTGCTACACGGTCTAAGCTTTCACAGGAAAATGCTGCCGAGTGCTGGAGAGAGAAGACACGCTACAGCTTCTGCAAGATGAACAGCAGACTTGCTAATAACCCAGGCAAGCCAAAAGCCTGAGAGCCTTCCTCAGCACAAAGCTAACCCCCAAACTTTAAGGTAACACTTTCCACAGCACTTAAGAAACGCAGTGACTTTTAGAGCCAGAAGCCAAGTGCTGGAGCATCCAGGTGAAGAAAGAGCTAGAGTCCATTTCCACTGAATTTTCCAAGTCGTTCAATAAAATCAACAGAAAAAACAGAATTTCAGCTTCCCATCTACTACAATCTCCCTTGCACTTGAGAGCTTAAAACTCTGGACTTCTAAAACGAACCTGCAGGTAGGCATTCAGAGCTCAAACGTACTCTCTCTTCCAAAGAAGTCTACGGCATACAATGCACCTGAAAGCAGGATCAGCCTCACAACACGGTCTGCACGCTGCCTTCCGAGCTCACAGCCAGACACTCAGCTGTAAAATTCAGGTGTCGGTTCACAAGCACGCAAAGCACAAAGAGCTGTAAGCCACAAGAATGAAAAATTCAAAACATCAATTTTTACATATTAAAGGGTATTGTATCTGTGCATTTCAGCTGCTGAAATGAGATGATTTCAGTAAACCATCTTTCTGGGTATCACCCTAGTTGACAGGGCCAAGCAAACGGATTTACCCCACTCCCTTGTTCTTCAGATTTTGCCACAGTTCCTGAAAGCATTCTTGTTAGCTTGGGTCGGGACTGACATAGTCAGAAACATGCCTGACATTTTTTGAATTAAAAACCAAGCAAGCAAAAATAATTTTAAATGAAACCCTACATACTCCTTTTTTTTTGCATCTATTCTTGCAGAAGCCACCATCAAGATGTGGGGCAGCACCGGGCTAAGTGCTGCACAAAGCATGAGAAACAAACCCTGCTCTAAGGAGAGTGAAATCCTTCTTCAAACCTTTACAACTCACTAATCTCTACACACTTTTATAAATTGCATTTAAATATAGTTTTCTCCTCACTCATGTCCCAGATTTAACGGAGCGATGATATATTGAGGTCTCATTAAAAAGCCTTTATTACCTTCACAAGCCATGGCATGTTACCTTATCTAGTATCAAATGCTGAAAATACTACAGACCTCAGAATCCATCTGACCTGACAGAAGAACTAACATTATTCCAGGGACTTCACAGGACAGGGTCTAAACTCTGTGCCTCTCTAAAACATTTGTAGGCTTGTATTTTTCCTCAGAAAAATCCACCAGCATAAGCAGAAAAAGACGATGTGTACCACCTGCCAGCTACCTGCCTTCTTGGTCACTTACTCGTTTGACAAATTCAGGGATCCCTAATGGTTTCCACCAGTAATTTAGCAGTTCCTGAATCCCATCTTTTCTAGGCAACCTGGTTATAAACTAGGAATGCTTGGGGACGCTACGGCTATCGTCTCGATAACCTCATTACGGACAATCACACTTCTAGATGCTAAAAGCTACTCTTCAGAGGCGCACTGGGGTGGCAAAGGCTGATTTCCTCCAGGTGAAGACCTCTCGGTCACCTCCAGCCGTGATCGACGTCCCTGCAGACATTCGCTGCAGGACGTGACCAGGGGTCAAGACGATCACCTGTATTCTTGTGCTCAGGGAACCAGGGAATAATCTCACAGTAAATAAATCTACTGCAGTTTTACAGACTCCTATTTTGAAAGCTTCCAAAGCTGAAAGAAGTGGCAGACATTGCAGAAAAAACAACCTTTTCAGAAACACATATACATACGTACACAAATCTTCTTTCTAGCTTTGGAGTGAACGTATTCACCTTATCCCCAGTGCCTGCCAGGTTAATGCGGCTTCAGGTGGTATCTTTTTGTGAGGGCACAACTTCAACAGGGTGTATAAATACAGATTTTTATATTTATCTCACTGTTTTAACCCTGCTTCCCCACAAAGTATAGACAAGCAGAAGAAAAAGGCAACAGGGACAGAGCCTGCGTGAGTGTCTGTAAGCGCACCAGCCTGCTGGGGGGAGAGGCTGTTAGCACACCGCTTCTAAAACACTGCAACTTACTGAACTCCTAAAGAGGTGCTGAGAGCAAGTCAGATGGTCAATAACACAAAGTAAACGTAATATTAAGTACAAATATCAACTCATGCTAAAGTTAATGACAGGCTGGGGACAGCTGTTTTGTAGGCTTGTATGAGAAATGCTATATAAAGGCTCTGTCACAGCTTCATTTCTTGTAACACAGAAATATAGCACTCTTCAGGACCTTACAAGGAAAAGATATTCCTTTCCTTCAAAATAGCATTATTATCTCGGAGAAATGTTAGAAAATCCATATACTGCGATATTACTTGGCTCACATATGGCTTTTCATCCCTAGAACTCAGAAGCGTTCTACAAAGAAAGTCAATATCATCAACTGCGTTTTCCAAACTGGAGCAGAGAAAGAAAAAGCCGGCATGTGGGAAGGTCACCCAGCAGGCCAGCAGCGCAGCGGGAATAGGGGGCTGAGACAGTGAGAAAGTGGTGTATCTAATACGACCAAATTCTAAAAATACAGAACGTGAGTCTGGGGAGGAATACGAAATATAGCAGCCCTTGAGGACTACTCAGGCAGCTGCCTTATCACCCAGCTCCTGTGAAGTCTGTCCATCTCGTGTCACGTCTCACTCCGCCTGGTTCTCAACATCTACAGCACAGCATTTCGTAGCTGCTGCGAAGTTTCAAGAGCCACCAGAAGTACCCAAACAAACCAGGCCTCCAATACAAAATCACCTGCCTTTCTGCTAAGCCACAAACTAGAAACAAGCTGTTTTTAAAGGACATGAAAGTACAAACGATAAATGTACAAAAGACAATAAAAGGAGTGTCAAAGGACTGAAGCTACTCAGATGCCCGGAATAAACCAATAATGACAGAAATATTAAAAATACAGTTTCTGCCCTACCTTATATTTACAGTATAGGAGGGCATTCAACTTCCATACATTTAGAAAGACCTTTAGTTTATTTCTAAGCTCTGGAAACAAAGCACTTACATAAATTAATAATAAGCACTTCAAAATCTATTGCAGATAAAAAGGGGAGGGAGAGTAGGGACGACTTGTGTATGTTCATCTAACTGTGAGTGCATAAATCGCCTTTTCCCAAAGTACAAAACCATGTACAAAGGCAAAGTTCAAGAGACAAATGAATAAGCACCACCAGCCTGTCGACTGTGTCAGAATTTCCCAAGCTCTCCACAGAGTTGCTCGCCTCAGCATTTGCTCACCTGGCAGAACGTGAAATTCATTTAAAGCGACCAAGCCCTGCACCCAGGCGGGTCTCCAGCTGTCTGCCTCAGGAAGCAACGGAGAGCAGAGAACGACACAGCTATGGCCAACTCCTCCAAGCCCCCGCAGCCTCCGTTCCCCAGAGGCTGAAATCGCAAGCAGCCACAAAACCTGAAGTCTGCAATTTAAACAGCTAAAAACCAAAAATTAAATGCATTATGCCACTACGAGGAACTCGCATACCACGTAAGGAGCACGCTCCGGGAAAAGGCTAAAGCAGAGGCTGCTAAAAATGCAAAACGAAGGAAGAGAGCAAGGCAAAAAATCTCCAGGCTTAAAATGCTCAGGAAAAAGACAGAATATAGTAGAGGCACTGGTTAAACAGAGTAGAAAGTGACAGTGTTGAACGCTGTCCTGTAAATATTACCTTCTGACTGGACATCAGGCAGAGGTTGAAAGTGGAAATTTGATTCACTCAACACAATAAAGGTGAGCAAGTGAGGTTTTTCTACTCATCTACAATGTATTCGGAGGACCATGAGGTCAAAACAACGCTGTAAGCACAAATCCAAGCCTTTCTAAATACAGGTTCAGTAGCTTTACATGTAGCCCTGTGCTTCATCACACCAAATCACTGCGCAGCAAATCTTAGCTCTGAATCTTCTTGTTTATCGTCCATTAAATCTCTTTCTTTATAGCCACCTCGACTGTTCAGTTTTTATATCGCCTGCAGAGAGCTGTGCAAGAGGACATGCCCTAAAAAACGAATTGATAGCCCAGTGGGAGGAACATTATGCATAACGTGTAGGTAGCAGTATAGAACTGAACACTGAACAACGTCCGTGAGCACAACAGCCTCGACGAGAACAGGGAAAGTATCAAGCCAGAGCAGGTGAACTTTCACTTCATTGCAAATCAACAACGGAAAAGCACACTAACAAATGAGGGATGCCAGCTGTCTTGGGTTACAGGAGGAGACGCTGCATTACAGACTCACATTCCCGAGATACACCTTGAGGTTACAGACAGCACGGTGTCAAACAGTGATTTACGCAAGACTCCTGGCTCTAGGGTGTCGAGCAGCACACGCTGAGGCCGGAGCATGCGCCGCTGGCTGAGTAACACTGATTAAAACAGACAGTGCTCTCAGGCAGGCGGCACCGGCATGAGCTGCTGGGCAAGGTGGAGAGAAGGAAAAAATCCCCACGTAGGAGAAACATACTTAGGAAGTGACAACTGCAAAAAGTCAAAGTATTATATGGGGTTTAATGATGCTTTTAAAAAAGTAACACATAGTACTTTGTTCCCCTGTTTAAAATTATAAATACCTGGCTTGTAGGGGGTTTATTACCTCCACATTTTCTGAACGTTGTATAAAGAACAGCTAATCCAAAATCTATTTCACTTGACCCAACCAGATATTAATGGTGCTTTAAACTTCAAATAATCCACTGGGACAAATACCCCTCAGCCCCATACATCAGAGGAATCTGACTGTCCTGCAGCAGAGCTAAATCTAGCCCATTTCTCACGCTGTTGCTGCACTGCCGGCAGTGCAGGAGCAGACAACATACAGCTCTTCCAGGCTGAAGCCCTGCCACTGCCACCTGATCCAATGAGAGGGAAAAAAAGGCCACATCAGAGTAAGTAACTTCAGCCACACTGCTGGACTGCACCCCAAGAGCACCACTGCTGTCCTGGAATATCCAGACCTTCCCCCTGTCCAGGGTCTGTTGCAGAATGCAACTTCCTCTTCAGCTTAGTATGCTAGCAGGACAATTTAGAAAATCTGAAAATAACAACCAAGATACAATTTCCAGACACTCTTATACTGAAATAAGGTAGGTCAAGCTTTGCTGAGGTAAGATAACTTCACAAAATCACCTCATCAGATTGCTCTATTTGTCAGCTAATAAAATCACATCCAACCTTCCAAGCTCAGCAAATGCTAGAGGAGGTTGGGAAGGCAGAACTGCAGGTACTCTACTCGCTCATTTGAGAAGAAAATAACTAAATCAAGGTAATAGAGTTATCTGTGGCTGACTGTATGTGGCCCACAAATTGCTGTAGTGTCTTTAAGTATGAGAACAGCATCTTTGTGGTTGCTTTTCTGCAATTCTGTTCCCTCTGATGGTAGGTTAGCTTTCAGGCTGATATTTTATTTCTGTAGACTTAGCCAGCATTTTGCTAAAAATCCTATTCTTCCATAAATTTGCATGCTTCAAAGAGCATGTTTTTATAAGAAGTTCCCTTCATGCTCAAAAGTCTTGCTGAAAAAGAGGTTAATGCAGACTGAAAATTCTTGTGACATTACGGACCTTTTAATTGCTTACTAGACCTGCTTTGGGGCACATATTAATAGGGCAGAAGCGTTACGCATGCTCCTTCTCTCTCTCCTTGACAAACTGCCAGAGGAAGGAAAGTACTATGGTCTTGTTGAAAGGACTAGGCAATCCTTTTAAAAATCTGAAAGTCAGGAAATATAAATCAATGTGTAACTAGACTATAAGAGTAGATCATTCAGAACTGAAAATAATGCATAAAGAAAACGCAACAAGGTGCTTTACCATAGCGCTGAGCGTCTCCTCCCAATCTGGCCTCTCTCTTGGATGGATGCTTCTCTGAAGCTCTGGCACAAAGTCATCTTCTTCGGAATGTACAGAGGACTTCATCATTCTGGAAAGGAGGACAGAGGGGTTTGATACTCAGTGACAACTTCTGGGTAGTCATACACGCAGTCTATTATGGTGCTCAGTTATGTGGCTCATATGGCAATATAAATGCTTTTATAAATCCAGAAATCTTACCGACATCTAAGCTTCCCCTACTTCCTCATTATACAAGCAGGACAAGCGCATAAATCTGGTGGAGCGAAATCTGCACCTCCTAACCAATCAATGGATAATTCTGTATAATCACTGCACAATTTGCAAGTCTTCAAACACAGGAAAATATGGAGGAATAAGTTTCAGTCCATGTCAAAAAATTGCTTACATCGCCCAGGCAAACAACTTAATAGACACATTTGACTCACTGCATGTTTTGCCTAAAACAGAGACAGCAGTCTCCACATCTTACCCTGAATTCACATCCTAAGGCCTGAGCCATCAGCTCTCATATTCTTACTGACCCTGTATGAAGGGTGAGCACCTTCACCCGCTCCGACTCTGCAGGGATGCGCTCAAATCAGTCACATTTTACCAAGGTAAACTTTTATTCAGCTAAGGAGCCATCTTTCAAATACCATATGAAGTATATTTCAAGCCTGCAGAGATCAGAGGCTCAAAATTAAAATCTAAAAAGTATTCCGGAAAGCTTCTCAGCCTATCCTTATGACAGTCCTGCTGCTACCGCCAGAGTGAGCCAATATATATTACACCTGCAGGCCATATAAATGTGCCTTTGCAGAGATTACAGCTCAGACCTGAAGTAGCAAAGGCCTGTTGAAGGTCTGGTATTATCTCATCCATTCTGCTTTCATGAAATATGAGATTCAGGCAGGCTTTTATTTTATTAATAGATCACCATTTATTTACTTAGAGTAACTGTCTTGATAACCAACACTGCATGCAGCAGGGCTGGCTTCGCTAAGTGTTAGCTGTGCTGATTTATGCCTCCGTTGACTAAAACAAAGCATGGTGAAAGGCACTTTAGAAAACTCCTTTGTTTCAGGATCAAGCTCTGAAGTTCTGAAACCCCTACATGGTGTCTGCCACAACGCCCTAAGTGGCTGGGCCAAAGCGTTTAACTCTCCTTTGCACTCTACATGCGGGTTAAGAATGAAGTAATTAACACCCACAGTAATAGCATGGCTGGGTTACAACATTCTATCCCACATAATTTTATACCTAGCTTTGTGATCACATTTCTGCTCTAATAAAAACCACATCCCAGAGAACATGGGACTCAAACCCAGAAGTCATAACGCCTCAGGCTAACGCTGCTAAACGGTTCCGTGTGCCATTCCCACCTCAAACATCACCAGTCCAAAGCACGCTGTCCCGTATAAGGCAAGAAAAAATACACCTACGTGGTGAAATCTGTATATATCTGCATGAAAACTTTCATGAAAATACCATGATTTAGAACATAGAAGTTCTAAATGCCAGCTCAGATGGGAGACTCATACCTTTGCAACATATCTGTCCAAAAGAATTTGATTTTTGTAAACCTGAAAATTTGTTGCTCAGAGTGGCAGCTCTTTCATTTCTGTTTCTTTGCTTATCAAGAGTGAGAAGATTTGGCCTGTTTCTCACAACCCCAGCTCCACCACAAGAGAAGTTTGCCACTTTGCCTAAAAGTTGAAACCTGCTGGGTGCAGAGAAAACCAGATTGTGCACCTTGAAACCAAGAGGTAAACTAAAAAAAAAAAAATCCTAATTTTTTTAAATTCAACCTTATGATTTTGAAAAAGGCACAATAAGGCTTTCCTCAGGATTTCTAGATGTTTGAATTTTCCAATACTGCAGTTGTACAAAAAGATTCTAAACAAATCATTCCACAGCAGCTTTAGTCTAATGCCATTGGACAGCAGTTAGCCTAACTCCATCAGGCGACGGAATGAAAGGAAGGGGAACACGATCAAGACCCACCTTTCTACACCACGGTTAAAAGAGCCAGCTTATCAAAACGCATGCTTTCTCAGTTTAAGCACTCGAAAATAATGAGATTGAATTTACAACTTTATCAGCACTTTGGATTACAAATGAATTTACTCCACAACTCCTCAGGCTTATGGCAATTCCTCCTGGATTTCTCATCAGAAATCTGGTTTCCTTTCCAGAAGCAGATTTTCTGGATGTCTAAAATGTCGCCAGTAACGCAGGGCTGCCCGGGGACACAGCTCCTCCTGCCATTAGGCAAGCAAAATTCACAAGCTTTGACTACGCTCTCTGCCAAACTACCGACCTCCATTCACACAAAGTCCCTGACAGGCCATTTAGGTTCAGTGTAAGGCAGGCATCACTTTCTAGAAAATTTACCCACAAAGCAGGAGAGGGCAGAGATCGGTAATTAAGATTATAAAATCGATGTCCACAAACACGCTATATGTATTACACAAGCTCTATGCTTAGCCTGGTTACAGGGAACACTATTTCAGTTACTCCTGGAAAGATGCTTCAAATACTGGTGTTGCCTGTGGTGGTAATATAAAGTGAGCAGAAGAATACGCCCTACTATAAAATAAGCTCAGGAATTGGGCCCATGCTCTGGATCTCTGCCCTCATAGTGAACAAACATGGATGTCATAGTACCCAGCCCTTTTTACTAGGCTCCAATCTATTTACTCACATTATTTGTTTAATCTGATTACGCCTATAAAACTCCACGACAACCTCTTCCCAAACCCTTCCCTCACTGAGATTCTGAAATACAGTCCAATTATTCTTCCTAATGAAGGTGCTCTGGACTTTCACTGGTAATAAGAAAAGCTCTGCGTGTAAAATTGCATATTTAAAATAGTCAATTCTTTGAGCATTTGCCAGATTTGCTTAACAGAATATTCTACTAGTGATGGAAATACTTCATCACAGTACCACAAAAAATATTGGAAACTATTTTTCAATAGATTTTCTCTCTAACACAATTATAAACATCCAATAACCTTCTGTAAATCCTTATTAATCTTTAATAGTAACTATTTAATTCCATGCAATCTGAGACGAGACCAAGGAAGGCTGAAGATGCTATAGGTAATATTAGTCCCTTATAGATTAAGTCTAGAGGCTTTTTCCTCCCTGCCCCTGATTTGGATGAAGGAAAACAACCTTGTGAGCTAGCAGCACTGAAACATGGACAGGAGTAGGGCCAGACAGGGGGAAGAAGAAGAAGAAGAAAAGCAGCTACTCAAGACACTCCCCTTTTTACATTCTTTCAACAGACTTCACAAGAACTCTGCATTCTCAAGGATGACACCGAGAATGAAACCCAAGCTCAGGGTCCCAGGGAAAGCTGTCATGAAAAGATTCACAGGGCTGGCATCCATCTGCAACACCACTTCTAAGCATTACTTCATCGTACAGCCTCAGCTCATCTTCTGGACTTTCTGCAGCAACTCAGAGATTCATCATCAAAGACGCAGCCCTGTATTTTGTTGGGAGCCCCATTATAAGCCCCAAAATGAGAAACCAGTGACAGCGTAACTGGGAAAGAGCCACACTGGTTGCAGTCACTGAAGGGATCACCAAAAATGTCCTCTGGGCATGGAAAACCTTAGAGCCACACAGCTGGGGGAAGGGACCTTTCCAGCAGTCAGACGTTGTGCTTTTCTCTGGCGTTACCCCAATGCCACTTCTTCAACTGCTTAACAGCTCTGATGTCCTTCAAATGAAATCTGACACCATTATATTAATAAAAGTTCGGCTGTGTAGAGGCCATTAAGCAATCTCTCTTTGGATGAATGAATCCTTCTTCATTGTAAATTGAGAATCAAATGTACTGGAACAAATGTTTACAGGACATTTCACAAAAGGCACAGCCCGCATTCCCACCCATTCTTTAAAGTTCCCTGGGCGGTCAGGTTGACGAATTTCAAGTCACAGCTTGCACATCATACAATTATATCAAGAAAACATCTAATGTCCTTTTCCATGTTCTTTGCTAGTCCCATCATTTATGGTGGGACCATATTTGCTTATCAGGAATTAAAATATTTCGGTGCTGTTCTCCTGTGACTGTGGCCCTGCGTTACCAGGCATTAAGTCCCACCCGCACACACTAAGCAGCGTATGGCAACACCTCACAGGGCGGAAAGCACCTACAACAGATAAGCACAGATGCTTTCTAGGATGAGTAAATTAATCTTCAGCCTGATGCCCACCAACTCTACTGCTATGTTGTGTTTATAATATTGTAAATATTAAACACTACTTCTATTAGACAATAACCTTCCCTGCGGGTTTGAAGCAGACCCGCACCCACAAACATCAAGTGTTTCCACACTTCCGTTTGCACAAGAGAGAAAGAATCATAAAAAGTGGGTATGTAGAAACAAGTCCTTTCTACATACATACATAGAGGGGAGGAGAAAGGACACAAACTTCAAAATATTCTGTGATTCCTACAAGAATGTTTCTTCCCCTTGTTTAGGTCGTTTGGCACGTACCGTGTCCCACTGGTAGACCACAACACAGTTGTCACGGACCTGATGGCATCTAGATGCTGACGACACGCAGATTAACAGCTCTCCTCTGGGAGGACACGAGGGCGCTGACAAATTACTTTCAGAGGTGCCCGATGGTTCGAAAGCCATGTGCTAGCGTGGAAGCACGCCGCATTCTGAATGTCAGCCTCCTCGTGTGGGGCAGTTAATTGTCTGCTTGACAGATACTCATTTTGGACCGGCTATATATTTTTTAAATTAAATGCCAAGCGTGTTCTTTAGGTTGTGCTCCCCTATGGGGACACTGGGCGTTTCAGCGTTCCTTGCTGCTTCTCCCTCAAACGGTTTTTCTTTCTGACCTCAATTTAGGAAGTGACAGCCGATGATAACTGATTTATTAGTTTATTTATTATTTATATAGCACTGTTGTTGTGCCTGGAGACTTCTCAGCCAATGTAAAAGCACAGCTATTCCCTACAGTACCAACGATTCAAGAGGGTTTAGAGCTCCACAGAATGTGCTTTTTCTGAGATACAAATTTTACCCAAAAAGCAAAATTTAAATAAAGCCTGTGCTGACACAAATCTATACTGAAAACCAATGAGCTTCAAACACTAGCTGATAAAAACTGGTTATTTATGCCACTCAAATAATTTGCACAAAAGGCCAAAATAACAGAGTCTTTACCAGGCACTAAAAAGGACCTACATATCCAGCCTTGCACTGCCTGCAAATGCAGTGTGCAGCGAACTGTACATCCACTTGGCTCGTCTTCCTTGCTCCTAGCAACCATGTTTGCCTTCAGTAAGCACTCTTCAGTTTGCCACCGTTAACAGGCACCGCTCAAGAAAGAGGAGAACAGCAGATAGCAATCAAAACGGAATTGCAAAGCAGTACTGCAAGTCCGAGAGTCACGAGCAGTGCTGTTTGGCACCAGTACAAGAATGAACGAGATATTTTGTAGACAAATGAGATTTGGGTCTACTTGAGGCTTCAGCACTTCACTACAGTTGAGCCACAAGTGCAGAACCCTCTAATGCTGAGCATATGAACCCCTCAAGGCACAGCGTAACAGCCTGCACGCAGCACCCCAGTCTCTCCCAGTGTAATCAAGTACAGTTTCCAGGATTCAGTCCCATAACTCTCAGTCACTGCATGGAAAGGTAAGCCAACAGTGAATCAATAGAGAAATACCTTGAAAACGCTGCCTTAAAGGGTTTAAAAATAAGTTGATCAAGATGAGGAGTCACAATGCTACAAAGAAAAAAAATATGTAAAGAACTGTGGATGTTGCCATAAAATATATAACAGCGGACATAAGACGACTCTTCAGATCATCTGGGTTGCCCCTTATCAACACGAGGAAAGGTAGGAAAACTAGGAAACAAGAACTGAGATCTGGCCCAAAGCTTTTCAACACTTGGGCGTGAAGATGGAATCAAGTGAGAAACACTGATACATCTTCATTTCTGACCTCAAACTTTTATCACGCACACCACAGAGAAAAGAAAAAAAAAAGGGGAAACGTCATGAGATAAATCAGAAAAAACCAAAACGCACATAACCCTCCCCCAACCGAATGTTCCAAGTAAACTCTCTGTCCATGACATTAAAACTAATACAGTGGAAAGGAAGAAAATTGTCATGCAATATGGAAAGCAGAGATAGCTCAAGAGCCTCAGGAAAAATGAAACAAGAGATGAGAATTGAAGGCTGACAGTGCTGACCTGAAAGAAGATTGAATTTCCCACATTTTAAATCAGCTTTGTCAATACCTTACTGATTACATGATGCCCACCTGTATCATATAAAACCAGATTTCGGAAGTCTGACTCAAAGATCACATAAAGTGAAGACAGAAAAGGCCTACAAGGTCAGCTTAAAGCACACCTCATAAATAAACAAATGGTAAATGGATTGTATTTAATCGTGGACCACAAAATGAAAACCTGCCATAACTAAATGGTTTACTGTGATCGATTCTACAAAGCTGAAAGCTGTAATTGCTACTTTTGATGGAAGTTCATAGTCGGGGAGCCAGAATTCAATTGTCTGGGAAGCTATTGCGCAACAAAAAATAACAGAGTAACAGTATATTACAATGAGAGAATATTTTAAAAATCATTTGAAAGAAATATCATTTAAATATCAGTAAGCACAAACCAAACTAAATTCTCCATGGACTACCTGTGCTAATAAAGAAGTACTTATTGCCTAGTTTCAAAAGTTCAGATCAGTGGTTTTCAACTTGTGGTCTGTGGATCTGCGAGGGTCTGAGAACTACTGGTATGGGTGAGCAGAAGCTGAAAAAGAGAAAAAAGTTCATTGCTGCTATGCAGCTACTCAGTAAGCGTGCACCTTTCACCAATGGTGCACTTCGCAGGCAAATTTGTACACGTGCCCAAAGAAAGACGGCTGGAAATCACCAAGCTATGGGAACAGAGATCTTAACAGGATCATCGCTATTACACAGACAGATCAATTCCATTTTAATTATTGTGATTGTTTTCAAAAACAACTCATGTAAATTACAGCTACAAAACCAGTTTTCAAATACTTTACAGTACCAGAATTTCTAGCTTACCCAATTTTCAAATTTCAATCTGCTAAGATCACACCTACACCCAGGGAATCCCAGTTAGAGGTCACCTACACACGGTGATAGAGTTGAATCGTGTGATCCCTAACACCAATTATTGTTATTCAACTCTAGAAGGCAATTTACAAGGTCAGAAAAAAAACCTACTTCATGCATTCTTTTAGCTCTGGGGTTGCTATTCCTATGAAATATTTTTTAAAAGGAGGAGAAAAAAAAAAATCACTTTTCCACTTGATGTGCATCACCATCTGTTAAATTAGATTCTCAGCTGTCTGTCAGCAGAGAAATCTCTCTCTCTGAGGAAGAATAAAACTTTTTTGTTTGCACTAACCTTTAAGAATATATGACATTAGAAAAACATACTTTTGAAATTAAAGATAGGAAGTTTGAAATTAAGATCTTTTTAAAAGCAGCAGTATCATTTGATTAATTTTTAAAAATGCCAGAGTGCACATCTAGTCCTTCCACTGTTCATATGCCTCTACAGAGGGAAGCAGAGAAGGCCAAGAGTGCTGCAGAGATTCATTAACGTATCAGTTTCTTGCCCTGGTCCAACTCTCTGGACATGCTTTAATACCAGCTCCAATACAGCCAGACAGTTAAGCTATCTTTGCTCAAGGGTTTAACTGAGTTTTCAGACTTCAAAATATCCGTCTTGCTTATTAATTTGCAAGACTATTCAAACCACATTTTCTGCGCTGCCAAAGAAAAGTTGCATGAACAAGATCAGATCACCTGGAATTTAAAACCTGTGGGCAAACAGGCAAGTCTGGGTAGCACAGTCCCTGTTTTGGCAAAAAAAAACATCTTCAGGTGCAACAGGCAGCCTGTCTCGTCTCGGTAACTGCCTTTTTTTCCTCGATTGATTTCTCGGTATCCCCAACATGACACACCCCACACATCACAGAACCCCTTCTGACCCTCAGCTGCAACAGCAAAGCCCCCCAAGGCTGCAGGTGAATGTTCCAGTGCTTGAGGGCACTGCCCGTGTTCTCGCTCAGACGTCCTCGGGATGGCTGTCAGCGTTGCCCTGCTCTCCTCAGCCAGCCACGGTAGTTCTACCAGCAGGACCTCGACACCACCCATCAGGCTGGAAGTACCTTCAAGGTGACAAATAGCTGACCACTGAAGAGATGCTTTCCACACCCAGCGAGAGGCAAGGAGGGATGCCAAGATAGGAGAAGCCAACACCATACTACAAACCAAAAACTGTTAATTGTCCCTCAAAATACGGTTCTGTAGGTACACTGTAAGATCAACCCCAAAACACCTTAGGTAAATCTTCTCTAAATCTTAAAGCAACAAATAGCAACTGGGGGTCAACAGACCCACCTTCTTTTTATTCTGCTCTTTGGCCATAGTTTTATTGCTTCTTGTCTCACCCGGTTGTTTTATGTCTCGACTCAGTAACACCCATCTCGAAGCAGATAAGTAAGCACAGAGATATGTACTTCATGCTCTGCAAGGGACTGGAACATGTGCCTGAGGGCTTTGTTGAACTGGGCTGTAATAATCTGCATTCAGGTTTTGCATAACTGGCATTTCTTTAAACACTTTATGAAAAGAGTAAGTTCTTGGAATATTCAGCTTTTACAAGCTCTGAGACATGTTCTTAGTTATTAAAAAGCTTTATAAAAATAATCATAGAATCCTCATGCTTTTGCATACATGTATTACTGAACAAACCCGCACTTTTATTTGGCAACACATAAAAGCCATTGTTTTAGTAGGTATTTGCCATTTTCCTTCAGGAGAATACAGTGACAGTCAATAAAAAAAAAGTCCTGAGGAATAGGTTTCTCTTATCGCTTTTGCCCAGTATAAGAAAAAGAATTAGGAAATCACTGAACAATCAGAATCACTGAGCTGTGGCTTGGACTTCTTCTGCTTTATTCAGGAACACATATAAAAGTATTGAAGAAAATTACCTCTAGGGAAAAAGAGTACTAACCTCTCATTTACAACTAATAAATCGCTAAAGGCAGCTCTAAAGTCTCAACATAAGAGAGAGATGGGGAACGATGGCTGCTCCTGCCCTTCCTGCTCCACTGAGAAATCTAAACCTGGGCACCACCAACAAAAAATCCTCGTGGGCCAGTGGCAGCAGGACACCCTGCCTTTGCGTCTCTCTCCCTCCCACTGGCCACGGTCTGAATGAGCCACGCTCCAACCCTGGCACAACAGGGCTCAAATGCCTGCCACTTGCCTCCCTCCTCCAAATGACAGCAAGTCAGGTACCATCTCGCCAAGCTCTTGTTCAAAACCTGTTCCCCACGCTTCCTTTGCAACCTCCCTGGTCTGTCCGCCTTGTTTGTTAAGATTATGCTTTCTTCTGGGCCAGCCCTTCATCTCATGTCTTCCCCACAGCCCAGCAAAAGCAGTTCTGATCTTCACTGGGGTCTTCAAATACTACCGTAACACAGAGCAGTTATAAAACCCATCTGCTTGCAGCTCATCCAAATGCAGCAAAGAGGAAGGTACACCCCAAAACTGCAAAGCACGGCCTAAACTGGGATCCGAGGACGTTCACATCTGGGCTGGTCTCTTGTTTGTTTGCAGTTCAGTGCCAATGCAAGACCATGGTAAATTTAATCTTTCCTCACAGAAGCATATACTGTGAAAATGATGCTTTCAGCACACGGAATGATCAACTGCAATCAACTAATCAGTTACAATTAGCCTCGCATGCTCTTAAGTGACAACTGTTCATAACATGAAACAACATTTAAAACTCGTCCAGTCAGCTAGCTGCTGGGAAGGGAAATCCCTGCTCTACCGGAGCCGGTCGCCTCCCTAGAGCTAAACTTTCTGTCGATCCAATACACCGCAAACGTGACTCTGTACGCACGGTTTCGCACAGTCTCGTCATGGCACACACTGTGGAAGCAGCCAGGGAAAAAAAACCCTCCAAAGTAGACTTGCCAGTGAATACTCACGTGAAAAAGAATGGAAATGAACTCTGGGACACCAGAACTTGATTAGCTGAACAAATAATAAAAGATAAGCAGAAGCAAATAAATGAAGAGTAGTGCCAGCTATTCTGACTGTAATAACTAGTCTTAACTGACTGGTGGCCCTCACATCGTATTTACAGCAGCACTCCTCCTACCCATTCTACCATCACTCCATGTCAATGGTATCAACAGCAATTACGAAGCTGCTCAGTCCTTTACTACGTCTAGAAATCACTACTAATACATTTCACTAATATTATTCCTCCTGGAATGGCATTAAAAGGAGGCCTACAACTACAGTAAGTCATCAGGGATAGATTTAACCAGGTAGGGGTCATATGGGCATAATATGTGCAAAGTCATACTGTAATTATTTCTCAGCAGTAGAGACGTGTATCACAAACGAACAGGTCGTTCTGAGGCTAACCCAATACTGGAAAAGAAAAGCACTAACCAGGACAAATCTGCCTGGGCCACCCACCTGCTACTCGCATTTCTGATGCACGAGATGAGGAAACGGAAGTGGCAGCAGTGCAATAAGGAAGCCGTAGGGGTGACAAGCGGAAGCAGTATGGACACAGACCAGAAGATAAAGGAGCTACAGAGGTCAAAACGTCTCGCAGTGGTTCAGAATACATTTCCATTCTTACCTTCTGCAGAACCAGCACTACAAACAGGCCCGGTGCTGATGCAGTCTTTAACAGTCAAAAAACATTTACTTTGCCCTTTTAGAGTAATTTGCAATTGTTAAGTATCTTTGTCAGTGACTAATAAAATAAACCCAACATACAGGAAAGAGATCATTGATCTCCCTCGCCTTGAGTTCTCGAGGATACAGCTGCAAGCACTACTGTCCAATCATTTCTACCTTCAACACCCACACATGCATCTTTGGTACAAAAGCATTCGAGCTGGCACACATGTCTGCTGTGAATGGAAACCCTGCTGCTAGGCTTCCTGCTGCCACGGAGATGAATAGAGAAAGAACAATTAGCCAAGGCTTCAGTCTAATTTAGATTTATTTTTCTTTCTGGAGGAGAGACTGAGAGATGGTACATCATAAAACAAAAACATTAACTCTAAAGGCTACTCAGAGGAACACAATACTGAAATACCATGTGTAATCTATATTATAAGGACTTCTGATACTAAATGCTATCGTTTGTGCCTAGTGACCCCAATTACACGAAATGCTGTACTTGGATATGCCAGGAGACTACAGAACATCAAGGCAAGGACTATCCAGGTCAAAGCAGACAAGAGGTGAGCAAAGAGAACACCTCCATCCATTTTCCAAAAACCCACAGTAACTGACAGCTCCAGTAACTTGTCCAGTGTTTCAGCGGAAGACTGAGCCTGAAGTGGGCTTCAGTTTCAGTTACTAACCACAAAGGCCATTCACAGCAGCAGAGCTTTTATCCTAAGGCACGTAAATACCAAACCCCTTATCAGGGCCTGAAGAATCAGGACAGATGGAGGACAACACCCTCTTGTGCAGACTAGAGGACCAATCCTTGCCACAAAACATTCTAATCTGATGCAGCAGAGAGCAAGAGCCCAGCCCAGCTCCCCAACAGATAATCAGGGCGCGCTCTCCGAGAATACAGTTGCACAGGCTCAGGAGAGTGTTGAAGTCGGCTGTTTCCCAATCTGTGGCTCTGACCACTAAGGTTTTACGCAACACCTCCTCCTCTCCTTTCCGCATTACCTTCTGAACATCTTTCAAAAAAGAGAGAGAGGGAGAGAAAGCAATAAGCGACGTACAGAAAGGCTTACTAGGACCACTAAACACAGAACTACAGCTGCAGGTATCAGTGCTATCAAAGCACGTTGCAGCACAGCTTCAGGACAGTGCTCTTACCCAGGTTTCCATCACAGCCTAAGAAGGGGGCAGCTCCCCACCTCTCCCCAGCCACCTGATGACCCATCTTCCCCCTGCCAGCAGAGGTGCTTGCCCTTCTCTACAGACACTGCCCTGGAGGAAAAATAAATAAATTTTACAAAGGACTGGCAAAGCACACAGCTACAAGAACTCCTCTTGGCCTAATGAAAGTGACAGGGGTGGAAACGCCTCCTTCAGCCACAGCATCGTCTCAGTTCACCCGCGCTCGGATGCAGTTTCACAAAGAGGGGATGAGCAAGAGCTTAGCACACTCCTCAGAGACCACCTGCTGACTTTGGCCACCCCCTGACTTGTGAAGCCTCACGTGGGGTTTTGCAGATCCCATCCTGATGTGTACATGTGTCTCTTCATACTGAGTGAAGAGAATTTGGACATTTAGCTTTGCAAATGCTGGAGCTGAGGACCTGAGGTTGTAAGGGTGCTGCAATGCTTCATCATGCAACACCAGCCAAATCCTTTGGGAATGCCAGAGCTCAGAAAAAGAATAATTTTGCTGGTGGGTGTTCTTTCTAATTAACTAGGGGGGAAGCATCTGAAACACAAACACTTCTTGGGGAAAAAAAAGAGGTCAAGCTTCTTTTTTCTTTTTTTAAATTTGAAAAGCAAATTACGAGCAATAAAAATGAAGCATTACAGAAAGAACGTGTGACTAAGAACAAGGACAGTTTAAAATTGGAAAAATGTCAGCCAGGAATTTCAGCCTTTTAAAACAAAGCATATTAATTGGACTACTTCACAATTCTGTGGTTTTAGTTAACCTCTTTAATTTCACATCAGGCAGGCCAAGAAAGTCCCTGAAACACCAACCCAATAGACAAGACTGAAAAGATATTCAAAGCACAACAAAAAGAGGACCCCATTTCTAATGCATTAGAGAAGGTGAAAAATATGAAAGGTAAACATTGCCTAAGCAGATGCCAGCAGTGGAATGTATGAAAAGGCAGAAGCAAACAAGGGTTTTTGTCCCCTCAGTTATGCGATAATACGTCTGCATTCGCAGGCTGCCTCTCTGTAAGGAAAATAAATAATTTGAAAACGTTAACATCATCACAGGAATAACAGCTTACTGAGCACAGGACAAATTCTACCATTAGTACATGCCTCACTCACCCTGATCACAGAGAGATACCATGGGACCATCTGAAAGGAGTTCCGCTGGGCAGAAGTGCTTGAAATGAGTGCAGTTATATTAAATGTAAGAGGAAAGAAGAAAGGTACGTGACAAACTGATTCAAGACTCCAGGAAGCAAGCCACACAAATGACTGTTGAGTTGTGCAATGACTCAGCAGGAAAAAAAAAAAAAGAAAGAAAAAAAAAAAAAAGAAAAAAAAATAGCAGCAGATAGGAGAGTCTTCTCCATACGAAATGACAGCTACCATCAAAAAATAAGTAAAATAAATAATTCAAAATAATAAGAGTTCCCAGCTGGAATTCTGCCTAGTCCCATAAGCTCCGCACACAAAGTTGTTTCTCCAGATCGGCCATTCTTGCTCACCCTTTGCAGCACACCTGAGCAAGCAGAGGAGCAGGAAACTGAGCTGGCTTTAACCCTTGCTTCACCCCTACCTCTGCCTAGGTAGCTGTTTCTCTACAAAGAGAGTGCTTTGAGCAACACGATGGGAAGCTAAAGCCAGGACAAGAAGTCAGATAAGCCCTTAGAAAGAAAATGTCAGCCCGGGGAATCCAGCACAAACTCAGAAAGAAGCAGGAGCGTGGTAAAGCAGGAAAGTCACCGTCCCCCTGCCCCCCATCTCCTGTCCTGTCAAGCCATCGAACGCTGTCGAGACAGAAAGATGACATTTCTGCATCTCCTCTGTTGTTCTCCTGAGCAACTAGCGTGACATTTCAGCTCCCATTTTACTTGCATAACTTCACAGGACGGCTCTCCCATGTCTGTTGAGGCTCAACAGCTCTCCCTGAAATGGCAAGGTTAAATGTAATCTGTTAAACATAGATACCGTAGTCCAACCAGATGGATGAGGCAAGTCAAGCTGTGCAGATTTCACTGCTCAGTTTGAACACATTCTCGCACTTGTTCTCTCCTCTACAAACCTTTATGCAAATAGCTTTTCAAGAATACTTAATCCTCCACCCTCCCAAATTGCCACTGAAGCATTACTGTCCCTTCGGTCTGGAACCCAGCTGCAGGAGAAACACCAAAGCGTTCAGGCAGCTGCCTGGCTTGAACCACAAGGTAAAGTTCAGTGAAATTTAAGCAGATGCTTACGTGCTTTGCAAGGCTGGGTAGGAAAAAAAAAAGTATCAGGTAACTGTAATTCCCTTCCATCATTCTTCACTTGCAAACCAATCACTTGGAAACACCATGCCTTATCGCTTCCTTCTCTGCCTTTAAAACCACTCCTGGCGTGGCTCCACCAGTATAAATTCTATGCGGTGTCTCTGCTGCCATTTTGCTCATGCATCAGGGTAATAAAAGATGAGAGGATGTCAATGCCTTCTCTGTGCAACAGAATGTATCTGTGTAATTATGCTGGCTAAAGCGGGGAACTATAAGGTCAGAGGGGAGGGGAGAAAAGGCCAGAAAATCTGCCTAGGGCAGCTGAACAGGTAACAGTACTTCGAATGAGTCTCTAAATGCTTTCCTCTGCCACCAAACCACCCTTTATGGCTAACACAAGGCACTGTGCACCCCCACTGCAGAACAGAATCAAACCCTGCTGAACCGAGGCGAGGAAAGCTGGGGGTTACAGCTAGCACATGAAAGCAGATGCTTTCGTCCAGCTGAACGGCCAGCAATCAGACGGCAGGAGCAAGATGCACCCTGGACTGTCGTGTCAAAATAAGCTGCAGTGAAAAACAAGAAGGCATAGTGGGGAGAATCACCACATCTGCAACATGGTCCTGACACCTGAGTCAACATCCACCCCTCCCCTGCCCCTTGGGCAGAATTCTTCTAATTCAAGGGGTTGGGAGGGAAAGCTAATAAACAAGGACAATCCTGCTTACAATTACCCGCAGCCACTAAGTTCACCTTTCAATCCTGTTTTAAAAGGCCAACAGGAATAAAATAAAATTTTGCCCTGAAATAAATTTTATACTTGAACCACACAGTCCTTCACAATTAAGTCAAAATGTTCCTGTAAAATAGCTACTTCTGTTACCCTTGCTTAAAAAATGGTGTAAATAATGCACAAGAAGACTCAGCCCTGGCTGAGTCAGTAAAGTCTAGATTAAAACCCGAGAGTCCCGGCTGCCTTCTTGCCTTCCTAACAGCCTTCTCTCCATAGAACGGGACCAGGGACAACAAGCTTTTGTTGACAACCTGCTTACACACGAGCAGCACCAACACACAGAAACACAACATTTCTCCACACCAGTCACTCCCCACACAGTGGGCAAAGAAGTTACTGGGAAGAGAGAGCTGGCAGACTTCTCTCTCACAGGTGACACGGCATACAGAGCATTAATTGGGTTTTTTTCAGTATGAGTAAGGTAAAAATTCATTCCAGTTCCTATTGCATCACATCAGAAGCTGGAATATTTCACTGCAACCTTTAATTGTCCTGACTCATGCTGTCAGTAATAAAATGTCCTCCTGGGAAAATAAATAAATAGACAAATCAAGCCTTAACTGATTTGGTAAAGTACCTACCAGTGAAAGCACACCAACTGATCATTTTTAAGATATTAAAAAGGGTTGCAGATGCAATATGCTAACCTAGAAGGACAGGTGATGAACAGATTTATGGCTTTTTCAGTTTGACAGAAATAAAAAAAAGAAAGTGTGGATCAGCTTTTGAAAGCATTTGTCTCAGGCACCCAAGGGTAGTCTGGAAAATGAAAGCATTTCTATTATGTTGGCACTTGTGCAGAATGGCAGGATAATGAAGTGACCGGGCTATTAGCCTTCCCAAAGAAATGAGATAGTGTTGAAAGCAGCGCACATTAATTTCAGTGCCCAGGAAAATGGCAGTAAACAGTGCTCTTCAAGCTTTTTTGCTCCCCTCTCAGTAATCATGATGATTTCAGAACTGACACTTGCAAAAGAGAGTGTTTAGTGCATAATAAATAACTCAGCGAAAAGAGAAGTCTGTGAGAGAACAGGTTAAGAAACACAGAAGGTAAGAATACAGCGAACAAAGGAACAGAGTTGTAAGATTTAATGCAACTTCCAGGGAACAGAGCAGCCTGACAGCACTTCCAAAAGCCTCCTGTTGAGGACTGGGCTTACAGAGCAGCCAAACAGCTAACAAAACATCACGGGAAGCCAGCTGCCCGCTCCCCGCTCCTCATATCACCTCCTCACTACCGTAACGCTCGGAAAAGAAAGCTCCTCTTGTCATGGGAAACCCAGTGCAACAAAACCACGACTACAACCATCACTAAATCTCCCCACCAAGGAGGAAAAACGCTCCAAGAGGGAGAGGGGGAAAGATGAGGAGTCTGAAATAGGACGGCCTGACCTGAACTGCAAGTGCACTGGAATTCGGCTTCCAAGCCACAGGTTTGAGCACAGTGTGGGTATGGGTTTCCTAATGCCACTTCTTGTGCTTTAGAAATCTTTCTGTCTGATACAGAGGCTGAATCTCTCTCGTTTCATGAGAAGGTTCATTTCGGAGCCAGGCTCCTCTCCCTACCCTCCCACAGACAGAGGCTGGTGGCTTCCCAAAGGGTCATGACTTGGTTATCTGCATCTCCCTCTCCGCCCTGGTTTCATCCCCTCGTGCGCCTGATGCTCACGGGCAGTTCAGAGAGTGAGACACTATCCCATGTGACAGCCCCAGCCAGAGCTCCTTCCCTCCTCTGCTGGTATTGCCTTCCCACAGACAAACGAGCTCACGGAAATGCTTGTTGCAAACTTTGATCGGAAGTGGGGTTTTTTTTTAAATATTGTTTCCTCATTTGGAGAAACATTTGTGGTATCTACACAAGTTGTTCTCTATGTCAAACAGTGCATAAAAGAAGAATCAGCTGCTCTGTTCTTATTAATCAGGTAATTAGCCAAAGATATTTTACACTTAATAGAAGACTTAGCAATATGTTTCACAATAAAACTCTTGGTACTCTTTTCCATGAGTTTTCTAAGATCCTCGTAGGTAACTATAAAAGTCTTTAAAGCAAAATTTGAATGATCTCTGAAGTACATCAGCATCCTCTTCTAGTTTGCTATGCCTTATTTTTCATGTAGAAATGAACAGGCAACACCATCCAGACCTGATGCTTCCATTTAAGTTTTGGAAAACCTACAGAAGGGAGCACGGTTAGTAAAAAATTACAACCTTTTCCGTTCCTGGATGGAGATGGACGTCATCTTGAGTTCCCATTATATAGTTCAGGCTTTCAACAGGCTCTTGCTTTACTGTAAATGGAAAGATAATTAACTATGTTCTCTAAAAAGGACATCCTTTTGTTTTCCCAGCACGTGCAAACAGATCTAATACACTGTTAGAATAGAAAAAGATCTCCTACCACACAAAATGTGTTTGCACTCGAAACTTTCTGCCAGGCCACACTAACACCACGACAACATTGCCTACTTTTTCAGTTACTGTAAACAGCTAGCACCAATCCTTTACACACAAAGCAATGCAGCCAGAAATGGAGACAGAACACACTGCACCAACTCCTTTCTCACATTTGATGTGTTACTCTCCACCAGCACACTGCCACACGCTTCCTATTGCACAGATAGCTGGTCAGGTTCAATTAATTTCTTTTAGCACACTCAGGATGCCTATGCAGTAATAAGAGGTAGTGAAAAGCATCGTTTTTATTAAGTTTTGAGGTTCACAATAGTAGCAAATTCCTTGATTTGCATGTTTTTCCTTCCTGTTCTGTTTGTAGATTGTGTCAGAAAATGTCAAACCTTAATGGGAACTGTTTCTCTGATTTAGCTAACTTAAAGGGAGCTGGGAAAGGGGAATGTCTGTGCCAGGATTGGAAAAGCATGTTTGAGAGACAAGGCATGCGATCAGCAGACTTATGAGTAGCATAATTAACGGAATCAGCAAAAGCAGGTACAATTGACCTAGTCAGCTTACACCTGCACATATCCTAACGCACTATATATTAAACTCATTCGCTCCTGGCATCCTTTGAATTCCTAATAACTATTTTTCCAAAGATAGTTTCATCTCATGAATGAAATATACACGTAAAGGTAAAGTCATTACGAAGAGCGGGTACATAACAAGTAATAAAAAGCACTTGCAGTTTCTATTTCAATATTTCCCCTCTTTAAACAGCACTGAAGATGATGAAAGTTATTTCCAAAACCTGTATTTCTCGTTTGCTACCCGTGCTGCACACGACTGTACTCCTTACTGATCAGCATTCCCACAACCTGATGGGCGATAACAAAACACCTTTAAAACCCCAAACACAGTTCTCAGAGCACTCCACCGCCAGGAACTCTCAACGCTCAGGCTCCCCGCGCACGACTTCGGAGCCAAAGGGAGCGGAGCACCAGCCGAGAGCGGCTCAGCCGTCCGCCAAGGGCAGTGACGTGAACTCGCCGTCGTGCTGATGGCTGATGCGGTGCACGGCACTCCCTGCTCACCCGCTGCCCAGGAGCTCTCAATGCGGTGACCCTGCCAGCACCTTTTTCCTCTCCTCCCCCTAGTGCAGTGAGCCATGTGAGAAGCACAGGATGATTGCAACCTCTCGCCTTTCATTAACACGACAGGGTCCAAATAAATTCTATTCTCCAGAAAGTCATGTCTGGTACATTAATCTGGGGCCCCCTGACTACACTGCAGCTCTGAGTCAGTATTATTTAGCAACTACCCTGTTTTCTTCAACATTTGGACTTCTGTTAGAAAAACACATACTGGAACACCACGCATCTTGCCATTTTACTGCACACTATTGTCTGGTACAGGTCCCAGTGTTTTCAAACGGGCAGGCCCAGACAACAGCACCTATGAGTATGAAACGTGTGTTCTCTCTTTTAGGCCAAACAAACAACCACCAGGTTTTTTCTAGCAGGTAACACTAGAGTAACTTGCCAGAGATGTATTGTCCACAAAACTCCAGCAACACCACATTATACATTTTATCTATAACTGCGCAGGTACTTTTTTCCAGTAAGTACCAGTCTGAAATTCTCTCCTGTAAGTCTTTCGATTTCTGTGCATCTAGACTCCCCAGTAATACTTTTCCCTTAGTGGGCACCTAGAAAACTTCATGTATGCACAAGAAGAAACACCCCAAAAAATTACCTTCTGTTCTTCTACGAGCCACTGGGGATTTGTCAAAAATTTTCCCTACGCAGAGGCCCATTTTGATTTAAAAAGAGGCCAAGTACTAATTAAAAAGCCTGTGTGGGCATTAGCTGGTGTTTAGCAGCATTTTCACATCTCCATGGGTATTTGTTACCAACGCCATATCCTATGTCGATATATTGTTAGCTGTAATCAGATAGGAAATCTCATTTGCAAAGTCTGCTGCATCAGCGAGATCAACACCTTGTCTTCCCCTTGCTGCCATGGAGCTGGAGTTCACAAAATGAATAACATACTCTGAGGTCAAAGCAATGTTTCATGGAACCAACACGATATACAAAAATAATTAAAATATATATATATGAGTTGCTGCCATTTCCCTGCAGGAGACAAAGAACAACTCCACAAGGCAGACAGCATTACCCGAGTGCCTCTTCCAGTACTGAAATTCTGCCGTTAACCAGTGAGAAAGGAAGATGAAGTTAGCTGCTTACCTTCTGCGCTTATTTAGAAAGCCCCACGCAGAGCAGAAGCTGCCACAGTACAACACAATTCTATGGGAAGCTGTACTTAAGATTCAGAAGGAGCAAAAAGTGTGTGCATATTTATACATGCACAAAAAATGATCTTTCCTGCTGTTTTTCGAGGAGCTGAGGAGAAATGGGGAAATATTTTTGTTGTCAGACCAACTACTAGGACTTATATGACCTGCATAAATGTCGTTGGCATTGGACGTGACCTTGAATTGTAAGGACTCACAATACAACATGCAAGACTCAGCATCAGAATTTCTTGTCTTTTCACTGCAAGTCTCTCAGCATTTTGTATTTTCAAAGCTCCAGTCACAGAGTCAAACAGTGAAGAAAAAGTCTCAGTTTTCACTATAATTATTAAATCATCTTGCAGAGGAAAGGTGAACAACATGACCCAACTGCACTTAAAAACTCACACTGGAGGGCAATTTAAAAAAAGAATAATAATCAAAGCGCACCTTAAAACGCATAATTTTGACAAGTCAATCCTGTGATTTTCCAGAAACTGGACTGCAGCTTTTTAAAAGCTTGAGAGGTCAGTCATACCACCAGTAGATCGACAGTTCTTTAAAATGAGTGACTCAGTCTCTGGAGCGACTGCATACACGCAGCCTAATTTAGGTAGGGATCCCATAAGAAAACAAGGAATGGCAAAACCCATCACCTTCAGCCTAAAGTAGCACGGGATAAGAGATTTTCATATAACGGACTGGATGAAGGGCTGGAAGATAGTCTAGAATCAAAAAGATGGTGAAAGCCTTTTTGGAACCCTGGTAATTTTATTCTGTTCTCTCTAAATGCAGTGTTGCACTCGCTCTGTTCCAGCCAAGGACTAGGAGTCGGCACCGGACCACACAGTGCTCCTCGCTTCTCTCACTCATAAAAGGGAAGGGCGTCGCATACAAGATGCTCCTGTGCCCTGGCCAGCCTCAAGCACAGGCAAAAGATGAGGTAACATCAACAGGCAGAGAAAAAGTGGAAACCCTCTACGTGGGACAAGAGCGAGCTGTTTTAACCAAACAAATTTCAAATTCAACCGCAAACTTATAAAACGGCAGTCTACTGCATTAGGACACCAAGCAATGCAACAAACAAACGTAAAAAAGATATCCATGGTATTTCTGCTAATGAACTTATTTTCCATTCTCTTAAGAGAGAAAACAGGAAAGAAAAGATATAACATACGCAAGTACATATTACCTTTTTCACTCTACTGTTGTGTCGACGCATGATTTTAACAACAAAAAGGCAGACACGTGCTCCTAACACAGCTGCGTGACAGTTTTAAGCCAGGCCTTCTCTTCCGCACAACTTCATCTCATTCCTCAATCTAACGTTTGCTCATAAAGAGCGAGTCAAAGCCGCCAGTAAAGCAATTGTGAAGGACAAAAATTAGAAAATATGTAATTATTTACCACAAAATACTACAGATACTTATTCCGTTCTCACTTAATCTGTGATGGATGCCTAGCTGCACTATTTACCAGGAGAACAAATGTATTAACCCCACTGTACACAGATCCAAGGACTGAACACAGAAGGAAACACATAATCAAAAATAAACTGAAATATTCTGTTGTTAATTTCTGCCATGATAATTTACAAGGTACGAAAACAGTCAAAAAAACCTCAGAAAAATAGTTTACCGAATCAGCTTTAACTTTTATCCTTTTAGTAATGTTTTTCAGAAATTTAACATCGCAGTTACATGTGTCAGCACCCAAATATATAAAGTATTTTTAATATCTTCGCTACTGGTCAAAGGAGCAGAAAGTACTGAAAAAGCCTAGGAGGTTTCTGTCCCATGAACTAGCGTCATGTCCTTACGCCACTGTTCTCAATGACACTGAAATTTACATTTATATACCATTTTTCAGCAACATCCCTCGTGTCACTAAACCTATCTCCGCAGAATTTCGGGGAAATAATCGCATAGCAAAATCAGTAAGTGGTATCAAATTCTCCTGAAGGATCGTACTCCAGCCGGTGCGAGGCACTTGGGAGAGCTGCAGATTGCTGATGGAGCACAGACTCCAACAGGAGTAGAGCCACCCATAATCTGTGGAACCACGAGCTGTCTACACGAATACCTGCCTTTTTTTTTGGCCCTAGACTAACCCATCGTAGCTTTTTGAACCCACACAAATTCCACCCTCAAAGTGGCAAGTTTCAAAGACTTGCCTACAGAGACATAACAGAGCTTCCCCCCACCCCTGCAAGCCAAGTCTTGGCTCATACTTTTCTGTCTGCAAACAAATCGATCCGGATTCTTCAACATTCTGGACTTTGACAGGACTCCACGTTAGGTGCCAGATTTCAGGAGCAGCTGCATTCCAGCTGGCATCGCTACACATGCTCTTCCCCGCACAGCGAGCAGCCGAGCAGGTTCAAGCCATTCCAGCCCTCCTCTTTCTGGTGGCTTTCCTGGCTGTTTTCCGTGTAAATGCGGTCAAGTATACATTCCATCGTGCAACTGACTGAACGCTGACTCATCTGAAAACAATTTACAGGATTTATCGTTATCTTTGCTCTGACATTTCCTCACCAAAAAAGAAATCAGGAAAATCATAATCAAGAAACTGAACTGAATATCCCTTGAAGGGAAATCTTTATCTTCATAGAGTCTTGTGGCCAAGATGTTCATGTTTTCCCTTGCCACATCAGAGCAGTATTTATGACCTGGAACTAGTTCTCAGGGGGCTGAGGTTCTCGCCTGAAATTCATAAGCTGCACAGCAAAGACCACTGCGCACCCAACGGCTCTGCAGATCCCACAAATCCTACAGCTCTCGTTAGAAAGACAGTAGTAAGAGCAGCAAAGCACCTTCCATTTGCCAGCCCCAGGTGGAAAAAAGAACGAAGCAACGAACAAACGTAGCTTCAGCTTTCATGGGTGAATTTTGAGACTTGAAAGTATCTAGAATTTATATTTTAAATGAGCAAAGAGATAATCCTGAGCTTAAAAAGCAATAACAGGGAGTGGAAAAGGTCAGCATAAACAGGCCCAATACAGACAACAGCGTTGTATTGAGGGTCTGTCTGCATCTGGAATTATTTGTGAGCAGCTGTTCCTGAGAAGTTCCATGTGTGAGCAAGCCCTTGAAAGTAAGAATGTATTCAAAACCAGAGACGTTTGCTGGAGAAACAGTTTTTGTGTGATTTGGCTGTCTCCAATGTTTGTTAATGTACATTGAAGCGTGGAGAAATGAGGTATTATTCCTATGAGTAAGCCAAAAAGTAACATCTCCACCAAGCTAACTACTTCTGCTCAAGAATTGGAAAGAAGCCATTTCGGTCAAACAGAGAGACAACAGGGAAACTGGGGGAAACGAACTAAAAAATCAGACATGCACCTTAAGCAGAAGGGGCTGTAACCTATGGTGGTGCACAGAGATCTAACATGGAGACTGGTGGAGATTTCCACAAAAAAATGTATTGCAACTGTTAACACCTCAACGGTACTAAAGGCACTGGCAGTGGGTAAACAAAGCACAGGAAGACAGCACTGCTTCAAAATTGATACTGACTTGTGGGTTTTGTGCTGTTTTTTAAATGAAGCTAGGCACAGTCGTCCCTCATTTTGGTTTTGTTTTTAACAAAAAGCTTCTAATTTTGCACTCCTAATCAATCAATGATGGATGCTTTTATAAGCAGGCGAAAACAGAAATCAGATGTCAGTCTGTATTCCCAGATCAGACTGTGGGCTGTGGCACCTGAAAACAACAATCCTATGCCTATTAGCCTGAAGCAGGCAAGGAAAGCAAAGACCAGGAGGTAAGCAGCAAGCGCTTCAGGACAACGCTACGCATACACCCATACCCTAACCGGGAGAAAAAGGGAAGAAATTGGTATGTCTAACATGGCTTTTTCCCCACAAGAACTCCACTTCTGATGCTGAGAGCTGTCACAGCAGTTTTTCCAGTAGCATAATTATCTCCCTGTGAAACTTGCTTCCCTTTTCAGAGTATCACGGGGGGAAGGAGGAGGGTGTTTGCCTTTTCTTTCCAATAATGAACCCCCTGTCTGGCAGCCTCAGCATCTCTTCTCTGCTTCTTAAAATCATGCTGGCTCCAAGGCTACAGATTGAAGCTTAGCTACTCCATCATCCCAGCAACCAAATCTACATCATCTTATGTAAAGAACAACTCTGCGCTTTGCCAGCGCAGTCCCCACACAAGAGCAACAGAGCTCTGACACTTTCACAGCTTCCCATGAGGATTTAAGTATCAGATACGGAAGCGATCAGAGGCTTGTTAATCTCATTATGTTGCTCCTGCGAAAAGCTATGAGCAACCCTGGCAGTATTAAACAAATTAGTTTGTAGACAAAAAAAGTCAACACAGCTTTTGGTTAACCTTCTGGGCATGAAGTAAATGGCTCTCTGCAGCCACAAATACTAGGATTTAAGAACCACCGCCTTCTGAAATTGATATCTTATACTGGCCTTGCTTCCCTCAATCATTAATAGAGAACGGAGATTTTCAGCCTGTGAAAATCTAAGTGTTTTCATGTGTGCCCATAAACAGCTCCCTCGGTAGCATAAGAAGCTGGGAAAGTCCCCTTTTAAAAGGGAAGCTGTCAACACCGTGCATCAGATGAAACTGTGCAAAACTAAGACATCACTGTCATTTCCTCTTCTTGCTCTATTTTTCTCAACCCAGGCCCTGTATCTGTCTAGGAAAGTACTCCATGTAGCCCGCTTTTCTTTCGGTGTACCATATGAGATCAATTGAATTTCAGAAAATTCTTCCAATCTGCTCCTACACTTTGCATGTTCCCCTAGACTAACGTTACCAAGAGCTGGTTTCGAAGTAGGTTTTGCGTATGCAGAAGCATGTTAAAGGTAGTCTTCAAGAGCAGGATTTTCAAAGGAGAACGTCTAAGTTTCAAACACACGAACAAATGTGTTAGGCCACATGCCCGAGGCTGCAACTCACTCTTGTTACACTTGAAAGAAGGGGCTCAACATGTGCCTGAGGCCGTATAAAGTTCTCGCCTTACTGTTCTATCACTAATGGAAAACATGAAAATATTGTGTCAAGGCCCCTCTTCCCACCACTCCAAATTATGAGAATTGCTCAGAAACCATGGAAAAAAATTTAATAAGCAGCTTAGCACTTTTTATTTACCTTCTGACTCTTGATTTCACAGTATATATTAATATGGTTCTCTAAATTTTTCTCCCAGCACATCTTTATTTAAAAAACAAATAGATTTTCACATGGTCACTGTAGGCATATGCACACAAAACAGATACTTTATGTAAATAATTTTTAAAAAAGCATGGCATGCACTGGTCCAGCACACTTACACTCCAAAAACAGAAGTCAGCACAGTGACACTGAACAAGCTGCAAAGAGATACAACATATGTTTACAAATTACATTTATCTAATACAGTAAAGTAAAGCTATTTCATTTAAGCATCAGTAAGAGAAAACATACAGAGAACGACATATTCCAAAGGCTTGGAAACTTTGTGTTTGTGTTTCAGAAGTTTGTGTAACATCTTGTTACATCGCACTTTTAAAAAGGACAAAACCTTCCGAAATACACAAATGAAGAAATCTGGCCAGAAACTGAAGTGTGTCTGCATGGTTAAAACAATCCTTAAGGGCTGACATCTCATCTGCTACATTCCAATCCTGAGCAAGGTTTGGAGCACTAACTCATAAACCCTGAGGAAAAAATGTTGAGAAATCCTTGACTATTCAATAGCACTGCAAATAGGAAAATTGCTGTATAATACATAATGACAAGGAGAAAACACACATTGCTGGAGTTCATTAGTGTGTCTCATTTGGTTTACAACAGCGAGCTGCACCCAGAGACTCCGATCAAGTGGAGAGTCATAACACAACTGTCCCCTCTTAGAGCGGTTAAATCCCATCAGGGCTACACACTGCTTCAAATTCATTTGCCAAGAGAAAGCAAACCATTACCACCGCCTGTGTATCAGCTCAAGGTCCAACAAAGCCGTCATCCTATTTCAGCAAAAGCAATAGGATGCTTGTGATCACCCAGCTAAAACTGCCCCCAGCTTGAACTGTCTGAATTAAAAAACAAACGGCTGTGTTAAACTCTTGGCATGCTAATGTAACAAGGGCTTTCCAGGCTTTAATGTTATAAGTGTCAGGTTAAAAGCCCTTCCCCAAGTCTGATTAACCAGAGATTTCAGACCTCCAAGAGGCTTCAGAATTAACCTAGAGTAAATGTAAATATGTAACCCAACAAGCAGTAATGCACTGTCATCTTCTGGATGCTTCAAAAGTTCATTCCAGCCATGGGACTTACTGAAAGGGAATGCAAGGCTGGACAACCTTTCATAAATTCAAGTGGGGGCCATGACGTAACGTAACACGGATGATCCAACACTTACACACTGTTCCCGGCCCAGGAAGATGAGCGGAGGTCACGCTTGGCTCTGCCGAATGTTGTGCTCCCAATTACGACTACCACCTCGTAAATGAGGCTGGTCTTTGCCACCACAAAGCATCTCGGACCAGACACTGGTTGCCTTCAGCTTTGAAAACTGTAACAGATCTTTTAGTAAGTATTGTGCTTTTACTGCTCTTTTACACAAAGAAGGAGGAGACTCTGATTAGATCATGGGTTGCGTAAGAAAAGGCAGCTGACAGAAAAGCAGGTATTACGTCACCTCCAAAGCGTCTCCAGAGGTGCTGGGATAACAGATTTCACCTTCAGAGTTGCAGAAGGAATGAACACAAGATGTGAGAAAAGCTGGAATATAAACAGCGCTCCAAAGCAAAAGGTACCCAGTTCAAATTCCTCCCGCTTTTCCTCCCATCATCCCCACTCTAAGCCACACTCCGGTCCCTACCAACAGGCCAGAACAAAGCAGCTGGCACGAGTGTGAAATGCACAGAAGTGTGGGAGGTTTATGTTTAATTTCCTTTCTGGATATACGCTTCAAACATTTGCAAGTTCTTGTCCAGAAACAGTACACAGAAAGCTCCTTCAATGAATAAACAAATAAGAACAACAAACAGGTAGGTAATAACAGTATACTGACATGCTAAGGAACTGAGGTGATGCCTGCTCTAGTTCTCAGCCCTTGCCACCACATCCTGTTACTATTTCCAACACGCAGTAAATTCAAAGGAATACACAAAAGGTGTACATCTGCCTCTTTTTCTTTTTGCATGAATACACATTGAAATCTACCCTGTTCTGACTCAGCAGCTAAAGAGCTGCCTGCTTTGGTTGTTATACTCATGACTGGAAAGCTCAGATCCCATCCCAGTTCTTCTGCTTTCTGTCCATGACATCCACCACTTCAAAGTCACCTTATTTCTCCCTTCCATCATCTATTCTGTGGTGGTTTTTCTTTTCTCTAGGCTGATAACTGAACCGAAGCTAGGAAGAACATTCGTTTTTATGACACAGGACCACCAGTGAAAAACAGGGGATTTACTTCACTGACCACTGTTGGGAGCAGAATATCGAAACGTTACATTCTGGTCCCTGAAATCAGGGCCTGAAGTTTTCAGCGTCAAACATCAAGAAGAAACATGGTTCAAAAAGATTAAACTGACATGCTTGGTAAAGAGGGATTAAATTATTTTTTGTATTCTTGATATAAATATCAAAGATGTCACACGGTGTATTTGATGTGCTGGTTGCTGCAAAGAGAACTGGGGTTGCAAAGGATGTGCTCAGTAATGCTCTGATAAAACTGCCCCCTCCTTCCCTAAGACAACGACGCAGGGAGTTTTTTTTCCACAAAAAGCATCCTGGGGGGCTGCAGAGCACACATTCCTGGCTGCTAGAGCATGGGAAAGCTGTGCAAGGGGAGCTCGAGGGGGCACAGAGGTCAGGAGCAAAGGCAGTTTAGCAGTCCCTGGGCAGCTCTAGCAGAGGTAACCTGACATGCCAAGTCACCCAGAACCGGTTATGCACAACATAAATCACCGAAGACTGGCCTAGGAGAAGATGCTATCTATCCACAGTCACACGCACCGCTCTGCTCCCGGTGCTACGATCCGGGCGTCCCTCGGAATGATCGCTCTTTCACGAGCTCGGAGTTGCTCTTTTCTGCCCCCCTTCACCTCCAGCCAAAAAGCTACTGCTGCAGGTAGGGCAAGGATTCTGCAAGCCTTTAGATGTACCACTCAACTTTTTTTGTCCTGAAGAAAATGTGCAGAGTTCATTCTGCCTAGATTTACCTTTACATCAATAAACAGAAAACTCCCCATACTCTAAGTATCAGTCAGAATCACCGGACTGAGAGTATAAAGGTAAAAATATTTCTATAATCCTATTAAATGCAAGTCTTGCTTCTAAGAAACCAGACAAATATTTGCCTCTATGCTGAAAAGCAGGGCACTGAGGGAAGATGGGTAAGAGGTCTCCCCTTCGGAGAGTCAACCGTAATAAGCAAACACAAAGTTCTGTCACGCTCTGGACTATCTGCACAAGTGGCAAAAAAAGGGGACTGTCACTCCAGAACTAAAACGCATTTAAGCTGCAGACTTCCCTGAAATACAAGGCCCATTTGGAAGAGAACTGCATAGGTTGTATCAAATCATGGCTAAACTTTGTCTTTCTTTAGCCACAGACCTGGTACTGCACACGCTGACATTGCCAGCTACTTACCGATGCCAGAGCTTTCATTCGGAGTGGGCGCCACAGATTCCCAGGGGATTCACATCAAACAAAAATCCTACGGTGTTCCCATCTACAAAATCCTCTATGGCACGCGTGCATCTGGATACATGGATACTAATACATAGTGTACTGTGCTTTTTGTGTCACAAAGGACATTGGGGAGCGCACGAGGGCACCAGCATTAGTACACTGTACATGTTTAATTTTTAAATACAGTTTTGTTTGTACGGGGAACCACAGTTACCCAACTCGCTTTCTCACAGTACCTGAGTCACTGGATACTACAAACAGTAAGATACCCAGTAGCAGCTTTCCTAAAGCAAAATACTTCAAGGAAGTAAACACAGACAATTTCAGAGGAATTTTGCAGTGCTGGTAGGAGCTACTCTCCGGTTTCTGGCAGTGTAAGCTGAAGCGGGTGGAGTTAGCATAAATTATCAAGACTTTGTTGCTAACATATTATACAGTGAAATAAGAACCCGTGTCTCCAGCTTCCGGCAGCTATGTTCATAAATAACTTCTAGTTTGGTAGAAACAGCCCTGATCTGTAAACCAGGTAGGTGGTAACGGCATGCCCAAGATGGCAAGTTTTAAATTATACCCATTCCCCAACTCCCTCCTTTTTTTTTCCACCAGTAAATATTTATGCACAGTCAGCCCTGAAGTAGAAGATCCCTACTGAACTACAACAGCTACAGGCTTATTCCGTATCACCCACAGTGCAAATCCAAGCCCAGGGTTAAGGAGATGATTCGCCATAAAGATAATCAGCACTGTCTCATTCCACAAGAATTTTAACTACACGATAACCTGGCCCTCCAGAACTATTGCTCCTAAACCCATACCATATCAACAGCACTTTGTTATCCATTAGAAAGGAAAAAAAAAAATACGCTCAGCACAGAACCCTTGTGACTACTGCTGTTTTCACACAGCCAAAGTACAGAGTATGTGCTCTACTCCGCTACGGACAGGAGATACTACATTTTTGATTTAAAAAATGCAAGCTTCAGTCACGATAATAAGCACATTCCATACACTTCACACTAAAACGCCTCAAGGACCGCTGTCACATGAAGAACGGGATGCAAATTTACACTTTGTCTGCTTTCTACATGTTAGTGTAACCTACATCTGATTGAAGGAGGTAATTAACCTTTCTCCATTCATATACTCAACCACTTAAAAGACAGTCATATACATGCGCTTAAAAATACACTAAAAATGAAAATGAAGTCGCATTTGCTAAGTGAAAATGACACGCTTGCCTTCTTAAATCGTGCTCTACATTTTTATGAGGACATTGCTGGCTGTGACCAATTGTAAAACAATTCCGTTCCTCGGAGATCCGGTATCGTTCTAACGCTCCGTTTGTGAGAAAAGGGAGTTAAAAGCAAAGGGGAAGCAAGCCCCTCCGAGGAGCCTCCATCCGCGGGTGACGCACGGGCAGCACTGACCTTTCCGCCTCCGCGGGACCGCTGGCCGCTCCCGCCGCTCCCCCGCCGGCGCGGGCAGCCCCGCCGCCCCGCTCCGCGCCGCCCGCTCTGCGGGAGCGGCTGGCCGGAGCCCGCGGCGGGGAGCGGGGAGGCGGCCAGCACAGAGGGCTGGGGTTGGTCCCTCCCCACCCCGCAACACACCCGCACCCAGCCTCCCATGCAACGGTGCGGGACACGAACGCCAGCTGCTTTCTGTCCAATGTCGGCTGTGCCGCGACCGGCTGAAACGCGGGATTTAACACACACACACACACCCCCCCCCAAAAAGGCACGTATAAATGAAAAGCACGAAACCGCTTGCCATTCCGAGCTCCCGTTCTGCCTTCCCTCGCTAGCACTGATTCATGCTTTCCCGAGGCTGTTGCAGGCATTTCAGCTGTAACCCTTTCCGAGCTGGAGCAGGCGAGGGAGGAAAGGGATTGTCCTGTCCCTCCGACCCACACAGGGATGTCCTTACCTGCTCTGGGTGGTTTTACCCCTAAACAAAGCTTCAGCAACTCTGGTGCAAGTGACCAGTAAGGGCTGTAAGAGCAGGAATCCATTCCCAGTTCTGCCAGCTGTATAACCTTGGACATATCACGTTATCTGCTGTTCTGCTTCCTCCTTTTTGAAGCCAGGGTAATATTTACTGGCTTCCCAGAGGAGACTTGTAAAGCTTAACGTATTTCTGTGTTTACGCAGCCAGTTTTAGAAGTAGCTGTGCAAAACTGATACTACATTTCCTAGTTTGTACACTAAACAATAAATAGGAAGGAAGTATTCTTACCCAACTTCCAAATCCCATTAGAAGACCGAAATCTTCCATCAGCCCACCACTGCAGCAGTCGGGATGATGAGAGGCGGCGAGGGCTAGCAAATAAAGAGGAACGCTCGGACGATGGATGACTGCCTTTCAGTCCTGGCTGTGCCATAAGCTTGCTGCGTGACCTTGATCAAGTCATTTTATTCTTTCTGTATTGGTACAAAACATAGAGCCATTCTCCCTTCTGTAAAATGGCCCCAGTTTTTTGTATTATTATGACTGCTACTATTTGCTGAAGCTCTAGCTCAAACATACAAACCATGATTTGTAACTAACAATATTAGATACTGTCCGGACACAGCCCACGGAAACTCAACATATCATCTAAGGGTACCTGATTTTGCACAGTTTATGCCAACTCAGCAGGATTGCTGAGAGTGTTCTTGGTTATGAGCTGTAATGCAGATACCAGGTGTATGAAATACCATATTAAAATGTACTAAACAAAAACCACCTTTTTTGTTTAAAATTCAACAGAAGAGGCTACAGAATCCCAAATTATACAAAACAATCAGTGCGACTCTGTTAGTTTTTTTAGTTTCATAAAACTTTGGATCAATGTTTTTTGCTAAATGCTGTATAACTGAGTGACACTATCCTTGTTAATTAGACCTAATGCATAAGGGCACAGCCTTGCCAATCCTGAGATCAGCAGCTACAGGAGAAGGGGAAGATGCAAGCTTGGCAAAGCCTGAGCAAAGTCAAACAGGTTATACCCGTTCTGTGCCTAGAAAGCCTAATGATTGTTTCTAAATCCCTTTCTCCCAATGCTAATTTGTCTTTGTTTCACCAAAACAGACATGCACAAATGGGACAAGCCAAAGATAGAAGAACTGCATAGGAAACAACATGCTCATTTAGGAAAAAACTATTCTGACTTTGCATCAGTAGCTGCTGGGCTTCAGGAACTACCACAACACTCTTCCTCCCCCCTCCACCACCCTCATCTGCAGGCCTCTGGCAGACCAAACTACGCAGGATGGATTCGTCTCGGGGACTACATCCCTCAGCTTGCGGTTCTGAACTCTTGACTCGCGCAGCTACGTTAATTCGACTAGAGTGAAACTTCATGACAGGAGAAAACGGAAGCACTCTGCAAAAGTGCAGGGGTTTGCACAGGCGATGAGGACAGAAATCCGCAGTAGTCCAGACCCAAAAGCACTGACATTAATGAGAACACAAGGTGAGAAAACCTGGGGAAATCCACCACCCAGCTGTCCCACAATAAAATACTCTGCTGCACCTTAAGGTAACCACAGACAGAGGATGACCCACTAAAGAGTGAAGCTAAAACCCACCTCCGTAGCCACCGACAGCCAATCCAAGCTGTACGAAACAGTAACAAAGTAAAAACAAAGCTGCCATTTTACAAAGTGATAAAGCAGCAAATCTCAACAGATACTGTCCACACCGCATCTGTTGTAGCTTAAGGTCTACTACGGTACTTAACAGCCGAGTAGAAGTGGCTGTAGGGGCAAAATAGAAGCAACTCTATTTACTGCACAGCTCCAAAAGAGACTCTTGCCAACTAACTGGAACCACTCACTATTACATAGGAGATACACTTACCACTGCACAGAAGTGGAGCGTATCCCCTGCCGACAGCATCCGGGAGTCTGGGGCACAGCTGAAGCAGAGGAAGTTCTGTCTGAACACGAGGAAGAACTTCTTCCCTCTGAGGCTGATGGAGCCCTGGCCCAGGCTGCCCAGGGAGGCTGTGGAGTCTCCTTCTCTGGAGATATTCCAGACCTGCCTAGACAAGGCCCTGTGCAGCCTGCTGCGGGTGACCCAGCTCTGGCAGGGGGTTGGACGGGGTGACCCACAGAGGGCCCTGCCAACCCCAACCATGCTGGGATTCTGTGGATTATACCCACTGTTGCTCTTCATGCTTCCACCACACGGTCGCTGCCAGCCATGCTAAGAGATACCATCCTCAGCTCCTGTGTCTCCATCCCATGCCAGCTGTTGTCTTGCACTTTGCCTGTAAATTCACCAAGGCCACAGACACTTTCTTGCTTTTTATTTGTACGTTTTTCAGTACAGCATAGCCTTTATTCAAGACAAGGGCTCTGGATTCTGTACTTCAACACTAAGAAGTATTTTGTTTCACAGCTAGGAAGGATTCACTAGTTATGTGCACAGCAGTGTTTCTTAACAAGTGTCACATTTTAAAAAGGCGTTTAGGACATCTCTTCTATGACCAGGCTCAAAACTGTCCTACAGTTTGATGTAAACTAACACAGCTTTACTGCACATAAGCTTGATTATTTCTGCTGGAAACAAGTTTTGACACTAATGGATCATTTTTCTAAGGTCGGCAAGATCTGGTCTCCAGTCAGCTATATTTTATCCTTATTTAGGGCTTAAATCATCGTAATAATAGCAAAACAAAATTAAAATTTTGACCCAAATTGTGGTGTTTCTTTTTTTAATTAAGAGAACCGAGCAGAATGATATCATTAACTGCAAGCTCCAATTTGCTGCTAAATTAGCAGTGGACTTGGAAACATTTTATCTCTTAATCCTTGGGGTAGCAGAGGGTAGTGCGGAATCAAATTTAAGAACAAGACTCCAATCCAGAAAGCTTCTGTATGCCACAGTTGCACTCACGACCAACCTACTACCTTCCAGGCTGATAGCTCACAAGAAGGCTAATTAGATTTACATAACGATTCAGCTTTCTACTACCTCAATAAACTTTGGGAAACTGCACCAAGAACTCCTCTTTCAGCCAATTGTCTCCTAACAGAAACTTCTGTCAACCACGCAAAGATTATCCAATTTGAATGTTGCCTGTCTCCTCCGCCAATAAATTCATTCCTCCTTTGATAGTTTCCCAGAGCTAAAACACCGTTCCATTTAAAAAGATAAAAATGCCAAGCAAGAGTGGATTTTAATTTTAACCTCCTTCTTTGCTTAGAGAACCTAAAGCAATCAAAGAGCAAGGATGCTGCACGACAGCTTCCTCCCTTGCTCATAATTTTTCGTTACATGAAAAATGGATTGCAATTAATAATGTATGCATGACAAGATAATGTAGGACTGCTTTTGATTCCAAAAGCAAATGAATTTAAATGGGAAAACATTTTAATGTTGACATATATGTATTTTCAAATAAATATCTTGAAGCAACACCATTCTCACACCGTATATTACAAGCACAATTCTAGCTAAGGCATTGCTCAACACGCACTGAAGCAAGTCCAGGAAACACCAAGACCAGCCGGACAGCTGGAACCAAGAAACTAAAACATTTAAAAGAAAATCTTGCTGCTAGCCCGAGATGAGAACTATTTCATTGTTAATTGATGGCATAGGTCACAAACTGCTCTCTACTGAAGCATGTGACAGGACATTTGCCTCCTCTGAGCCACGGAGCACAGTTGTTCATAGCCTGGTCAGTCTCATGTTATATAAAAAATGCTTTTTTTTGTACCAGAAGGACTCGGTGAATCACAACACAAGAAAGCAAGCCAGACTGCAATTTCTGACTGGCAAAACATATGTAAAAGGCTTTCAACCCCTCACCACATCAGAGTCTCCTTTGGTATGGTTAAAGTTAAATGAACTTCTAAAGGGCTGGTTTAAGCCCATGAAGGCACGATAAATGCTGAGCAGGCTGCAGCAGACACCTTCCAATCCCTGTCCAAAAGGGAGTCTGCATTCCTGTGCCTTCTCCCGTACGAGAACTATGCTCAAGGCTCTACTTAAAATATAAAGCTATTGCCACTACCGCACACCTCCACAATTAATCATCTTCCCAGGCCATCTATACAGCTATGTATTATTACACCCCCATGACAGTTATTGCCGTGCTGAATTCCTTGGTATAGGCCTTGTTCTTTTGATGACCAGCTAGTCTACTGCACAGATACTACTGATTTCCCTACAAACAAACTGCAGACTATGTGTACGTACTACCAGGGGAACAAGAAGAGGAAAAACAATTTAAGACCTCAGTGAAAAAACCAGCCTGCAAATACCCCAGATCAGGACTGCAAGATGAAGAGATGCAGAGAACAACCTCCTCTCACACTGGGTACATAACACAGAACATCCTCAACTCCCAACCAAGCCTTTTTTTTATAGGTATCAAATACAATTTTTGTTACAGGCTACGAAAGGAACGTTCCTCTAGCAATAGCTGTGTTGATATGCCATGCAAGCGCACAGAATGGAGAGTGTCCTACCAACTCCCATAAACCCAAGTCCAGGCTGAGCTATGGGTCACAGCACAGGTGCTGTGCCTGTGTAACTACCAGCAGGATCTGCACAGCTCAACAAGTTTTACAACACTTCTGCAGTAAAGACTAACACATCCATAAGCAAACCCACACCGAAAATTTTTAAACTCTTTCTTATCTGAATTTTCTACTATAAAACCTCCAAGTGTAAAACTACAATAGGATGCCTATACTTCAGCTCGACTAGAAGCAACACGTGAAGAGAAAGCCAAGGAGCAGATGTGTAGCTCTAAAGCCTGCATGGAACACGTGGCATGTGTTTATAAATCACCAACCATCATCTTCACTGGTGAAATCCCTGCCAGCAGTAGAAGAAACAGGTACTCCCTGCAACTTAGTGAAACCTTATTCCAAAGCAAAGAGGAACCAGCCTCGTGAAGTAGACGCTAGATGACTAATTTCAGAATTCCCACACTGCTTTTTCTTCCTCCGTCAAACAGCCTGAGCAAGCTGCCGCTCAGTACAAGTTCACGCTTGTACAGATGCTTTGCAATGCTGCGTCCAAGGTGTGTCTGTGCAATCCACCTGCTCCTATTCAGCAGTCACCACCTCAGCCACCTGCCCTCTTAGGGAATGAGGAATACGGCAGGGGAGGGAGCACGGACTTGACGTACTTGGAACATATTCCCCTCATGTCTTGGACATGGAAAGAGAGAACTCTGCATTACAAAAGAAAAGCAAGCTTTGTTAAATATTCACAACTTCAGAAGTTAGCTATGTAGAAATAAATCATCAGCTTCACAGCTGCTTAAGAGTAGTTCACGCCTAGGACTTGTTTTCACTCCATTTTTGGGTCAGGAATTGAAAACCTCTTTCTCCCAAGCCTAGAGAAAATGCAACATAAGGCACTAGGGCAAGAAAAAGGCCGGAGGGATGAGGAACAGAGACATGGGGGAGGAAAGCAAGCACAGTAATTGCCACATAAAAGTTCTGGGTTTCTCCAGACCTGGAGAAAACAGAAGCAGGCTCAGGAGCACAGAGAAGCAGAGGCAGGCTCAGGGAAGAGAGAAGGTGGCCAGGCACTGGACACTACTGGAAAGAACTCTGCCACCTTTAAAACTTGTGGGGAAGAGAGCAACACTGGCTTTTCATGAAAGCTTGAAGGTGCAACTGGACTGCCTAGCCTGTGAAGGAGGGGCCTTCTGCAGTGGAAGTTGGCCAGCTCTGGAATCAAAGTGTTTGAGTAACAGGGGAACAGATCAAATGGCAACTGGGATGGGCATATTTCACTGCAAGCAGGTCAAAGTCCTCAAAAATAACAGCTTCTTAGCCCTTGAAGGGCAGCACCTAAGGGAGCAACTTTTTCTCCAACGCAACAAGGAGACAGAAGGAACATCCTGAAAGTGATTTGAGCATCTATGTATCTACAACCAGCTGAAAAATGCGTATCAACTGTTAGCACCGTTGGTAGTCGAGGCTATCAGACCAGTTCACCTAAAGGCTGCATAAAGATACTTAATGGGACCACACAGTCTGTCCCCTGCAGCAGGGGTGATCTAACTTCGTGCTTGCACACCAGCAAGCTTCCCACCTTGGAGAGGTGGGAATTCCATTAAGCACCTATCTTGTAGCTGTCACACACCCAGCTTCTAAATACACAATCGTACAAGCGACTCCAGTTTTCTTTTCTCCCCCAGGCATAAAGCTAGCAATATGCTGCTCTGTTTCTTATATTAGCCAACCATGATTTGACTCACAGGAATACACTGTAATAATTCCGGTAATAATTCTGCCTCTGTCTCACCTCAGTACCCTCTTGGATGAAAGCTTTCAATTAAAATCTCCCCCAAGACAGCTGCAAGGAGAGAGAGGAGACTTCTTGTCTTCTTTATCACTGCCTGTTCTTATCACAGCCATAATTCTCCTTTCAGTCTGCCTGACCCTCTGCGAGACAGGCCTACAGTTCTGCCCGTTCAGACACTAAAGCTTGCTGATGCTGCGGTTCATGCATCCCCATCTCTATGTTCTCTCAGTTCTACTCTTTCCAATCCTGTGAGGACAATTACACCTTTGTTTTCCACACTCAACATCCCAGTACTTCATCCAAGCACCCTGCTCAGTAAAGGATATTGCTGATGTCCTCACTGTGAAAAGCAGGGAACTGGAAGAGAGAAAAGATAATTACTCAAAAATTACCAAAGGTGTCTCTATGATCTCTCAGAGCCTGGATTATGTGTCATGCCAGGTTCTTCCCACCTGACCAGAACACAACACATGCTACTTCTTTAGATATTAGTAATTAAGGACTGATAGTGAAGTCAGGCCACAACATCTCAGGTGATGGGTCTTAATGAAGCATCACTGACTGAAGCTGGATTCTGCATGGACACTACTGCAGCACAAAAGTATCTTTAAATGACTCTTCATGACCTCTCCCTTGGTCTCACACTGTAAAAAGACATTTTTAGAATCATTCCTCCTCCACTAGAGTTAAAAGGCCGTCTCAAGCCACATCAAACGAGCCAAACCATGAAGCTCACCTAACTTCCACTTTACCCTGCTAGCTTTTCACTGCTTTACCAGGTTCTTACTCAACTGCATTCCTTTTTAAGTTATCATCCTTTCTATTTTCCTGCTCTCCACCTTATTACCCCCTGCTTTCCTACTTGCATCTTTCACTGTCCTGCTGTTTTATTCATCTTCTATTTCCTTCTCCTAAAATATCATTCCCTCCACAACCCCTTATCCATATTCATCTTTCCGTTCTTTCATTCCTTCGTTATCATAAAATGTCCCGTTTCCCCTTTCCCAGATGTTGCTTTGTAAGAAACTCTTAGCCTGATACAATCAAAAAATAATCAGTCTCCTTTTCAAGTGAGTCTTGCAGTCATTAAACTTATTGATAGGGGTTGGAGAAAGTTGAGGAGTGCTGTTTGGTTTTAGTTTTTAGCACCATCCTTCTGCTGTCCCTAAATCGACATTTGATGCCAAGAGCTTTTATGGACAAATGAACTGCTAACAAAATCCTTCCGAAGTTAAATCAAGTATCCAGTGGTCTTAACACAAGCCTTTCTTCCTTGATACCAACACCTCACCAAGAATCCTTGAAAGTACAGGACCTGATCTCCCACCAGGGTGGCTGCTTACAAGGAACTCGCTCCACCACCAGTAAACTTTTATCACTAAGAATGCTGCAAATTCACTTTTGCACCTGTGCAACAGCCACTGTTAACAAGACACAGCAAATGTCATGTGTTAGATCACGTAACAGGGAAGGAGTTTAGTGAGGTAATTTATCCAGACATGGGACACATCATTATGCTCTAGATAATTCCCACCCCCCTCTGATAAAAACAGCCATGCTAAGCATTCCTTCCCCAGCCACAACACAGGCCACAGTCTCTCCCCTGCTCTGCGGCGAGTTTGGAAGCTTAGGAGGTGAATGAGATCCAGTTACATCAACTGGGACTGCTGAACGACAGACAAAGCAAGGTGCTGTCACAGTGTAAGAAACCAGGCTGGCTGCAGGCGGAACAGGAGGAAGGAGACAGCTGAAAGTCTCACACAAGCGCCAGATGGTTCTGCAGCGGCGGTGCAGGATCGGGAAAGGAACCACTTCATCAATGTTAGCGTTAAATCTGTATTTAAAGTTTGTGGATTAACCAGCATCAAGCAGGCAATCTCAACTGGGCACTCACCTTTATACAAGGCTTTTTCCAACTGCTTAAAGATAACAGGGCTTTTGGCAGGTAAAAAAGTGAAAGCAGTGAAGGAGCTATGCTAGAAGCTCAAGAATGACTTGGAACAGCAGGGAGCCTGCTGCTGTCTCAGATGTTGCTACCATAGCCTTGTAAAGGGCTGGAGTTGCAAAGAAAAGTCAAGCAGCTAAGAAAAACGGTGGGAAAACACAGCAGTATGGAAAGGAGCGTTCACAGTCTTCTGGAAGAGGCTGCGCTCTGCTCCCAGCAATGGCAGGATTCAGTCACTTGCAAATGTAACTAGGTGGAACATTCCAAATAAATTCGATGCGGTACCAGCTGTGATAGTAAGGCTGGATAAACAAAGGCTGAGGCCACACTCCAGCCTGTGCTTTGCAGAAGGTGCCTGCTCAACAGAAAGGACACAAATAAACACAACAACAAAGAAACAGAATACGCACAAACTTTCAAAACAAGGCCAAAACTTCTCATTGTATAAGACAAGTTGTCTTATCTTCACCTGCAGGGAGATTATTTGATCAGTCCCAGTTCTGTATCTGCAACTTCTACATTCCCAGATTATAAACACATGAATATGCTGGTTTGTGAGGCTTAAAGTAATATTCATGGCAGCCGTCATACGATATCTTTCATTAACTATATTGACTCTACACCTAGAAAGAAAACAGCACTGAGATCCTAGTGACAGAAACTTTTTGCTGTTATGGGGGTTTATTTGTTTTCGAAACATCAGACACATGGATAACACATGGAAACATATCTTGCACACCTTACCTAATACAAATGTTGCAAAGCAAGAAATGCTACTCCTACTCCTATCCCCAAGGAAAGCCACTGTGCCTCTCAGCTTCAGACAGTCTTCCGACGTTTTGAAGGTAAGAATTAGTGCTCACTACCGTTGACAGAAGAGCACACAAACAAAACACGGTGTGCATTTTTATTATATAATCTTTTCATGAAAAATCACTGGTTTTGTTAAAAATTGGACATAAATGTTTTCTGTCTAATAATATATTCTGTATTTTCTCAAAGTACCGCTTCTGGAATTTTTTTTAAACAGCACTGAAAGCTTTTAACACAGAACAGTTCAATGAGAATAAAATGGCTATTACACGAAGGAGAGATTACACTTTTTTCTTTTTTTCTCAAACAAAGAAAAAGATGAAAGACAAATCTAATTTTCTCTCATTACAATCCATTGATGTACACATTTTTGTTAATTGCTTTCCTTATGGGTATAATCTAAATGTTTAAAAGCCTAATAAACCTATGAAGCACCACAAGAAAATAAAAGATGATTGAGAAAGAGCTTGGGGAATCTTTTAGCCAGTTTTGCAAGGAGAACAACATCCAAGAAGCCTGGATGCATGTTACAGCAAGAAAATGTAAAAGTGCTATGGTTGGGGGGAAAAGACACACAGAAAAGGATATTACCACCCTGCTTTCCAGGCCTGACATCCAGAACACCTAATGCACGGGGGTACTGGCTTGGTGGGAAAGGGAGTATGAGAAGCTGCTAAACACATGTGCTAGAAGAATGAGCTGTAAGATGTACCGAAAGCTTCCCTGAAAAAAAAGTGTCTTGGAAGTACTTCAGCAGCAGTAATTTATCCCAGAGAGTTACGAGAGCACGGCCACTGACGTTTTGCACTTCAAGACTTCAACGCCCCTGGCCACCCGGCCTCTGAACCACCATCCCTGAAAACACAATAGCAAAGATTTAAACAGATGAACTGGAAATTGCCCCCAGTAGGCTATGAACTTGCTTCCTCATTAAGTTTCAATGATGTAATGAGCACAGAAGATGTAAAACCAGCAGTTAGGAAGCGAACAGACCCAGTCTCTCCCATCTCCACAAGGTGCCATTTATAAACATCCACAAACCCACAGGTCACTAAAACTCAATACAAACTGGAAAATAGATTTAAAGTATTCACACAGCAATTGGAACAAAATGGGGACTTCATGTGCTTTTTGTCTTCACGCTCAAACTCCTGCAGCAGGGCGGGTTTTTTTACTTTTAAGTACAGCCTTTTGTAGTACGTATTCACACAGTGTAGTAGCTAATTACCTGGTTATGGGTAAAACCAGTACTTTACACACATGCAATGCTTAATACTCTTTGTAACATATACTGGACTTACTTCATTCAGCAAAATGTGGGATGTTTACAACTATTACCACTCCTTTCCGGCTCAGATGCTTATTATCGCAGATTTAACAGGTAACTGCTTAAACCAGCAGAGTTAGGTTCAACAACCTGAAGTTCACAAGGGATTTTTCCAGGCCCTCATGCAGTTACAAGAGGAAGAATGCATAAGGATGCTCCACTGTTGCCTACTATCCTGTTGCCTGCCTTGCTCCAGCTTAAAAGTGGTCTTGCACAGCTTTTTAGAAAACTAATCTCATTCACTGAAATTATGTTAACAGAGCTTGAAAGGATGTTGCGGGGGGGGGGGGGGGGGGGGGGGGGGAAGACAACTACAAGTTCAGCTAAAAGAGCAAAAGAAGACAATGCTGTTCTTTATATCCTTTGTGACAACCTACCTATGAGAAAACAACTTTCTCCCTTAAAGCCAACTCACTGGTTAGGCTGACCTCTCTTTTGGTTCACAAACTTGCCTTCATTATTTTGTAAAGTAACTGCTGTTGGCATAAATCAAATCCTTCACAAATTAAAGAGAAGGAATGCAGCATAACCTGCTGAATACAACATTTTCCTGAAAAGCACTCTACCTGTGCAACCTTGGCTCAAGGCTCACGCCCTAGTTTTTTGGGGTGACACGTAGGATTTCTTAGACATTCATTACAAGTTATTTTAAACAGAGCTCCAGTCTTCCAGCATCTACCCCACGGACATGAGTGCTCAGCAGCTACAAGACTTCAGGTGTGCTACAACTGTAAAATATTTTCGTAAATCAGAACAGATTACAGGAGAAGATTCAAGTGCTTGAGTTCTTACTAGCATTACAGACCACTTAAAAAGAAAAACAAACAAAACCACTTTTTTCATTCAATGAAAGTTAGTTCCAGTAGAGTCCAGGAGTCCCAGCATAGATCAAACGCCTTGGTGCCAGCAGAAACATTCACAAAACAGAAGAGTTTGCACAGAACAGCTGGAGGAGAAACAAAGGGATGGGGCATCAAGTGACTTGGCTGAGCACACACAGGGAATTACTGTGGGATTACACTCCAGGTCCCCGAAGTCCCACTTCTGCTTCCTCACCTCTCACATTCCCTGCTGGTGTCACCAAAACAGATTTCTCTTTCTCTCTCAATAAAGCAGGAAGAAGAAAAATCACTGTGTGGTGCCAGAAAGGAAGGAAGGCTTTGCCATCTCCTGCATGTTTTGTTAAGCCAAAATAAGCCCTTTAAGCTCACCTCTGAACGCTGATTAAACCAAACAAGTAGCAAGTAAGTTTTCTCCTAGACTAGGAAAGGACATGAGTGTCTAACTCAAACCAAATATAACATAACTTTAAATAGTCTAGCAGAACAGCACATTACGAATCATCAGAGAAACATGCAGTCTTCTGCAGTAAACCACAGGGTAGTGAAAGAGCAGACCTCCAACAGCAGATACTTGTATTGATATCAACCACAGCTGGATGAAACACACTCTGCTTGCCTCTAATTCCATTTTAAAAGGGGATAATCATGCAAGGCTTAGATGTTAAATCAACTACACCACTCTTTCAGTGCCGCACTAAGGACTGAGAACTTGCTTGGGAAATGATGCAGCTGTGCTACAAAATAGCTCTGGGAGGGGAGGAAGAACAGGAGCCCCCACTGCAGGGCTCCCATGCCAAACAGCAGCACTGCCCTGCGAGGAGAACGCGGTTTCCCACAGTGCCTGCACAGGGTCACCGTACGGCGGGTTAAGGCCATGACCGTGCCAACCCAGACGCGTTCCCAGGGGAATGCAAAGGGCACCAATAATTTGGAGTCACTTTGTGTGCCTATTTGTCCAATCACCCAGGTGAACCTGCAGACACACCACCTCTCATCTCTTTAGAGGAGGAACAGGCTGTCACTTTTTAAGTCTCAACAATCCACATGTGGCTTTTAAGATGTCTCGGGACTCACGATTTCTGTAAGAGGAATAGAAGGGGGGTGGAAATCACTATGTTCAAGTCAAACCTATAAAAAGAAACACAAGTGCCAGACTCCTGGGTGACAACTGCCATGCAGTAGGAGGTGAATCATGACCTGGCATCGGCAGGCTGTAATTTGGTGCAAAGAAGCTATCATAATCGACAGTTACAGGTGAGTATTTTTATAAAAAGAGTGTACATTTGCCACAATAAGGATTTGGAGATTGTTCTTTGAATATAAATAAAACTACCAGATGAAAAATGTCATGTTCCCCCCCTTCAAAAATAAATTTATCTTAAAACCTAACCATGCAGATTGACATTTACTGTATGAAATTGAAAGACCGGGCAACAAAAACTCAGAGTGGGAATCACAGGCTCCTTTTGTGTTGGTTGTAGGACAAATTGAAGAAACAAAGTTGGAGCACCAAGTGCAATCATTTGACAATACTACTACTGAACTGGCTAGAAGCTCCTACTGTGCAAAGCTCTGTACCAACACAAAGACAGCCTCTGATTCAAAAAACGGCATACCAGAAGCAATCACTGGCACCAACACCCCATAAGCAAGAGGTGACCACTCCATCAGGGAAGCATTACCAAACTTGTTTATAAATATCTTCGAAACATGTACTGCACTATTATGCAACTGCTAAATATGTTCATATTTCTGAAAGCTAATACTGTGAAGAACTCCTAAGGGATGAATCTCTGGGAAGCACCGGATAGATTTCAAGCACACAAGTTTATTATTTGGATGTTTCTGACAACTTCATGCTTTAAGGGCTGTGATAGTAAACCAGAGCTGGTGCCAAAGCTGGTGCCTCTGCAAAGGGTCTCCAATTTGAAACAGCAATAATATAATTTTCTGTGCATCCTATATTTTATTATCCAGAAGAGAGTAATTTTACAAGAGGGATTTAAAATTTTTTTTTGTTTTACAATAAACTTGCTAGAAATCAAGATACTGCAAAATAGGAAAATTTAAGCTCTACTAATGCAGTGCACCACAATCATGCAAATAAGTAGCTTTCAGCCTTCTAATGCTCACTACAAACCCTCCAGATGATAAGCTTTTGTTTACGGATTTGCTTTAAATATATAACCTAGACTTACCTATGAGAAGGCCTGATATTTGCAAATTAAATCAAGACCATCCCCATAATTTTAAATCACTAAAGAAAAGCTTGCAGACATGTCTTAGCAGATCAAATAGAACTCCTGGCTGATTTAATGCAAATTTGTTAGTGCCAAACACCCAGCATTTCAGAACTAGTAAACTGTGTCTCCAATTATCACCTGTACAGTTCAAGGGACTGCATTTAAATAAAGATTACGAAAATGAAATGGATTTCAAATGCCTTTTTGCTACAAAAAATGACTGTTATTGAGTGTGACAGTTGCTCAGGGAAAGTGCTTCTAAAAATATTAATAGTTTTACTACAAGTGGTTTTAAAAGATTTAAAGGATGTTATTGCCAAGTTTTTTTCTTGTTGCCCCTTCTCTCCTGTAACAAGGTAACCAACAACACTTAGAAAAAAGGAAAACACCAAACACTGAGAAACAAGGATTTTAGTAAGAATGGTTGGGTGTTTGAGCACAGCAGCTGTGTCCTCAGCTGCTGGACCTCCCATCATCGCCTCACAGGCACACAGACCAGAACACAGCACACCACAGTATGCCTTCTTGAGAAACCCTGTTTGGACAGGTCTGCTGACAGGCTCTGCAGAACAACAGGCTACGTAACTCTGCAGGTACCAGGAGAGGCAGGCACTGGGGGAAAAAAAGAAACACACCCCAAAATAAAGAAAAAACACCCACACACACAACAAACAAAAAGCACACCACCAAAAACACACCAACAAACCACCAGACAAACAAAACACCCAAACACACACAACAACAACAAAACCCCACCACCTACAGTGGAAGTTACAGACATAAGACGACGACTTGCCTCTGAATGAGGAGCAGACTCTTCAGAAAGAAAAGTTTGGGCATGCTGGAACACCATAATTTATGGAAAAATGCAACTGGGCAAGTTCACTTCTTGCAAAACCCACACAATTTTATGAACCAGTACATCCAAATGCCTTCTCCTTCCTCGTCTCTTCTCTGGTAAGCTGCTTCTCCCAGAGTATACACTGACCAACGTATCGACCCTTTGTTACAGCTGCCTTTCAAACGGTGCCTCTCAATTTAATGGAACGGTAAACCTGGTGATACTTTCATGCTTCACTCGCCCTCTCTTCATAAAGAAATCTAACTGAATAAAGCCTTAATGTCAGAATCTGTAGCAATCAGGCCAGTAGGAATGATTTCAGCATCCCTGAGTGACCAGGCCTCTGCTTCTCTATAGCGTGGCAACACAGCACAACAGCTAATATTACCATGTTAATTCTAAACAAATGACATGCTAGCGAACTGAAACACCACGTAGTAACAGAACTTGTATTTCAAGCTCAGAATACAGTTTTGAAAAGGTGAGATAGATTAAGAGAGATCTATTGGGCAAACCAGGGACAAAAAATAATGTTTCCAAATCTTTAGGCTGAAGTTTGATAGACGAAAGGCTGGACATGAGCCGACAGTGTGCGCTGGCAGCCCAGAGGGCCAACCGTGTCCTGGGCTGCGTCAAGAGAAGCGTGGCCAGCAGGTCAAGAGAGGTGATTCTGCCCCTCTACTCTGCTCTGGTGAGACCTCACCTGGAGTCCTGCGTTCAGCTCTGGAGCCCTCAGCACAAGAAGGACATGGAACTGCTGGAGCGGGTCCAAAGGAGGGCTACAAAAATGATCTGAGGGCTGGAGCACCTCTCCTATGAGGACAGGCTGAGAGAGTTGGGCTTGTTCAGCCTGGAGAAGAGAAGGCTGCGGGGAGACCTGATTGCAGCCTTTCAGTACTTAAAGGGAGCCGATAGGAAAGATGGGGACAATCTGTTTAGTAGAGACAACAGTGATAGGACGAGGGGTAATGGTTTTAAACTAAAACAGGGTAGGTTTAGGCTGGATATAAGGAAGAAATTCTTTACAATGAGGGTGGTGAAACACTGGAACAGGTTGCCCAGAGAGGTAGTGGAGGCCCCATCCCTGGAAACATTCAAGACCAGGTTGGACAGGGCTCTGAGCAACCTGATCTAGTTAGTGGTGTCCCTGCTCGCTGCGGGGGGGTTGGACAAGATGACCTCTAGGGGTCCCTTTCGACCCAAAACTTTCCATGATTCTAAGTTTCAAACAAGTAACTGTTCTGTTCCTCAGGGATCTCAATCCCAATGCCCAATTACCAAACGATTTCCCAACATACTGCTTCCAAAGCAGAAAAAGCACTGAAATATGTATTGCAAAGAAGGGCAGATAAAAATCACTTGGCATAATTTGACTATCAAAGACAGGAGGAAGAAAAGCGAAGAAAAATGACTACATATATTCCTCATCTAAGTTCCTACACACCAAACCAACCTGATAGATTCAATGCTTTCAGTAATAAAACCTGTCATAACAGCATCAACTCCAAGAACGCTCCCAGGGCAACAACCATAACGTTTGACACCAGAGACTGAAGGATAGCTCTTTTACTTCAAAGCCACTACAAGACTTGTCTTCAAGTTTTGGCTTCAGCACAGCAGATGAACTACACGCCTGCTAGAACAATGCACCAAAGCACATTTCAGAGCACAAAGCAAGCACCGCATTCTTGGAGCTGGCAAGAAAACCTTTTTCACTCTCGTTGTGCCAGGCAGTGCTTCTCTTCACGAAGATGATGCATAAAGAAATGCACAAAATGCTATACGCACAAGCTAAAACGATGCATCAGCCTTGTTGGTTTCATTCATGTTACAGACCCCATGCTACCAGGACAGGATATTTTTCTTTTCTCTTCACTAAAGCTTTTAAAGCAGGCCAATGCAAATGTTACCCTTGATGTGACAGGATTTCTGTGCATAGAACACAGAATAGTCACCGATTCACCCAGATTTGTTCGCATATTAAAACCTGTAAGGATTTTCTGCCAAGTGACTCAGTACTTCATTTGGCCCTTTAAGGTGGGCTATATATGAGAATACTGCAAGACTCCATAACAACCTGGAAAATTTTTTTCTATCACATTTCTGGTCATAACCAACTAGATTGACTTCTTGCACTGCTCTTCCAGAAGTTATTGCTACTATAGAAACTTAGCCTCTTTGGTTTTCATGCCAAACTTACTCATGTCAACAACAAAAGCAAAACTCCTATTTACTCATGGAAGGGTTCAACTTCTTGTGACTTCATCTATTCAAGAAAAATATATGACACATAAGAGGTTCGGAATTTTTTTCTGTTTTGTGGTGGGTTTTTTTGTTTTGTTTTTTGTTTGTTTTTTTTTTTAAAGAATCCTATTGAATTTTTAAGCCAGCAATGATGTCCTCAAAAATTTCTCCCAAGTCACAAAACATGAAAGGAAGAACCTATAAAAAAATCATAAAAATTCCAAATTAGTTTCTGTAAAATTCCACATATTTTATCATTGTTGAGTATCATAACACTCCTACAGAAAAGCAGAAAACAGAGGAAAAAGGAAGGGGGAGAGGAACATTTGCTTCAAAAAAAAAAAAAAATCTTCAAGATCATGCCAAATGGAGAAAACATTGCTCTTCTCCCGATACTTCTTTCCAGAAAGGCTGATGAAATTAAGTACTATATACAACCCATGCATTCACTTCAAATGGCTTTTTAACATATGCCAACCAAAAAAGAAAAATGCAATAATGTTATACATGAAAAAACCCCATTGCATATTACTAAGAGACTGTAATTTCATTTTCATACTTGCCTAGGAGTCACGAGTTCTGCATTATGTGGCATCTGAGTATACAGACTTATTATTTCAGTATTTTGCAGAGTCTCAGTAGCATATGTTCCCCAACTTTCTTCTTTGCACATAGCTCTTCAAACTTGCAGCTAATCAAAAGAAATTTCTGGGATCTTACCTTCCATTTTTAGTGCTGGTCTACTTAAAAAAACCAAAGGGAACACAGCGATAGTAAGACATGCTTCTCTTTTGGAAAATAAGCAAAAGGAAACAATACCTCTGTTCCTCCCTTGATCAGATTATTGAGGCACCCAGGTTCAGAGAGTCTCAAGTACTGTTAACAATTCACCCAGCCCAGTGTAACATGTGGAAGGAAAGTAGCTGGGGAAAACAGGCAGCCGACAGCTAGAATAGGTTTGATGTAACATCAAACCACACGCACAGCCACGGCCCTCTGGGGCAGGGGTGGTGGGACACCTTTCTTTTGACTAAACTCCTGGACTCCTTCTGCCCAATTCAGTTTCATTGGATTCAGTTAAATTCCTTATCTGTGACTTCCTGAACAAGCACTTGTCTGTCAGATTCCCACGCTTCATTCATTAAGCCCACCAACTGCAATTTGCAAAGGCAAGAGCAGGATCATCACACCAATCAATTTTTCCACTGATCAAGGGTAAATGGCTGGTAACAAAACCTTGACGGATCACATGGAGGCAGCTGACTTTGAGCAAGTAAAGCCTTTGAGAAAAGGAACTGTATATGTATCATCAGTACACGCTAAGTATTTCTGCAAAACTTACCCTAGGAAATAAGCTAAGAACTAACTCTGGCCTAGATTTCCACTGTCCCCAATCTTCCTTGCTGTTTCCATCAGAACTAGTTTTCTTTACGCCAGTGTACGTCCAAGATGACTGAAATAACAGCTGAGTGACAAATTAATAGGGAACACAAAAAACTTAAGCATTACATCAAGAACTACGCCGATTCCATCATCGTGGGATTCTACCATACCATAACAGACTCGACTACACTATGTTAGTAACTATGCATACAAAGCAGCCCACATCCTAATTTGGGGGCAAACTTGATTTCACAGCTAGGGGCTTCCTCTGTTTTAGCATAGTCCAAACTGAGGCCTCAGGAAAGCTGATTTGCTGAGCTCTTCCCAGTATCCTAAATTTCAGTGCAAGAGGAGAGGCTGTCTCTTCTCAAACAACCCCTAACTGAACTGGCACCAAACACTTCCAGGTGCCTGTTTGGCAGACAGTATTCCCAACCAAGTCAAGCATTGTCATCATGTTGTACCTATACTGCAAATCAGTGGAAAAGGGAGAAAATAAAAATGTGGACTCTCAGATTTATCATGAGTGAAGGAACAGGTGACAAATGAGGTTCCAACCCCCGCATCAGTTCTGACGAGAAAACGACATGCTTTCCCTCACAGCACAGGAAAGCACATGTGCAGCACCCACATCTGTACTGCAGCTGTCTCCAGCCCTTCTGCTTTCTGCAGAAGCTTCAGTAGTCTAACAAATGCATTGATTACAATTTAAAATGAACCTGCACTGGAAGGAGGGAGAGGGGGAAGGAAAAAATGATGTGGCAGGTACCCTTGGCAGCAGTCTAAAGGACAGGCATTTACAATTATGGGATTGTTTTAACCAGGCAGCTTTCCTTCCTCTGAAGCATTTTTGTCCTCTGCACACTGCAGCTTATCCGATGTGCTCAGCAGTTCTATTTACACAGATGCGACTCACCTTAGAACTGCCTCAGACAATGCACCTCTTCCACTTTCTCTTAAAAAAATAAAAACAACAACAAAGGAAAAATATTGTGGAAATGAGATCTCTTTCTAAAGTTCATCCTGAAACGTCGACAAGACTGTAAAGACTATACAATATTCAAGATTCAGACTGTTCAAAACCGATGTGGGGGTCTCAGATGAGCAGAGGGGAACCGCTAGACCAGAAACTGTCATCCTCATTCCATGTGACACTGCCATATGCCTAGCACTGCAACAGCATCAGGAATAAGAAGATCCATGACCTCATCTGCATACAGAACATCATTTCAAAGGTGTCTTCAATGGTCAGACAAGTTAAACAGTTCGGTGTTTTTGTGGTTTTTTTTTACTGTAGTCCCTTAAGTGATACTGTGGTCCCTTAAGTGAATTGTTATATTGAGGACATTCCTTTAAAATAAGAAAAATATGCAAGAAAGCAGGGAAGCTTGGCAGGAAAGTTAGGTAGACATGTCCCTGGAGATCTCTCGTCTAAAGTCTGGGAAAAACAGGCTCTAATCTACTCTGGTACTCCATAGACTGCAAAAGAGAAATATTTTGCAGATGGTGTTCCTGAGGGGGTGTGGGAGGCAGAGAAAAATAACTTCTCCAGATTAAGTCTTTCTACAATGCCTAAAGGTAAAAAGGAATCTGATTTCTCTCACTTCTTCAAATTCTGCTTCTTGTTGTTTAGCTCAATCCTGGGTGCTTCCTTCTCTCAGTTCCCTAGAACCCCATCCACATGCTTCCTCTCCACTACCCCTTATTCCCTTCAGCGAGGCAAAACTGTTCCAAGGCTGCAGCCACCTGGTCACCACGGTCACCCAGTCTTCACTTCCCAACAGCTCTTTCCTCATAAGAGCTCCTCATCAACTCTGCAACAAGCAGGGGATTTTCTCTCTTTGCTCATCTGTGTAACAGGGTTGGAACAGCCAGACTCACAGCCACCGAAACGGAGTTAAAGTGATCAGGGCTTCTTGGGTACACATCCTTCCTTCCCCAGAAGACTGCATATGGGCTCAGTTTCAAGGACCTACATTGAAACTGGGAGTTGCCAAAAGTCACAACGGCTTAGGAACAATTTACTCATTCATTACTAATACCAGCAATAAGACTGATGTGATAAACAATATCACTTCCCACTAGAAAGCAGTAAGCTGTTCTTACAAAACAAAGCAGAAAACTCTCTTATCCTGTCCTCTATCATGTCCCAGCTATTTCAGTTAACTACAGATGATATATCATCTACAGCAATGTCTTTTGTTTAAAATCATAGTGTCAACTGCACGCTCATAAAAATCCTTTGTTCTCCTAAGTAAAAATGTTTTGGTTTTTTCGTTTGTTTTAAAGCTCAATACAAAAAGATCAATCTCTTCCTTTATGCAGACCTAACGCCCCAATTGGCAAAAGTTAATAGCAATAATCTCTACCCAGAAAAGGCAGAGTTGTTCCCAAATTCCTCAGCTGTAAGTAATCTTATGTGAACCACTGTGAAAGAAGTAAAACCCAGCTTGTCCTCATATGCAGACAAACTGAAGTGTCAGCATTCCTCAGTGAGCTCCAAAGTCAGAGAAAGCTGTTCAGCACATAACACGTAGGTCTACGTGCAGTTAAGTATGTGCTGAAATGCTTCTATGAAGTGAAGGGCCAAGACAAAGCTCCTAAATAGCAGCCACTTCTGCTCCCTCAGTTGTTACGTTGTGAAGTGCAGCCTTCTTGGATCGCGAGACTCCACCATCAGCCTGCCCAAGAAGAATCCAAGATGTGCTCTCCTGTTTCAGGCCTGCCAGGTACCATCGCTAAGCAGGCAGGACAGACTTACAGGAATAGGAAGGAAAGGTTCTCCACTAGCTCTTTTGTTCCCATCCTTTTCGGAAGGATGGAGTGGAATTAAAGCTCTCAAATCACCAGAGCTATTAAGAAACCAGGAGGTACTCCAGCTACCTGCAGACTCACACAGAACACAGGACCACTGCTTTGGTACAGAAACTATGCAGGATGACCTTGAATCTCCCTCTCAGGTACAAAACTCATGTAAGTATGCCTCGCCTCACACTTGCTCTGACATTTCAAATGCCATCACTAAGATGTCCTTATTGCACTTGGTTTCAATGGGCAAGTCCTATGAATGGAAACTGAATCAGGGCAGAGTCGGTTAAACAAAATTTTTGCTTTGCTGCTGCCTAATTAGACGATGCTGGCTAATCCTCTGCATTGCTTTACAGTGAAAGGAACCCAGCACGAGTGTTAAGATGGGTTTGTAAAGAGCTAAAAGCCATGAATTATTTCCTTTTACAGGGAGTATTTCTCTTGCACAAGTTGCTTCATCAAGTGTTCTTTTCTAAGGCTATATTATCCACAAAATGTCTCTCCAGCCTTCAGCGTTAGAAGTTCAAAGAACAGCATAAAAACAGAGAAGAGAAGAAAAAGCTGGACACCATCTCCTACAAAATTTTCCATACAGAAGTGACTACAATGAGAAACGATTTCCAGGACTGGCCTCTTGACCTACCATTAAGTACAGAGGGACTATAAATTTTTGCTCTCCTCTTGCAGAAACGTTGACATGTGGTTAACTGTAACTATAACATAGCCCCTTACCAAATTCACTAAGAATTGCTCATGGGTTTACAGTGAGGCATGCGCAGGCAGCCCTTGCAAAGCTCAGCCCCACGCTCGTATAGCCTTGTTGGACTGAGAGAACCTTAACAGACTTCACACTGCTAGAAATTTAAATCTAAAACATTCTAATTGCTTTCGTTTCCTCAGAGATCCTGCTAAACCACAGCTACAAAATACACAAGTTGGAAATATAAAGGCCCCAGACTAAACTATTCAAGGATGGAAAATCATTATCAATCTTTTTTGAAGCTTTAACAGAATGACATCATCAACTCTCTCATTATGTCAAGCAGTTCCTATGGCAAGGAGAATTCAACTGCTCAAGCCTTCTTTTTTTCTCCGAGCTTAGCTCGTTAAGTTACAATCAATTAAGAAACATAATGGTCCTACTGGAAAGACAAGGCAAACAACAATAGAGGACCAATCAGCAGGGGTCATTAAAGCATAAGACAACCAGCACTGTTTAGGAACAAACGCTCCATAGTCATGGTCAGTATGTAAAGCGGTCTCCATTTTCAGTGACATCAGCCAAGGGAAAACAAATGCGCTTTGTAGCTGGTGAGTTTTCACTACAATCTGAAGTAAAACGACCTCAGTGCTCCAACATTTCACCTTTCATAATGAAGATTTCCCAAAATCATATAGACAGCACTCTTAATTTAACTTACAGCCTAACCCCTTCTGTGACTTGAGATACAAATCAAAAACTGCTGCCTACCGCTAGCCATATGTGTGCAAATCTAAAGAACACCAACAACATACTTACAGTGATCATAACTGGGAGAAACTCAACCCTCTACTGGCAGGATGCTCAAGGCCGTGTGTACCATTATCAGATTCACGTCAACTGCAAGTTACACCGACTGACTGCGCCACAGGGTATCTTCTTTAGGCTTCTGTATGTGCATCCCATACTGTATTAAAAAGTACTCTTAGAAAAGGACAATTTTTGAACCACAACTTTATCCTTAAAAATAACACAACGTAAAGAGCCTTCCGCTCAACAGCACAGCTCCTGAAAGTGGTACAAGGTCAGATATGGCTCCTTACTTTAGTGACAAAACCAGGCCAACAGAACTGCCTACTTACTTCAATTACTTACCAACAGCTAATCCACCGGGAGCTATACGAGAGCTGCAGTACTCACCGAGGACAAATTTTTAAGTCTCAGGCTTACCTGAACAGGCAAATTGGCTGAGCGATTCTCTCTTACCAATGATTAAGCAGGAATTTGGGTTAGTGACCGAGGAGAAAACAGGGACAAAAGACAGTTGTGTTCACAGAGCTCCCAGGTTTGTGCAAGGAAAAATATAAAAACTCCTTCTACTTACATTGCAGATATACTTGGTCAGAAAACACAATGAATATACCCAAGTCCACACAGCTGTTTTCAAAGTGCAGCTGCTTTCAAAACAACTTCTTAGGTCTATCTGCAGGAAAGCCTCTAAATTGCATGCAGCTTTTTAGATCTCGTATTTTTATGGGCAGACAATTTTACAAGTACCTACTGCAATAATGCTCAAAAAAAAGGTAAATACGTATTCCTGCATACAATTAAAATAATAACTAGTTCCCATAAAGGACATACATGCAGGTATCTGAAACAATAGCTGATGCAGAATAGCTGACCCTGAGGAAGTATGCAGGCATTAATTAAGTCAGTACATAAATGCAGAAGATACACTGCTGGAAATAACTTTTGCTCAAGGTCACTGGTGAAGTTGTTTTAATGTAATTAATGCAATAGCATTTAGAATAATTTCAAAGAAGCTGGCATAAAGCAGTAATTCCTATAAAGCACAAAAAGAAGCCAAGGACTGTGCATCACCTACAAACAAAAAAACCCACTCCACCCCTAGCTGACATTTGCCAGGCTGGGAGAGTGTTAACCAGATTCTGCTGACTCACCAATGCAGCTCAGTCTTTATCCCCTCCAAACAGGATAGAGAAGAAATGTCCCTTGAAAGTCAGGACCCAAAACGCAACTCCAGAGGAGAAAATAAAGGAATTAAGTAATTTTAACGTTAGCTGTTTTCTAGGAGAGTAAATAGCCTGTCTTCCCCCTTGGTATTCAGGTAATGGCACACAAGAACAAAATGGAAGAACAGCAGCCACAGGAGGATGAAACACCTCAGAACGTGTCTCAGACTGAACCAAACAGATTTTATAATTTCAGTTCATCTTATTCCAAACTGTATGTGACCTATTTTAGGCCTCACTCGGAGCTGACTATAATTAACTGTAATTTGAACAGATTTCAATTTAATACATGAACTGGCTTGCTAAAAAAGATAGAAAACAGGGCAACTTCTAAAGTTAAAAAAGTCAGCAACCCATTTATAAGTCAAACATCAGACAAAAATACATTGTATATCAAGTCTACATATTATTCTCTCCAACGCAACTCTAAGCTGAACATTTTACAGAGGCCTTTTTGCTACCTTAAACCTTAGCACAAGGACAAAATATGATTTCGTAGTCTGAAAAACTACTTCCCTCCCCAATAAAAATGCATGTTTCAAAATCTGCTTTCTTAGCATCAAGCGAGACTCATATTTGAGAATTTGTTCTTGCTTTGTAACGCATCCTTTAAAACATTTTGCAGACATTACAGGAATAGATGCATTGAGTTACCTAAGGAGAAGAGTCATAAAGAAGAAACGGAAACAAAAACATTCCATTGCCAAAACCCTACATGGCTACACACTTCATGGCTCTTATAGGCTTCTTCATTTCCATACGCTCCCCGCACACTACTCCACTCAAAACAATGTCCCCTAGAGTTCCCCTTCCCCCACACACCAATACTTGGAAGAAAAAAGTACTTGACCTCCAGCCCATAATTCAGCAGAAGGCTCACCAGGTTATTTATTTATATAAAAATCAGTTTATTCAGCTAACCTGTGGGTCTTCCCCAGCAATATTCCCTTACAGGGTGCTTGGTACACTGAGCTATAGGCTGAATGAGGGATTTTGAGCACAGCAGCG